>NC_071263.1:4532500-5132500 GCF_023375685.1 Ictalurus furcatus | reverse complement strand
CTGATCCATGGTCTCATTCATCTTTTGATCTCAAACCCAAATGTCTTCAGTGTGAAATAAAAGAATTGGCCTTGCAATTCCAGTACTTTCGGAGGGGACTGTATACCTGGATTATTACAGTTTCTCATATAATATTGTTTTTTACCCTGAATGTAGTATGAATTCTGCGAGTATATACACCCACCAGCCACTTTATGAGGAGCAAACTGTGTCTAACTTGAGACAGAGAATGATGCCAGATCAGCTAAACCACTAATAGCAGTGATTTCTTGTGCTGTTAGATCACAGCATTCGTGCTGTGCGAATTCCTAGGGAAAGATCATCAACTTGTCACTTTATGGAAGATATGGTGTATTTGCAAACCTACACTGGCTGTGGACGAGACAGAGAATACAGTGTTCAGTTCACATCAGATCTGCTCTGACGACTGGTCGAAGCCAAGGAGTTTAAATTGGGTAGAGATCTAAATGTTCTGGTGTGAAATAGGCTGGGTAGTTCAATATGTTTATTCGTTGCAGACAGTGAGGACATGGCTTCAACAAAAGTGACACCTGTAGCAATTAAAAGCTGTGATGTTACACTAGTCAGATAACATCCTGGCTATCAAACATCCTGCTTCAAAACACTGGATAAAATCAGGATCTTGCAGCACAAAGGCAATCGATCGAGCACATGGACAAATGTAGTATAAAACCAGATTGCCAGTTGTTGGAAAGACTCTGAGGTGTGTGTAGAACATGTGAAGAGCAGCATTGACGGAGTTTTGTAAAAATGGGTTGGAAGAAGGACAGCAGATTGGGTAGGGCAAAAGAAGTCATAGAATGAAGGATGAAGGATTTAAAATAGACCACCACAAACTAGTTGAAATGTGTGACCAGTCGGTGGAGGAATTTTTACCTGACAGGATTGACTCTATTATTAAGGTGAGGAGAGAGATAAGTTAAGAAATGACATGTGATTAATTATTTTATGTCTGGGAAGTGTATCATTTATGAACTACAGGGTGTATAAAATGTGACAGAAGGCAACTCGAAATTTATCACTCAAAAGCCAAGACCTCATTACTGTAGAATTTTGAATGTTAACTATTATCTCTCTGTGGTTGAAGGTCTGGGATGGGGCAGGCAGTGGGCGGTGCCTTCAGACTTACTCCACCCACTGCGGGGCTGTCCGAGATGCATGTTGGCTGCCATGTGGACGACGCCTCCTATCTGGCTCCTTTGACAACGCAACCTCTGTGACAGATCTGGAGACGAGTAAGTAATTTGATCCATCTATCTCCGTGTTATCAGAGACCATCTATCTCAGTGCATCGTACTGCACTGGCATTTTAACATTTTCTAGAGTTGGCTGTAAAGTTCACTCTTAAATGCTATACAGAGAAGAATGCAATCATGGACTTTGCTATCAGGGTTTTTCTAATGTATTTGAAGAAGAAACTTGTAAAATATTAGGTAGTATACCTTATAGAATTTGCAGTTACATTTCTTCTTTGTTTGCTTATTATACAGCATACACTTTTATCCGAAGAGGATTACTTGGGAAGTAGAATGCAATACAAGCACAGGCACTTGAGGCTTGAAATTTAGTACCCAACAATGCTTCTGTACGAGTTCTGGAAGTTGTCACCAAAGCAGAATCCTAACTGCTGAGCTGTATTTGCCACTGTTTTTTTCATGTATCTCAGGAAGTTGGGATTATCCTACATCGCCCCTGGAGCAGTTATGGGTTAAAAGCATTGCTTAGAGTTAACATACAAATGGCCCAAGAGATGCTCTAGAGATACTATATAAATGTTATGATAATTTAGCCAAATCAGCAATATCCCAATTTCTATTTACCATTTGCTTGATTAAATTTTATTTTAATCAATTCTCCCTGCCTTTTTTTTTATTTATTGCATTTTGGTTTTTTTTATTTCTGTTTTTAGGTCAGGTGGTTGCCAGGGTGGACAACCAATTCAAGGTCACTTGTCTTGCCTTTCAGCCCTCGGATCCTACTCTTTTTCTTTGTGGGGGATTCAGTTCTGAAGTCAGGGCATGGGATTCCCGAACCTGTAAGGTAAGTTTGATTTATTTATTTATTTATTTTTTAAATGTAATGTTTTTAAAAAGACTAAGAAATAAATACGAGATTTTATGGCGACATACTGTATGTGTCTATTCTATTTCCCCAATTACATTTAGAAAACCTGTGATGGTCGCTCATTATTGTTGCTGTTTCTGTTGCCGTAATTGGAATTTTGGCATTGCAGCGTGGGCGATATGAACGTATGGAAGACTTGCCATTATTCAGCTCATAGTTGGCTGGAAAAATGCCAGACCTGTCTGCAGTTTCTTGTTAAAAATGTGCCTGAGGCACAGATCAATTAAAACTGGACTGGACAAATGAACTGATGATGGAACTGATGATCCACTCGTCACTCTCCTGCGCTCCTTAAAAACATTTCCCTGTGCACAGATGCGCATGGCATATCTTCCAGAAAGGCGTTATCCCAATCAATCTTTAGATTTGTCTTTTATTCGATTTTACTTCACATTTCATCTGTGCTACTTCTCTGCACCTTGTCAGCACCAAAATCAGTAATTACTCTGTCAATTATGGTGATATGACAGACAATAAGTGGGATGGGAGATCCTCATAATCAGTTTAAGTGCAATTACACTTTTCTTCTACTATGGCTTCCTGCATATGTATGGTCATGCACACTAAGTAATTGATAAATAACATTCTAGGCATAGAAACGTGCTTAAGCATACTATGCGCACACATAAATGGTTGATAAATGAGACCCCTGGCTGCTTCTGCCAGAAGGTTAAGATTAAATGTTTAACAAGATTATGATCCCAAATCCCCAAATGAATACACAAATGGTTGCACGGGGAATAAAAGTTTATTTTGCAACAGCCATCTCAGTTTCCAAATTTGAACCCTATCAAAAACTTGTGGTCTGAATTAAAGAGGACAGCCCACGTACACAAACCTAAGAATATAAATGATCTTGAAATGTTCCCTTTATCAAGGAGCATCCAGTATGCTTCAAAGTATGTATACAGTCATAGTCAATTAAGAATCCATATCGAATGAAGGTATCTTTAAACCATGAAATGATTAAAAGGTGACATCTTTTTTTTGGCAATGGTATAGTCAAATGCGCTAACTTCATTTTTCAGATGGTCAGAGTGTACAAGGCTGGGATTCAGCAGACATTGGACATCCTGTTTCTGGGTGAAGGGAAAGAATTTGTGACCAGCAGTGATGTCGTCAGTCGAGACTCTGCAGATCGCACCCTCATTGCCTGGGACTTTGTGACTACTGCTAAAATCTCCAACCAGATATTCCACGTAAGAAACTCCATATTCTACTTTATTCTAATACAATATGTTAATTTTCTCTGCCTCAACGGTTTCATTTCAAGTGCAGTGTTATATTGTTGACAAAAACTAAAATGAAAAATGTTTCACACTTACTTCCACTTGCATACATCTGCACCAGAGTTAGAATGTATATGTACAGAGCCCTCCACTAATATTGGCACCTTTGGTAAATATGAACAAAGAAGGCTGTAAAAATTCTCTTATTGTTTAATCAAACAAAATAAGGTTTATTAAAAAAATAATCTTTTTGGCACCCTTTTAGTCAGTATTTTGTGCTACCTCCCTTTGCCAAGATAACAGCTCTGAGTCTTCTCCTATAATGCTTAATGAGGTTGGAGAATTCATGGCAAGAGATCTGAGACCATTCCTCCATACAGAATTTCTCCAGATCCTTCACATTTCGAGGTCCATGCTGGTGGACTCTCCTCTTCAGTTCACCCCACAGGTTTTCTATGGGTTTCAAGTCAGGGGACTGGGATGGTCATGGCAGGACCTTGATTTTGTGGTCAGTAAACCATTTTTGTGTTGATTTTAATGTATGTTTTGGATCATTGTCCTGCTGGAAGATCCAACCACGGCCCATTTTAAGCTTTCTGGCAGAGACAGTCGGGTTTTCATTTAATAACTGTTGATATTTGATCTATGATGCCATGTATGTCCACAAAATGTCCAAGTCCTCTGGCAGAAAAACAGCCCCAAAACATTAAAGAGCCACCACCATATTTAACTGTGGGCATGAGGTACTTTTCCACATGGCTACCTCTGTGTGCCAAAATGACCTCTGGTGTTTATTGTCAAAAAGCTCTGTTTTGGTTTCATCTGACCATAGAACCCGATCCCATTTGAAGTTCCAGTAGTGTCTGGCAAACTGAAGACGCTCAAGTTTGTTTTTGGATGAGAGTAGAGGCTTTTTTCTTGAAACCCTTCCAAACAACTTGTGGTGATGTAAGTGACTTCCGATTGTAGTTTTGGAGACTTTCTGACCCCAAGACGCAACTAACTTCTGCAATTCTCCAGCTGTGATCCTTGGAGATTTTTTTTCTCTTCTTCGGCCAGTCGGACCATCCTCTTCACAGTGCATTGAAACGATATAGACACACGTCCAATTCCAGGTTGATTCATAACATTTCCAGTTGACTGGAACTTCTTAATTATTGCCCTGATGGTGGAAATGGGCATTTTCAATGCTTGTGCTATTTTCTTATAGTCACGTCCCAGTTTGAGAAGCTCAACAACCTTTTGCCACACATCACAGCTATATTCCTTGGTCTTACCCATTGTTATGAATGACTAAGGGAACTTGGCCTATGTGTTGCCTCATATTTATACCCCTGTGAAACAGGAAATCATGGTTGAACAATTTCCTGTTCCCAGTCACCCAGGTGTACTAAAAACAACTTAAAATATTCACAACCTTCACCTCTTCCGTGAATACCTAACCAACTCATAAAATGTGCACTTTGCTTCTTCTGGAACTCAATTAATGGATATTGTATGGTAGCACTACTTGTATTGTTCTCTGCTTGATATATCGCCTTGCTTGTATTTTTCTCATTTGTAAGTCGCTTTGGATAAAAGCGTCTGCTAAGTGAATAAATGTAAATGTAAAATATCAATGGGAATGTAATTCAAATATATTTTTTTCTCATATGAATTCATAGGGGTGCCAATAATTGTTGCACACCTATATTTAACAAAGATTTATTTTGATAAACCTGTGTTTTGTTTGCAATTGTTTGATATTCATGAGAGCAGAGTATTGTTTAGTTGCTTTTTTTTTTTTAAACAAAAGATCAAAAGTTTAAACAATAAAAACAAATTTTCACAGCCTTCTTTGCTCATATTTACCAAGGGTGCCAATATTAATGGAGGCAACTGTATAAATATAATATATACTACTAATTGATTAATATTAAGAACAATATCTTTGCTTGTGATAATGGCCCATAGTGAACAAACCACTCATATGCCTCATATTTATATTCATCAGAATATGTAATCATATTCCTTTTGCTTATGGTGCAGGAGAGATACACCTGTCCTAGTCTGGCCATGCACCCACAGGACGACTCCTTTGTTGCTCAGACCAATGGAAATTACATAGCACTCTTCTCAGCCCAGAAGCCATACCGGATGAACAAGAGGAAGAGATATGAAGGACACAAGGTTAAGTTCTGTGCTTGCATCAGATCTGACTGCACTGAATTACCATTTGATTAATATAATACATGTCATTTGTTGCAGTATCTTCTTTCTCAGTATTTGTTATTCTTTCTAATATCAGTTATTCAAACTGAACTCTGCAGCAATTCAACCAACAAAATCAGTTGTGACCCTCATTTTTGTCTGTATCTGTTTTTAAGCAATTTAAACTTTTATGTTTTAGGTGGAAGGTTATGCAGTGCAATGCGAATGGTCTTCAGATGGAACCATACTGGCGACAGGTAGTTCTACAGGCTCTGTGCACTTCTATGAGTCTCATAGTGCACGGAGTTTGCTCACACTCCATGCTCATCAGCAGGCCTGTGTGTGTGTGTCTTACCACCCTGTAATACCTGCTACGGTTGCCACATGTGACTGGGGAGGGGAGATCAAGATATGGAACTGACAACATTTAGGACTTCTGTTTGCTGCAGGAATGTATCCAACGACTCTGTATTTAGAAACAAAATACATTTAATCCATCCATCCATCTTCTACACCGCTTATCCTTCACTTCATGGTCATGGGGAAATCTGGAGCCTATCCCAGGGAGCATCGGGCACAAGTACCCGGAGGAAACCCCCGCAGCACGGGGAGAACATGCAAACTCTGCACACACAGGGCCCCGGTGGGAATCGAACCCTCGACCCTGGAGGTGTGAGGCGAACGTGCTAACAAAATACATTTAATTTGTCTTATAAATGTCTTATAAAGCAAGATTGGTATATGAGCATGTACAAATGTCTACTCAGAGTGTTTCCTTGCCTCTGTGGCCTTTGGCTTGGAATCTACATCTAGATTTCTGTAAAGCTGTTTGTGCCCATGTCTTATTAAAAGCTGCATAAAAGTAAAACTGAAGTGCGTGAAGAATCAAAAACGTACAACTTCATATATTTTATTTTATCATCTTTCAGGTAATAATTTATTAGTACACCATGATGAATATTTCTCAGAAATTATGGAATAATTCACTATTATCTCAGTATATCTCAATCTCACTATAAGAAAATACTTTTTCTGTGATAAATAGACAATTTGACATCTCGGGCAATAACAAGATACACTACACTATCCCATACATAAAATTCTTTCCCAGTCATTCTCTAAAATCCCTCTGTGTAACAATTAACACTAATTTTAAAAGAAATAATGTTTTATTACAAATGTGTCTACATAGCACCTCGATGACACTTGGCTATTAATAAAGTTTAATATTAGCATTTGTGTAATTATATTTAGCAAGATATTAGTAGAAGGAGTTTTGTGTGGCTCTTAGCTAACCTATGAAATTTAGCTAAAAGGGGCAGAGCTCATACAACTGTAACATTTGACTTTCCCAAAGAGAGTTTAAATTGTAGACTTCCTACATAACCTCATGCATTTGTTTTTTGATTTTTTTAAAATCACGTGCCAACTTACACATATTAGCAGAGAGTACCGTAAATGTGCACTGAAATCACTTTCAGAATTCTAAAGTTACGTGGGTCAAATTTAACACCACTCAAAAACGCTGTACATGTACATAAGGAAAATATTAAGTGATTACAAAAGATCATCACATGGCTTATGCTCTGTATGAACTTCTCAAACAATTTCCCCCCCCCAAAAATCAAACAATTGCAAACACACAACACAGGTTTATCAAAGAAAATATATATTTGAAGTACATTCCCATTGATATTTAAAAAATTTTTAGTGCACCTGTGTGACTGGGAACAGGAAATTGTTTAACCATGACTTCCTGTTTCACAGGGGTATAAATATGAGGTAACACATAGGCCAAATTCCCTTAGTCATTCATAACAATGGGTCAGACCAAGGAATATACTGTAGCTGTGATGTGCGGCAAAAGGTTGTTGAGCTTCTTAAACTGGGAAGTGGCTATAAGAAAATAGCACAAGCATTGAAAATTTCCAGTCAACTGGAAATGTTATGAATCAACCTGGATGAGGACGTGTGTCTATATCGTCTCAACGCACTGTGAAGAGGATGGTTTGAGTAGCCAAAAATCTCCAAGGATCACAGCTGGAGAATTGCAGAAGTTAGTGGTGTCTTGTTTTCAGAAAGTCTCAAAACTACAATCCGAAGTCACCTACATTACCACATGTTTTTTGGAAGGGTTTCAAAAAAAAAAAGTTCTTCGTTCATCCACAAACGAACTCAATCGCCTTTTGACGGACATGACTGGAACTTCAAATGGGATCGGGTTCTATGGTCAAATGAAACCAAAATAGAGCTTTTTGGCAATAAATACTAGAGGTGGTTTTGGTGCAAACAGAGAGGTAGCCATATGGAAAAGTACCTCCTGCCCACGGTTAAATATGGTGGTGGCTCTTTAATGTTTTGGGGCTGTTTTTCTACCACAGCACCTGGACATTTTGTTAGGATACATGGCATCATAGATCAAATATCAACAGTTATTAAATGAAAACCTGACTGCCTCTCCCAGAAAGCTTAAAATGGGCCATGGTTGGATCTTCCAGCAGGACAATGATCCAAAACACATCAAAATCAACACAAAAATGGTTTACTGACCACAAAATCAAGGTCCTGCCATGACCATCCCAGTCCCCTGACCTGAAACCCATAGAAAACCTGTGGGGTGAACTGAAGAGGAAAGTCCACCAGCGTGGACCTCGAAATGTGAAGTATCTGGAGAGATTCTGTATGGAGGAATGGTCTCAGATCCCTCGCCATGTATTCTCCAACCTCATCAGGCATTATAGGAGAAGACTCAGAGCTGTTATCTTGGCAAAGGGAGGTAGCACAAAGTATTGACTAAAAGGGTGCCAATAATTGTTGCACACCTATATTATATATATATATATATATATATATATATATATATATATATATATATATATATATATATATATATATATATATATATATATATATATATATGGCACAGCATATATTGTGTGACCCTAGACAACCATCTCACCTCCACCATAATCACTTTCCTCATTACTGCCACATTGCCAGCATTCTTTCTATAATGCAATAAACATTATGTGTCATTCAGAACATCATGAACGTTTTGAATGTGTAAACATCTTGTAAGAACCCTTAGAACTAGGGTTTGGACATATGGCATGTTACGCATCATATAACTATTGGTAAATTCCAATAGGTAGCTGCATATTCAATGTTTTGTTTTTAGATAACTCAATTTAATTATGTTATAATCTTTGGGGAAAACAAAGTTTTATTATTCAGCAATCTCCAAACAACTATTGCACCAACTTAGGAAAACAGCAGTTGAGATAATGAGAAACCAAATCAGGAAATCAAGAGTAATTAAAATAAGTGATCCCTTGTCCCATACTACTATTTTTAAAAACTTATAGGAAATAGGAAAGCTACTTTAAAAACTCTACCAAAAGTTTCTAAACATTAACTTATAAGAAATAGCACTGTTGCTAATGCTGGCAAATGCTGCTTTAACCATCTGATGGGAACTATATAATGTTACATACAACCTTCATTGACTGAGTTGTTGTGATAGCGAACACTCAGATAAACATATTAGTAGTCCTACATAGTAAATCCTTCTATGTATAAGGCCACAGTGAAAGTCGCTGCAGAGGTGGACGGGCAGTTTAGACACTTTGGAACAACCATGCTCTACCTTTAGGCGGTTTGTGAAGGAGCTCTGCATTTCAACCTCTGGTACAAATACAATGCACCAGTCAAAAATATGCCAGAAGAGAAGTCTGGATAAAAAGTCAATATGTATGTTCAACTTGGTTAACATAAGCATATAGTTAGCATCAGTTATGTATATTTATTCGGGATGTATTTTCATTTTTTTGAGCAAAAGATATTAAACAACAGTGTAAATGTTTGTCCTGTGGAACCATTTCACAGTTTCTACAAGGAAAATTAGACAAGCAATTTGTAAAAGGGCTATATTGAAAATGTACCATATGTTTTTCACTGTTTACTGTGTTTTTATTCACCTTCGGAAAGAAACAGAAATCTGGCTTAAAAAATACAGATGTGTAAAATTAATTGTTGATAGCTAACTACTGTATGAAATTTGTATGAAGTTTTTTGCCTTCTCTGAGACTCCAAGCCATATTTACTGTCACATTAATGTTTCAATAGATAAAAACATGGTTTGACAACAATTTACTACTACTTTTTTTTTTTTTTTAAATCATTTTGGTGACTTTTAAATGAGGTACGTCTAAACATGCATTGTAATAATTTGTGCACTTAACAGGTAAAGACTGAGCATTAAAGAAAAGTGAGTTCCTAATCTGTATTTATTTACTAAACAAACACACAAAAAATTTTTTGAACCATGCATCAAGCAAACAACTGACATCTCTGAGGTAGAACAGAACTGGGAAAAGTTAGCAGGAGCAAAACTATGTTCAGCATAAACAAGTGAATACGTTTTCCAACACGTTGACTAAAGACTTGTGGTGATGTCAAATCCAACAACAAAAATAACTAAGTTGATGTACCATACACAATGTTGCCAGTTTATTAGGTACATCTACCTGGCCATTTTGTCTACTTGGATTGTCATGCAAGAAAATAAAAAAAAATTCTGAAATCTTTAGAAGTACATACAGTATGCCTACCATGCTGATGCACCTTGTAGGTATACAACCACTGACTATAACACAGTAGTTGATAAGCACAATTGCCCTTATTACCAACAGTTTCCTTATTCATCAAATTCACGTCTGATTTGAGTGTATAAAATTGACATGTTAATGCCTGAAAAATGTTTGATTTGCTAACAAACAATATCGACCTAGTCAATTATAGCATGTATAGGAAATTCAGTAGTAGCTGCAAAAGCAATAACAGTAAATTAAAAGCCATATTAAAATATATGTAATTCAGGATTTGTGTCAGCATTTTGCACATAATTTGTAAGTATTAACCACAATGCTCCATTGTGGATCTTACCCAGTTTGTTAGTCCTTTTTAGTGAGTAATAGCCATACAATAGGTACCTTGTAGCTTCTTGTGGACCCCTGACCATCACACCCACATGTGCTTTTTGAACAGCCCATTCTAGATTTAGTTCCTCGTTTGCTGTTATAATAACCTCCACTCTTCTGGGAATGCTTTTCACTACATTTTCGTGCGTGACTGTGGGGATTTGTGCTCATTCAGCCACAAGAGCATTAGTGAGGTCAGGGACTAATGTAGAGTAAGGAGGCCTGGGGTGCAGTCGGTGTTCCAGTTCATTCCAAAGGTGTTTAGTGCGGATGAGGTCAGGGTTCTCTGCAGGCCACTTGAGTTCCTCGACCATAACCTTGGTGAGCAGGGGAATTATCATGCTGGAACATGTTTGAGCCTCTTAGTTCCAGTGATGAGAATTTGTAAGGTTACAGCATACAAAGACATCCTATATAATTTTTTGCTTCCAACTTTGTTGCATCAGTTTGTAGAACGCCCATATATGGATGTGATGATCAGGTGTCCACAAACCTTTGGCCATATAGTGCATATGTGGGCTATTCAAAGATATGCCTATTATCACAGGTTTGCACCAAATGCATTTTTTTTATTTGACTCAGTTATTATTATTTTTATTTGTATGGAATAAAGATTTGTTTATTTGTTCAGATGTAAACTTGGCCTATCTATATGTATAAATGTAGCTAAAATATAGTTAAATGGCACACTTATATAGCACTTTACTCTGTGTCTCATTCACACACCAATGGTAGCAGAGCTGCCATGCAAGGTGCTAACTTGCCATCGGGAGCAACTTGGGGTTCAGTGTCTTGCCCAAGGATTCTTCAACATGTGGAGTCACCCAGGCATTGAACCGCCAACCCTACGATTAGTGGAGAACCCACTCTACCACCCGCGCCACAGCCTTAGGTTGGAAAATGATTGTATTTTCTACCTGAATTTGACCTTGGAAAAAATAGCCAATGATTTATAACTACAAGATAGGTATACCTAATAAACTGGCAAAAGAATGCAAAGAATTTCTGATGCCAAAGGGGGGGAAAATGGAGCCTTGTAAATGGTGCACTTATATAGCACTTTTATCCAAAGTGCTTTACACTGTGTCTCATTCACCCATTCACAGTAGCTGAGCTGCCACGCAAGGAGCAACTTGGGGTTTAGTGTCTTGCCCATGGACACTTCGGCATGTGGAGTCATGTGGGCCAGGAATCAAACCCCCAACCCTACGATTAGTGGACAACCTGCTCTACCAACTGAGCCACAGCTGCCCTTGTACTTTAGAAGGACTACAGTATCCATTTTACAAACCAAATCCACACTGGGCTTATTGGGTCATGCTAAATTTTGGACTTTTTCCAAACAAGGTAAGTCTTTAATCTGAGTGCTGCACATATTTATATGACTAAGAACTATTCATTAGTAGTAGGGTCAAGCAGATAAAATTTCATGCTGTCTACTACTATTCGTTCATAGTAGATCAATCTAAATACAGCAGTTTGTAAATGTAAATAATAATAAACAAATAATAAATAAATAATAACGATTAACTGTAATAAATGCGAAGACAAAGCAAAAGGCCTTGCATCTAATTATTTTTTGGGAAACGGTGGGGGGGGGGGGGGGGGCAAAGCTTTTTCTCATTATTTTACACTACACAGAGATACAGTGAATGCAGTTGTATAAACTGCACGTTGTAAACAGTCTAGTGGTCTGAAATAAGTTTTTATTAGGATTAATGTGGATTTCGTAGACTCCTGTTCATTTTAAGGAACAGCACATGAAAATTCACATACGTAAAACATGTACTAGATGCGTACTTTGAAAATACCTTTATTTACAAAGGCATTATAAGAATGCTCCATGCAAATATTTCAAGACATGCTTTTAAAGCAGAGGCCTTTAACCTACGTTTAGGTCACCTAACCCACACATTCTTGTTGCGCTACAGTTTCAGATGTAGTGCAGTTAGGCAGGGTTATTCTAACTTTTACAACTAAATGATTGCTTGGCATAGATGTGCAAATATATATATATATATATATATATATATATATATATATATATATATATATATATATATATATATATATATATATATATGACTTTTTAAAAAGCATATATGACATTTTTATTAGGGCCAATTAGTAGCAAAAAAATGTTTTTAATTAATTAAAGGGAAATTGTTTAAGCAGGTAAAATAATGTATATGTAAAACCTAGTCTCTATTCAAAAATATTAGTATTATACAGTATGATGACTTTGGAATGAGGTATTTCATATGTTAATGCTCTAAATAACACTACCCCTTTGTCTTTCCAACAGTTTTAAAGCCAACCACTTACCACACCCTAAAGCTAGGTTTTTTTTTCAGAATGCAGCCAGGTGAGTCAGTGGTGAGGGTTCAATTATAGATTGAAAAAATGACTCAATTAAGCAGTGTTCCATACAGTTGAGCTTTGGTCAGACTGTCCTTTCTACTGAGTCCTGTGCTTGTGAATCTTTGGTGCTGTGGGGAAGTCTTCCTCTGTGGCCCTGGACTTTGAAGCTGGTAGTGCCGCATATTGGAGGCATCCAGTGAAGTTTGGTGTAATGACTCAGCTGAGCTGTTGAGGCGTACATCCACATATTCTTTGTTCACATTTCCCACAGTGCTTTCATTGTCTTTTGAGATTCCAGAAAGGAAGAGACTGCTCTTAGACTCCTGGATGCTGTTATTTGACTGGTACGGTGGTCCTTTTTCAGTCTTACACAAGCCCAGACTGTGCTTGGGGCTTGGTGCCAAGCTGGAGCCAGGCGAGGTGGAGAAGCAGGAATCTGGCATACCTGTGCGGAAGGTGTTGTCTCCTTCCTGGACACTGCTGTATAGGGGTCCTAGTTTGATCTTGGAAGGGCCAATTGCAAACCGCTGCTCAGAGGAGGTATAAGGGGAAACACGGCCAGGGTCGCGATATGAAAAGCTGTTGATGTTCTCCACACTCAGATGCCTCCAGCGGCCCATTAACTCCTCCTCAGGAATATGGATGCTGTTGCAGCTCTCTGTTGGCACTCCTGAGGAGCCCATGTTGTGGGAGGAAGTGAGCTGCGGTGAATGGTATGGCTCGCTGTAGCAGGACGCTGTTCGCATGTAGACTGGGGAGTTGCCCTTTTGTGGGCTGGGGGCCATGTGTTGGAAGCTGTGCGACTTGGGAAACCTGGGGCTGTCTTTGTCATAAGAGGATGTACTCTTACACTCGTAATCACCATCCCGCCAGTCCAAGTATAGAGCTAGGTGAGAGGAGGAAAGGGTGCTGCTGGGAGCAAGCCCCTTTTCATCTGAAGCCACACTAAAGCTAGAGTAAGAGCTAGAAGCTGGTGTCGCAAATTCATGGAGAGCCACATCATTGTGGGAGTACTGAGAGTGGAAATCGTAATCCTCTGGGTTGCTGTCTGTAGAGTTCCGGGTTTGGAGAATGCTGGTGTTCCTGCCATGGAGGTCCACACTCTTCCGACGCCCCTGCCAGCGATCCTGTCGCCTCTCATCCATGGGACAATATAGTGCTGTGTCACTGCAGTATAGATCAGAAGATTTGTATACAGCATGGTGTTGGAGAGTATCAACTCTGTTCATTTCGTCATTTGCCAGAAAGTCTGGGTCTTGAGGCTGTGGGCTAGGTGACCGTGTGACCGGGCAGCTACTACCTGGCTCAGTCTTCTCCAGTACTTTAGCACCAGAATAAGGTGAGTGGCCCTTGTCCCTCCCATGCCCATGATTCTCCATATGAGGACTTGCCTTCTCTTGAAAGTCAGTGAGCAGCTAAGAGAGGTGCATGGAAGGTTAGGGAGGGGAAAAAGTAGAATAATTTTTATTTGTAATAATTATGGATATGCATGCTGGATGTCAAAACAGTTTCTGGTATGATATTCTACTAATTGACAATTTGTGTGCCGTTCTTTAATTTATGCATAAATTGTAGTTTGCGCATTTCCCTAATTCCACTTGTACATTGCCACAACTTCCCACTCTGTTTTCAAAATCTGTTCATCTCCTTCTGTGAATTTGTTCCTTGCTGTCAGCATTTCAACATTCTGAAAATAGAGCAAAATGTTGTTGAAATGCTAAAAATTCTAAAGTTTTCCTTTCAGAAATTCATTTATGTTTTGCTTTCTCTGATACATCACTGCATCTACGTTTCTGTTTCATCAAACCTAGTACCAAATCAATATCAAAGGCAGTTTCTTACATTTAAATTACAACAGCATGCATGCTCGCAGATTAAATATAATTGTTGAAGAAGATATAGATATCATGTCATTACTTTTTGATAACAAAAATGTGCTTATTAGGAACAAAATACCATAATTTCCTTGTAGTCAGGGCTATTATTAAAACAATTTTCCTCTTAGGATGGAATTGCAGGTAAACCTAAAGCTCAAGCATATGCTCACTGATCTCACTGATTATTATAATTGTTCTCTTATAATTGCTGACCTAGAGTGCCCTGAAAAAAAATCCACTTCTATGCATGATGCAAGTCAGTTGAGGAGAATGTCATATACCATTATTGTGAAAGGCTTTGTTGTGTCTTGTATGGCAGGCATGGGGAAAAATAGAGCAAGAAGTAGAATTACCTTGGACTGCTTCTGTGCTCTGTAATGGGATTTTCCACACTGCAGGAGCTGAGCTGCACTGTTGCGGTCCTTCTTGTACAGGTCCTGTGGGAAAGCAGCATGTCAGTATGGTGTCCTAGCAACGGTACTTTCGTGGAATATTAAATATAAGCTTAATTCTGAATTCTGGGTTTATGAAATATGCAGTTCTGACTAGTCACTGAGCAGTGTCATGTTTTACACCTATTTACAATAGCTGTTACCTAAATTTTTTTACTCTGTTGACTAAAATAATCAAAGGCTTATATATTCCATATATGTATGTATGTATATGTATATATATATATATATATATATATATATATATATATATATATATATATATATATATATATATACACACACACATATATATATATATATATATAAGCTTCATATGAAGGGTGACAAATCATTCTGCACATGAAAGGTAGGAATCAAGGAAAGGTCATGTAACTTTGTTTGAAAGGTGCTGCCGACAACGATAATGAGACTGAATAATTAAAAAAAAAAAAAAAAAAAATCACACCAAAAAGAATTTCTGAAATGATTTTACATGTCTGTATCTGACATATCAAGCAGTTTGTGCTTCAGTTTATTTAATCTAGTATTAATATCCACACCAGCTTTTTAAACATGCTACCAATCCTGCAATGACGGCTGCTTTATATTATTATTTTGGCTTGAGAAAGCCAACATACTGTTTTGCTTTATAAACTTGTTATTATTATTTGAAACTTGAGTTTCTATGGTGTACATCACCTATATTGTAGGTCAAAGAGGTGAGTACTGTAATGAGCAACATTTTGTAGGTAACTGGCAGGAGTGATAGATAACGCACATGACTCCAATGTTCACAAGAGAACTACATGTGTACGAGACATTAAGAAGAAAGGGAATGATGGCCTCATGACAATGGTGTTTATATGAAATTCTATGTTGTAGTGTCACTTTGTGTTGTTCACATATGCACAAGAAGGTATCCAGGTGATTTATCATGGCCCCTGATAGTTAGGATGGGTAAGCTATACTGTATATATAAGATATACAGTACTCATATTTTTTGTTTTGTAAATAATAAAAACCAAATACAGCAGATTCCAGTTAATAGTGCAAGATTTATTAAAATAGCTTAAGAGTTATTCAAATAATACATTCATGTGTAACAATGTATAAGAACAGAAACAGTGCAGAGCTGTGTGTCTGGACTGGAGGACAGGACTAAAACCACAAGACAGGGTTAGAGGTTAGACAAGAAACCACTGTGTCTCCATGTTATCTGCATATGAGAGAGAGAGAGAGAGAGAGAGAGAGAGAGAGAGAGAGAGAGAAATTGGTGAATAAAAAGTTGTTAAACATGATAGACGAAATGTTTTTTTCCTTTTCCCCCCAGCTATGTTGTTTTGTTCTTAAACTCACAGTCTTCTTTTGTGACTTGCTTCCATTGTTCAGTGTATTTCTTTCAGCTGCTTTCAGGTCTTTTATATCACTTTAAGGGAATTACATTTATCTGTGCACATACTAAGTGAAGCACTTTAAGAAAATGGCATATAAAAGTTAGGCATTTGTCTGAATTTGCACTAACAACATGCTTTTTAACAAGAAAGACTCACATTATCACAAAAAAATAAATAAATCATAATAATATCGCAAATGTTTGCATATGAAATCTCACCATGGACAGTAAACGCACCTCTGCCTCCTTTCTTGATTCTTATTCGCTCATCATGTTCTGTCACACAGTGTTGAAGACCAACCGTGGCTGCATATTGCTTGTCTGAATTCTGAAATGACAAGCGAATGGCTGTTAAAATATCTCCGCTTTTAATATAGTTATATTGTGATGTTAACAGCTTAAATTATTGGCTTCATCTTTAATTAATAATCTTAAATCATATTATCTAGACTATTACATATTTTCATTTAGGTCTTCTTCACTGACTTATTTTCTGAGGATGAATCTCTCTCTCTCTTTCTCTCTCTCGCTCTCTCTTTGTCTTTGGCTGCCATATATTTAATCAGTTTCTTTCCCTTCTTCATAACAGTCTGTGTTATTCCTTTAATTTACCACTGGTAACACACATTGTTACAGCTATCTAATTGTAATATAGCTAGATAGCTAGATAACTTCTAGCTATGAGACTAGGTAGATATGCTACATGCAAGCCATAACACAACTGTTAACTGAACCTTTAGTTTAATATACTTAGTCTATGGGATACAGAAAATATTAGGCAAAATGTTATCTTACCAGATATTTCCAGTTTTGTTTTTTTTTGCTGGATAGAGGGAGACTGGAGATCCTCTTTCACTGTCACTTCACCCTGTGAATGAAGTTTTTTCAAAGATTCTCTGTACCCAACTTAACTTGAAATACTTAACAAATGTGACAGCCATCTCAGCAATTCTAAAGCATATAATTCCCTTATGTAAACTATGTAATGTGTACTGTAAACTCAGGCTGTTGAAACTTTTTTTTAAACTTTCAAATTTCCATTTTCCTTCAATATACCTTAGTAAACATTCTTCTTTCTTCTGAATTCTGAGGTACAGTGGCTTAGTGGTTAGCACGTTTGCCTTGCACCTCCAGGTTTCATTCGGGTTCTCAGGTTTCCTTCCTCAGTCCGAAGACATGCGTTGTAGGATGATTTCCATTTCCAAATTGTCCTTAGGTGTGTATGTGTGTGTGATAGTGCCCTGCAATGGGTTAGCACCCCGTCCAGGGTGTCCCGTGCCCTGAGTCTCCTACGAAAGGTTACAGGTTTCCCATGACCTTGTGTACAATAAGCGGTACAGAAAATGGATGGATGGATGTTCACTGCTCCTGTAATGTAACGCCATTGCATCTCCATTGTAGTGCATTCACAGAGCAGAACATATAATCTCATTCAATGTCATCTTTTTTTTTAAATGTAAAAATCTGAAGTAGTAAACAGATACTATGAAACCCTTGGGTTTCAGAACTAACATATATTTTTCTTTTGTACTGTTCCATTCCTGCTCTGAAGTTAAACTGTAAATCACTGTATCACATAGAGTAGACCAGTATTCTTTACACAATGAAATGTTATCATCCTCTCAGCTGAACCCATTCCTAAGTCTTCTTAAGTCACTTACGTCTTATTCCCACTGGGCCCCTGCAATCTGCACTCAACATGTCCACCATCTGACCTCAATCTTTCCTATGGTGCCCTCCAGACAATTATCACTATCTCATACAGTCTACCTTCTGTCAATCCCCTTGGTATTTATTTAGAATGATAGTGAGCTGCATTTCTTTTCAAAGGGTGGCTTAGAACACAGATTGATCTAGACATATGGTAATAAAATGAAGTGTGACCGTGAATTAATGAGTTTAAAATAAAAAGGCTCTTGTCATTCCATGGTTTCATGATTCGTATAAGAATGTGTAGAAACGAACTCAGGAATAGTCAAGGCGAGGAGAAGGGTTTAGTGGGCATAGCTTTTCTTTTGACTTTATTTATATCCAGTTAAATGACCTTTGTTCTTTAAATTACCAAGTTGTCTGTTTGGGTTGCACCCTTATGGTGCAATTAGGCAGATTTTGTGAATTTACATTTTCAGTTTTGGCATTTAGCAGATGCCCTTATCCAGAGCAAAGTACTTTTTTGTTGTCTATACCAAAAACACATCCTCATGCAAGTTCACAAGGTCAAGAAGCAAGAATAATATCAGTTGGAAAAACACTGTCGTGGAGGTTAGTACAGTATGAACAAAACATAAGACAATTATTATTTTTTATTTCTTTAAATTAATAAATTGCTATTTTAAGTGCTTAGTGAATAGGTAGGTCTTTAGTCTTGTTTTAAGACAGGCAGTGAGCTGTTTAGACAGACATGGGAAGTTCACTCCCTCAAGTGGGTGCCAGGGCAGAGAAGAGCCTTCATGCATGTCTTCCTTGTACCCTGAGAGATTGTGGGTCCAGTTGAGCAGTTTAAGGTAGGCAGGCACGTGTCCAGTTTGTTGGCAAGCATCATTGTTTTAAATCTGATGCAAGCAGCTACAGGAAGTTAGTGGAGGGAGTGTAACAATGGTGTGTTGAGTGAGAACTTAAGTCGTGCAGCTGCGTTCTCAATCAGTTGCAGAGGTCGGATGGTACGCAGGGGCATACCTGATAGGAGTGAGTTGCAGTATTCCAGTCTCAAAATGACAAGGGACTGAAGAAACGCCTGAGTGCTCTGTGTATAGAAATGGCCAGACCCCACTGATGTTGTAAAAGAGAAACCTACAACTTGGGCAGTGGTAGCTCAAGACATTAGAAGGTCTTGAATTCAAATCCCACCACCGTCAAGCTACCACTGCTGGGCCCTTGAGCAAGTTCCTTAACCCTCAACTGCTCTGTTGTATATATAAAAAAAATACAAATAAAGTCGCTCTGGAAAAGGGCCGTCTGCCAAATGCCATAAATGTAAATGTACATGAGTGAGTCAATTTTAGCAATGTGTGGCAAGAAGAACAGTTGGTTGTCCAGGACTACCCCAATGTTGGGTACAGTGACAGTTTGTGAAATCTGAGACTTGTCCAGGAAGATTATATGATATTGACATGGGTGAGCATCTCTGGGGATGTACAGCATCTCCACGGATTCTCAGTCTCTGGGGATGTACAGCATCTCCAGGGATGCTCAGTCTTATTGGGATTTAGTTTTAGCTGATGAGCTGCCATTCATGAGGAGATGTCTGTCAGACATTCTGAGATCCATGCTCAAACATGAAAGTCTGAGGGCATAAAAGAGAGGATGAGATGAGTGTCATATGAAAACCTATGTGAGGATATCACCTCACCAAGAGAACGGCTATAGAGCGAAAGCAGAAGGGGACTCAGCACCGAGCCTTGTAGGACACCACTGGAGAGTGTGCATAGAACAGATGTGGATCCCATCTATGTCACCTGATATGACCTCCAGGTAAGAAGCAAATCTTTGCCAGGTGTCCAGAGTCAAAAAGGTGAGCCATTTCTGCATAGTGGTCGAGTGTGTTGTGGAGAAACCAAAGACGTGGATTTTAAACCAATAAATCTGAAAATGTATTTTGAGACCCTGAACAGTACAAAGTTGTTCCATGGTGCTTAAAGAAAGATTTCAATGTTTTGTGCTGTTTTGTTAGTATTATTATAGTGCAAAATGCATTTGCATCAGTTTTATTAACCAGAGTTAGTAGTTTAATTCATTATAATAAATGACTTACATTGTCTTTTCTGAGCTTTTCAATAGTGATTTTGGCCTCCATTAAATGATTATTGAGTACGATGATCTCTCGGCTGAGTGTCCTTTTCTCCTCTTCATATTGCTGTGTCTAAATGAAGGAGAAAATAAGTAATGATAGCGATGTAAAATCACTGAAAAGCACAATCTCTACTTTAGATCAATTCAGGATTGCTATTTTTGCTAGACAACATTGTGACCTGCAGCTCAATTTTTATGTGTGTGTGTATGTGTGTGTGTGTGTGTGTGTGTTTGTGTCTTCATCCATAACTATCTATTAAAATTCCACACTCCCAGTTTCTAAATGCTGAGAACGACCGTATATATTAAACTACAATCAACAATGTTAAAATGTTATAACAATGTTATAATATATGTGTTTATATAATCATGATAGGATATTTATTACACAAACATAGGGGATCTAAGCAAAAAAAAAATCTCTTTAATCCCTCTTCCACTGCCTCAGATCACATTTTTGAGGAAACTGTTATTATTATTATAGCAGGTCAAATTTGACTGTCCCCATTTCTTATGTTCTGTTCACATTGTTGCAAGTATGGGCATTAGTTTTCGTGGCAAAATTGTAATTCTTACTTATATGAAATGCTAACACTTCTCTATCATGGTATTCATGGTAGTCAGATCTGCTTCATAATTATACCTATTTGGCATTTTATATTTAAAATGTTTCAATGGGCATCACTGTTATATAGTACAAAGGCTAGTGAACACTGATGTAGAACAGTTAATATTAGGTGCAAGCCCACACTTGGAACATTGTTCATTAGAATACTGGTTAACCATTTAAGGTGCCAATATTTGAATACGGAAATCACTATTTGGGTATTCAGTATGTCCTTACTAATGTAATGTCATAAATTTAAATGTCATTTTTAATACTTTGTTGCAAATCCTTTGCAGTCAATGACTGGATGAAGTCTGGAACCCATAGACATCTTCCCTGGTTATGCTCTGCCAGACCTTTACTGCAGCTGTCTGAAATTCATGCTTGTTCTTCAGGTGTTTTCCCTTTTCAAATGAAATGCATGCTTAATTGGATTCAGATTCCGAAAATTCCACTTCTTTGCTTCTTCTATATTTTATCTAGAGCTACCCTGATGTCAGGCTTATCTCGGGACCCCGGGTAAACAGGGCAGATTAGGCAGGGTTGATTTGCACGTGTCTTTCAAGGCAGACTATAGTTACTACACCTGACACTATGGCTCTCTCTGTAATGGAGTGTTGATGAAATGTTATATCAGCTCCCTTACCGAGGGATCCACTTCCATAGACTGAACCAATTGCTTAAATGACTGGGCATTGTACATATGGTTTTCAGGACACAAAACCTGTAACTCCAACTGTAGACACAAACTACTAAGCAGAAAGCATCATATGATGTACTATATATGTGCTCTGGTATGTGTACAGGGTGTTTTTCTTTTTTGTTTTTTACATATACAGTTCACAGTCACTTTTTTACTTTGCTGAATGGTTTCTGCATGCATGCGTGATTGCACAAGAAAGTATCCATGTATTTCTTATCACCCCTGTCAGCAGCGAAAGAGGAACAAATGTGTGTGTCTGTGTGTGTGTGTGTGTGTGTGTGTGAGAGAGAGAGAGAGAGAGAGAGAGAGAGATGTTTTCTGTGGTGTTGGTTTATTTTGCAATGGGAAAAATTGAAGTAGGTGGTGTATTTGATTTTCTCCTCCAACAGGATTGTGCTGCTGCTACCATAACCACAACCGCAAGTAAAGTGAATCTTTAGCATAATCTTGTGCTATGAAATCCTGCAAATTTTACATTTAAAAATGAATCAAACCAATCTTGTTTGGCTTTTTTGTTTGGTATTTTGGTAAGATGAGACAGCATTAAATTTCCCATACGATTAACTGGTGGTACACAATGTTAAAAATTAAGTAACATGTAAAGCTCTCATTTCACCCCTACATAGCATCCAGTATGAGAAAATGCAGTAACCTTAGTTTATGCCCCTTCATTCGCTCAGAAAAATACTGATATGGCCTGGATAGAAATTGAGTTTGACCCACCTGCCTTAAAAGGAATTATTGTTGTATTTTAAGAAATATATATATTTTTTATATGTTTCATTCTAGTGAATGTAAAAGTAGCACAGCTGTAGTTTATGAGGCTGTTACTCTGACTCCTTCAGTGCCATAAATTTTATTTAGTCACCATGCTACTTTCTGCTCCATTCCAACTGAATATTGCTTTTTCTCCAGACATCACTGTGCAAATCACCTGATGCATGAAAATATGTCTTCAAGGAAATAGGAAAAGACAGAAATTTCCACAGCTATACTCCTTTTGTGATATACACACACACACAAAAAAATGGTCAGAATAACTCACTTTGTAGTTCTACATTTATATTCTATCATGGTCCTCTCATCCACCCATGCAGATGCAGATTCAGCACACTAGTGCTGGGTTTTCCACAAAGTTAACATTACTTGTTATTATTTTGTTCACCTTCCATTTTCCTTCAATGTCCATTTTTGTTTTGACCCGCAGTGCGAACATTTTTCTTTGAAATAGCTTTGCGAGGAATTAAAAGATGCTACAGTCACAATGAGAAGTGCTTCTGAAGCAGGTTCTCATACCTTCTTTTGAGGGACAGTAATTTGTTCCAGTAGATGTCTGTCTCCCTAAAATTGAAAAAGAAGGGGATTTTATATGTCAAGAATTTTTGTCAAAATTCTGCACATTTAGAGGAAGGCAAAGGATGTGAAGGTCACATTAGAATTGAACTAAGTCTCAGTTTTCATAAATGTAGTATGGTTCTATTTTTGATTTAATCACTCAGAAAAACATAATGGCTTTTTATTTGACGAATAGGCTGTGAAGTGTGAATAGTATTGCCAGTTGTTAGCAAGAGAGACAAATGACATGTTTTGATGGTGGTGGTGGAAAGTCCTGTCAGTGCAAAAAATCTCAATATACCTTCAATTGTTTTGAATCCGGTGAGTGTGAAAGCCATAAGCATATGATCTATATTATTTTCATATTCACTAAACCAGTCAGTGACCCCACATGGTAGATGGTATTATATCCTAGAAAAGTTCACTGTCATCAAAATGAAAATGTATTCTGTTTGATACTGTGTTAAAAAACAAAACGGTGGTTCTCTGAATACCAAATAACTGGCAGGGGCAGTGAAAAATCACCTGGGTACTTTCTTATGCGTGTGGGTCAGCACTGGTTACAAATGACAGGGAACTCTAATGGTTGTCCATTGCATACGTAACTAGTGTTCTATTTCACTCATCATAACTGCTAGGACCTTTGAGATTCACCTAAATAAACTATGCTACAATGTCAACCAGCACACATTAACTGAGTGGAAATGTGCTGATCTGATGATGGAATTACTACCACCTGTGCAAATAGTAGTATATTAATTAAATTTTTATCTCATTTATATAACTGAGTGTTGAGGGCCTTGCCCAAGGGCCCAACAGTGGTAGCGTAGCAGTACTGGGGCTTGAACTCCTGACCTTCTGATCAGTAACCCAGAGCCTTTAACCACTGAGCCACCATTGCCCTACATATTTCTTTACAGAAATATATCAATTCTGCATATTAATTGTAAATGTATAAATTTATCCCTATATATGTAGTATAGCAGTAAAGTAGTAACAGTAGAGTACTGTTAAACTCAGCAGGTTTCTCGTCACATAACGCTGCGAGGTCAATTGATTGGTTTACAAATGTGAGTAATATGAGATCAGGTAAAAACCCAGGGTTCAACTACAATGTCAAAACAGAGTCATCTGGCAACTTATGCATGCAAAGCAAACTTAATATCAAGGCATTCTCCTGCTCTTTTTACATTTACATATATCTTGCTGACACGCTTATTCAAAGCAACTTACGTACAATTAAAACAGGATACAACAGAGTAGTATACAGCCATCAGGATACAACTTGCTTAATCACCAAACTCACACACTGAAGTGACTGCTAGCAAGAAGGCTTGAGAGAACCATTTCAGTTTGGCTTCCTGCATGAGCTCATAAGTGAGGGTCTTAAGGGACACCAGCAATATTTTGAGGGAGACCACTGGACTGTGTTAGGTGCACTTAGCTACAGACCAGCTATTGAGGAGACTGTGGGGGGTACGGACTCAGGATGGATATGAGGGATAGAGGGAAACTCAACCCTGGCCCATGTATGCTAGCTGACCATGCTAGCAGCACATATTCACAGGTCTCAGATAGGTGGTGATGTAAATAGAGTGGACATGTACGAGTGTTAGGGTTAGGGTTGGAAAATGGAACTTTGGCTCGTTCCCCCTTTTTTTTTTTTTTTTTTAATATCTGGCCCTTGTGCAGTTAAATGTCAGTATCAGTTGTATCAATATCAGTTGAGTCTTTAAAAATATCTCCAACGCAGCCAGCAGTGGTTATCCTATCGTTACCTCAAGTCTTATACTATAAAAACCGTCAATCTCTCACTACTGTTTCCCTACGGAAATTTTCCATTCACTGGTTATTGCTATGCAGTGGTTATATTTTAGAATAGTTTCAGGCATTCTTTAATATATGAAATGTCAGCTACTGTGCGCAGTACAACCATAAAACACTACATAACCACTAGGCTGAAATTTGTTCTCAACAAATAATTTAAAGACATCATTGTTTCTGCACTACGCAACAATAAATGGATGTATGAATGTTGGATGTTTATCAGCATCACATGCTGAGCCAGACAAGAGGCCTGATGTCCAAATTGTATTCCCGTCTTTTAAATTCAGTGGATAGCCCTTTTACTGTCCAGAGAGCACTGTGTAAAGATCTTAACCTTACTGATGACAGTATTGATTGGACAGTCATTTGGGACACATTTAAATTTATACATAGGGCTTACCTAACTCCAAGAAAGCACAACCTTATGAAAATCATTCCATTACCAATCCATGACCTCTGTCGTAGTGGCCAAATTGCTTCTTTTATGCAGATCTATTGGGACTGGTCTGGTGTTGCAAGGTTTTGGAGTATGGGTTCCTCCTCCCTGTCTGATCTGCTAAATGCACATATACCATGCTGTCCTGGACTGTTGCACTTGAATGATGATTCATTGTTAGCATTAAATATGTTTCCATCCAAGTTGCGAATTTAACTTATGCAAAAACTTGAAATATTGCATAAAACATTTGTGAATAAAGCACTGTTTCCATCCCATGTGTTCAAGAGAACAAAATCGTCACTTCCTGGGATACTGACACAAAGTCGTCTATCCAAACATACACTACCTCTCGCTCTCGGCCATTTAAAATTTTCGGAGTCAATTCTACAATCACATGACTTGTTCAGGCAAAGTCACAACTTTTTTGATGCACATCAAGGAATTTATTGGGTAAATGTGTTTCCATCGTAGTTTATGCGCACGTCTTCTTATCGAATAAAAAAAAAATGTCCACCTCAATTGAGTACTTGTGTTCTTTCAATCTTCCATTGAAGTAATACTAATGGAAATTTCAGGTACATAACAGCCACGCAGCAAACCATCAATACATGCAATTGTGTGGCAGATGAAGTTGTCTAATTAGACATGATTGCTGATTGGGCATAAATTATCTATATATGTAATTCTATCTGTCTATCTATCTAACCATCCATCCATTTTCCATACTCCTTATCCTACACAGGGTCACAGGGCACCTGGAGCTTATCCCCAGGAACTTGGGGCACATGGCGGTGAACACCCTGGATCGGGTGCCAACCCATCTCAGGGCACAATCTCATTCACTCATTCACACTGCGGACAATTTGGAAATGCCAATCAGCCTACACTACATGTTTTTGGACTGGGGGAGGAAACCCCCAAAGCACAGGGAGAACATGCAAACTCATGCACGCACACAGGGCGAAGGCGGGAATCGAACCCCAACCCTAGAGGTGCGAGACAAACATGCTAACCACTAAGCCACCATATCTGTTTGTTTGTTTGTTTGTTTCCATGTTATATATAATTTTTTAAAAATCTATCTTTGTCAGTTTGCTGTTCTGTGGACAGGTTTCTTACCTTTTGGTTGAACTTCTCCTCTAGTTCTTGGTTTATTCTCTGCAATGCTGCATAGCTGCTCTGTATCCTGCAAATAAATTGGATACGATGAGTTCTAATCTTTTTAATACTGCAAAGGTTTGCTAAAACAGACTGTACTCTTGGTGGGATTCCAACATGTTAATGAAATGCTCTGTGTCAGTGGAAAATGCTGTTGTGCCAACTATACTCATATCTAAGTCTCATTTTTGCAAGCATCCTGTTTTAAACTGTGTTATTTAATTGTGAATAGTCTGCTCATTACTTGGGGAGAGGCCACTGCGTTAATTAAAATGACATAATAATCGAAATTGCTTCTAATGTTCTTGGTTTGAGTGTGTTTATAGTTTCATATGAGGGGGAGACCATGCCATGAGGGCTGTCTGCTGCAAGCCACTTGAGCATTGTGCTAACAACATTACATTTAATCAACCAAGAACTTTGCTGGAACACTGGGAACACACACACACACACACACACACACACACACACACACACACACACACACAATTATTCACATAAATAATAATGAAGTTTATTTCAAGGTTATATTCATTATTCCTTCATTCTTTAGTGAAAGTGGATTATTGTTAGTGTTACGTATGATGATGTGCTGATGTGAACTGTGTATTTAAATTAAAAGTTGCTTTGAAGTTGATCAAAGAGTAGCTCCTAGCATTTAATAGTTTTAAATAAACTTTTATATAGTCATACCTGGCCAGTAAAGGTGGCCCTGTTTTTACTTTAGCCGGAGTCATATCACCCTGCAGTTCTCGTCTGGTTTCCTATTGAAGTTAAGCAGGGTTGAGCCTGGCCAACACTTGGATGCGAGACCTCCTGGGGAAAACTAAGGTTGCTGATGGAAGTGGTATTAGGGAGGTCAGCAAGGGGTACTCACCCGGTGGTCTGTGTGGGGCCTAATATAGTGACGGGTAGACTATACTGTAAAAACAGCACCATCTTTCAGATGAGACGTTAAACCGAGGTTCTGACTCTCTGTGGTCATTAAAAATCTCAGGGCACTTCTAGTAAAGAGCAGGGGTATAACCCTGGTGTCATGATGAAATTCCCCCATGGGCCCTTATCTACCATGGCCCCCTAATAATCACTATCCCTGAATTGGCTACATCACTCTCCTCTCCTCTCCACCATTAGCTAGTGTGTGGTGGGCATTCTGGCGCACTATGACTGCCGTCGAATCATCCGGGCAGATGCTACACACTGGTGGTGGTTGAGGAGATCCTCCACCCTCCATACTATGTAAGGGACTTTGAGTGCCTAGAAAAGCACTATATAAATGTAAGGAATAAAAAAAAAATGTAAGGAATACACCGTTTGCAGGGTGATGGCAGTGTTGTGTTACAGAAATGTGTCGCATGAGTCAACAGGTATTGTTTGCCATGAATAATTAGCTATTACAGCTGCAGTGTTTGACCAAATTTGCTAAAAAAAATATTTGAGAGAAATCCCTATGCCAGCAGCAAATCCTGTATGTGGATTTTAAATAGTTCACGCGCAAACTAATCCTGGCCATCAGTTTCACTCAGGAAGGCTCATAAAAATGCCCAACATTACCTATTATTATAGTCTTCCTACACTGTAGATGATTTCGTTAGATTGAGTGACAGCTGGGAAAAGACTCCTCATTAGATTTTTAAATAATCGTTCTTTGACAAAGTTAGGACAGGACCAGATTGAATTACTCTCCCTATGGCTTCAACCAGTTGCCCTGTCTGGTAATTTTGTTTAGGCTTATTTGGGGAAAAAAAAGCACAGATGCTTTGAACCTGCGAAGCTTGTCAGTAAATTTCTCCAGCTCCTCCTGTGCCCGTCGTAGTTCTGTCTCCAGGTACTGCTTTGTGGCATCACACTCAGTCTCCAGCATCTCCAGCTTATGAGTGGTATAGGAGAGCTGCTTCCTTAGGTCCTCCTTCTGCTCCTGCAATGAACTGCGCATATACAAACAGTTGAAGATGATTGATACTACTTTATCCTACTTAAATTCACTGCTTCCTAAATAATGACACGCATACTGTATGTCATCTTTTATGTATGGTGGCAACGGACTAATCATTCTGCATCTGTTTCATGTTGGTTATATTAACTTTTTAAGTGCAATATGCAACATTATTAAACCACAAAACCAAAAGACTAGTGATGTAGTTGGTTAATCAACCTGGAAAATAAAGTTATGATGTAACACAGCAGCACAGGAAAGAAAAGCTCTTTAATGATAGATGAAGATGGGATGGTCTCATCCCTGATGAACTGATTTAAAACAGAGTCACATGCAATGAAATGGACCAAAATGTACAGTCTAATGATCTAATTCCAGTAATTATCTAGTAGCCTCTTTCACAAGAACGCCACTATATCAGCAAAATCGAACACTCTTTTGAAGAATAAGTTAGAATGTGATTGGGAGTGCTGTTGGAGGTTTGAATCCTGGTATAAGATTGTGGAAAGAGTGGGAGAGAAGGGAATAAAGCAAAGGAAGTAATGTACAGATTATATGGAAATTAGACTCCATATATGATTTTTTCAACAGACATTTGCTCTGGAGGTGTTCAGTATAACACCACTTCACACATATCTTACAGCTCTCAGTTCTTTTGAATCTGCTGAAATCCTATTCTCAAGTTACAACACACCTACGACTGGAACGTTTGCCTTTATATTATAGCTGTTTTGGATATATATTATGGCTCCAGGTTAATTTTAGTTGCATTGGAAACACATTCCCTCATCTAAACTTATTTTTTATTGTGATTATTGAGTACAGATGAAAATAATGTTGTAGTTTTATTTGAATACACTGACATGTAGATTATGTAGAGATGAATGATTACTAATATGAGGTGATTAATGCAGTGTTTTTCAGGATGGTCCCTGGGGCTCCTCAGAAAGTCCACAATTTTTGCTCCAAATGCACCTGTAAGTTACAGTATATGGCCAAAAGTATGTGGACACCTGACCATAACATCCATTTGATGTTTTTCCATAACTATGACACAAAGTTGGATGCAGAATGTCTATGATGTCTTTGTATGCTGTAAAGAAGAACTCGAGTGAGTGGCCTGAACCAAACCCTGACCTCAAACCCACTGAACACCTTTAGGATGAACTGCAACACTGACTTCATGCCAGGCCTTCTTGCAGGGCATAAGTGCCCAACCTCTTATGCTCTTGTGGCTGAATGGGCACAAATCCCAATATGGTACAAAATCTAGTGGAAAGCCTTCTCACAAGACTGGAGGTTGTTATAGGAATGAAGGAGTGACCTTCTGCATATTAATGCGCATGGTTTTGGATGGGATGTTACATGATCAGGTGTCCACATACTGTGGACATACAATGTATGGACAATAGTGCATGGTTGAGATGTTTTCGGAGATGGGCAATAGTAAAAATGTACCATCTGGGGGTCCCCAAGGAGCAGTTTAGCAAACACTTGAGTTAATGGAAGTGCCTAGATGATATATGATTTTTGATTTGCTTTCCTCTTACCTTCTTTTCTGATGTTTACAACCATTTCGAGAGGCTTTAAGTGCAGTTTTCCCAATATATATTTTTTTCATGTTATAGTTTGCGTTTTCTTGTGTGTAGTAAGTGCACTGGGTGTTGGAGCCCAGAGACTGTGAAAGACCCTAAGTTTTCCTTCCAGAAGCAGACAATAATTTTCTGTCAGGATTGAGCCTGATAAAAAGAGAAAAGAGAGAACACTGCTACAATCACACAGTCCATAGAGAACTCATTTACTTCCAGGACCTCTGGAACGTATGAATGCCTGAAAAACATTTTTGAGTAACCAGTTGCTAAGTTTTTTTTTTTTTTAGTATTTATTCTAAATTGGATGCAGTGGGCTTTAATGTGTGTTTTCGATTATCAGGCATATTTATTGTAAATGGGACTTTTGTTTGTATGTTTTTTTAAATACATTCATTACAGTTATTTGGAAAATGTATATCCATCCCTCCATCCATCCATCTTCTCTTCCACTTCCAGGGGACATAGGGTACGAATTCCAACCCACTGCAGGAAAATGTATATATAGGGTACAATTCAAGTACAATTCAGAAAAGGCTTCCTTCTTTTGATCACATTTAATTTCTAAAGTGTTTATGCATTTAATAAATAGTTGCATTGAAACCTGGCAAGACAAAGTGAATGTTTCTAAGAAAACTTATTTATAAATAAATATGCGTATATAAATAAAAATAACTGTGAAGTTCCGAGTTCCGAGTTGAGTTACCCATGTGTACCAAACCCCATAATATTCAATACTGAAATTCCACATACTGGCATTCTTGACCTCAACCATAACTATGAACATAGGTCCCTCTAAACATTTGCACAGATATTGTGTGCATGGGTGGAGTTAGTGTAAAAAGAGGTGCTTATGTGCAAACCTTCTTGAGCAATATCAGCTTCAGAAAGGAGTAGTATTAAGTCCAGTGCCACTATATAGCAGTTTGATGTAACCATAATATGTCACACCGAAATATATATTTTGGACTAAAAAAAAAAGTAGAATACCAATCGAGGACAAATATATATATATATATATATATATATATATATATATATATATATATATATATATATATATATATATATAAACAAACATGACTATTAATTAATAATATTGTATAGTATAATTAATTAATAGCAATATAATTGTATACATTGGATACATTATCTTGAGGGCTGAATATGTCATGGATAAAATTATGAACAATGCCGAATTAAAGTGAGATGTAAAGTAAGATGCAGTGGAGTGCTTATCCTTTAAACTGTAGGAACATTTTCTTTATAGGAGAGTGCACTTGATTAACCAACACGCTGGCATTATTTCACTACATTTACAACTCAAAATAGCTCATTCCAAGCATGGTAAATTAGCCTCACAAACATTTCATGACTTTGATTTAGTGTATTGTGGTTACATTTAAGGAACTGTTGGTACACAAACAGAAAAAAAAGGCAGAAAATTAGGATGCACTGAATCAAGTGCTATTTTATAAGCTGACAAATAATGAAGCCATATCGTTAAATTAGCCAGTTCTGCAGTGATTAATATGATACTTACAAGTAGGAGTATTTATGCAGCAATATACTGACTATATACTAGACTCCTATTTGAAAGCTTCCCATCTGCTTATTAATTTAATCAAAGTTGGAGGTTTTTGTTTCATTATTAAATTATCTGTTACATCATATTATATTTGACATCATATAAAAAGTTGTGATCTGCTTCTTCAGTCTGCATTTTCTATCCCCTGGGGTTAAAGGTTTAAAATCTGGCAACTTTGGAGAACTGAATGGGCCACTTATAAAATTACGTCCTTAACATAAGTTGCCAACACTCAATACAGCCCGATGAGAATCAGCGCTGGGATTTTATAAGATCTTGCCATGTCCCACAGGTAAGGTTGCTGGCACTTTTCTCTTTAATACATTGCTTTCTTTCATGTTATCTTATAGGCTTGTTTTGCTGTATAGAGAAATGTTTCATAAAGCACTGATGAAATGACAACACTGGCAATTCCACCATCGACTAGCTCCACAATATCCTCCTCAGAGTCAGGCACATTGTAGATCCATCATCCCCAATCTGTTCCATCACTGATTGAGATCTGTGAAGGAGCCCCTGAGAAATATGGTGTCTAATCACACTACACGCTTCATGAGATGAAAGAAACCAAGAGGTTACTAGGTTTGAGGCTCACTTATGTGTATTGTATAAAAGTGCGTCACTTTTTCTTTTGATCAACAGTTGCTTTCCCTTGCAACACAAACTGATACCAACTAGATGATAGTTAGACAGCAATCAATGACATTCCCTCCAGTGCAGTCCCAGAGAGGTCCAGAGTTCCTAACTGTCAGAAAACCTTTGAGTGATTTATAGACAATAACAAGTAGTATGATGGGAAAATGTATTTAACAGAAAATCTCACAAAAGTCTGATTGAAAATTGAATGAATGTACTTTACATTTTCCCACCATTATTGTACTGAAGTACCGAATGGCCATTTGATCGCCTAGGTGTTCCCTCAGAGACCGTTTGCTATCGGTCCCATCTCCTGTCGCATCTGACTTGCTTCATGTCTTCATGTTTGAGGAGGTACAAAGGCAGAGAATGTTATAATCAAAGTTAGATCTGCATTCCCTAAGTGGGTTTTGATTTGTGCTTTGAAGCAAATGTTCAGTGGGGGGAACTTGACCTCAGCTGTCTGCCGATTTGCAATTCTGCTGGAGACCTACAACACTCTAATGGTGTAGCTCTGTAATTGAGCACAGTAAAAAGGGTACACAGGACTTCACATGCTCGAACCCATAATGAACCCATAATGATTTGAAAAACTCTTAAAATGCTTTCCATTGCTCCAGTCTAAATACACTACATGCACTAAAGTATAGTCATTAGTATTTGTATTTATTTATTTTTGACTATATTTATTGTTGTTTGTCTTTTAGAAATGGTGTAGTGTTGTCAAACCAAGCCGCAAATCAAATCTCCCATGTGAACAATAAAGAAATGAACTGAAGTGGTCTCTATTCTGCAAACATTCATTGACTAGGGAAAGGAAAATGTTGATACGAATTTGGTGGCGTTGCATCTCTGGTCAAATGAATTTCCTCCATATCCTACAGTTCTCTGTCACTCGCTGTTGCATTTGCAAACTCAGTCAATATCTGCTCGGACACAGGCTTCTGCTTGGAAACTTTTATGTAGTTCACATGCATTTGAACAGCCTGTTCATTACTAGCTGAACATGTATAACATTTACTACGTCTGCAAAGTGCATCAGCCACTGTTAATTGTTCGCCAAACAACAAATTATACAGTATTTCTCTAAGTGTGACAAAAGACTGAGGACTGCCTAAAGCCTTCTTTAAGATTGCAGTCAGCAGTCAGTGATCGGTTTCTGTTTACACCATATACAGAACATACTCCTGAAATTTCTCACCGCTGTAAACTACAGCGAATGGCTTCTTTTCAATTTGTGCATAATTTATTTCTGCCGGAGTCATTGTACATGATGTATAAGCTACTGAAAAATCATTGTCTCATGATGCTGCAGCAATACTTCTCAGAGCCATCTTTGTATACAGCAGTCAACAATTTGACAGGCTTGTCTGCATAATAGAATTTCAACACCAGCTCACTAAACAAATCTTAAGCAATTCCCATTCTCTTATATATATGTGTATCTTGTATCCATGCCCACTCTTTTGTGATTTCTAGTAAGCGACAAATTGCTTTTGTTTTAGCTGAAAGGTCTGGAATGAACTTATCATGTAGTTCACTAATTCAAATGCTCTCTGCCATTCTGTTTTGTCTTTAGGTGCCGGCATGCAACAATCGCTCACATTTTTACACTGGTAATATAAGCTCACTATCTACACACCTGTACACCCGCACATTGTCCAATCAGCCAATCATGCGGCAGCAACGTATGATCATGCAGTTACAGGTTAAAAGCTTCAAATAAAATTCACATTAAACATCGGAATGGGGGAAAAATGTGATCTCATTGACTTTGACCATGGTGTGGCTGTTGGTGCCAAATGGGCTGGTTTGAGTATTTTTCAGAAATTGCTACTCTCCTGGGATTTTCATGCACAACAATCTCTACAGTTTACAGTTTACACAAAATGGTGCGAAAAACAAAACAAAAAACATCAAATGAATGGTTCTCTGGGCAGAAATTCCTTGTGGATAAGGGAGGTCAGAGGAGTATGGCCAGACTTGTTTTGAGCTGACTGGAAGGCTATAGTAACTCAAATAATCACTTTTTGCAACTGTGGTGAGCAGAAAAGCATCTCAGAACACATAACACATAAAACGTTGAGGCAGATAGGCTACAACAGCAGAATACCACACTGGTTCCACATTTGTCAGCCAAGCACAGGAATCTGAAGCTTCAGCGGGCACAGGTTCACCAAAACGGTATGTATGCCATACACCTCATGCCATGACATTTCCATACACCTTAGGACCCCTGTATCACCACACTGCTCTCTACCTGTCTGTGATGATGACTACCTTATGGGGAAATTCAGAAATGCAGGACATTCTGTTAAAATGGCCAGCAAGCTAATGCTTGGACTATTGCTCTGAAACAAGGATATGTAATAATATCCGCAATCATTGATGGTGATGCAGTGGCTAGGATTGTTGTTTTCCTGCTCTTTGGTGGGGGCACACAGGAAGCAGTTGTGCAATTCAGCAGTATCCTGATGCCAGTGCCTAGCAGGAAAGAAAGTCAACCCACATAGTTCCTAAAAACACACATGGTTCTAGGGAGCCATATTCAGTTTTGGCTACTTAAGCCAGCAACTTAAGTCAAAAACTTGCATCAGAATTTATGTGGGGAAAGTTACATTTTAAAGTTACAATTTAGAGATGGGTTATGCAAAATGCTTAAGTTGATTTTCTTGTTGCACCACTAAGATGATGCAAATTATCTGCATGTAGTTCACGACTCAGGGGTTTGCAGAATTTTCTTATATAGGAGTATAGGTGCCTGAAGCTGGTTTTTCCAATAATGTCTAGATCACCTTCTTTAAACACAAGCGCTTGCCTTTAAGCCTGAAAAATTCTGGGATAGAAAATGTGGACTGAAAAGGAAATATTGTTTACTTTCTTTGGTGTGAAATGTAGAGCGTAATTGGTATAATGATATACTGTTTGAATAAGAAGATGGCAAGTACTGAAGTAAAGTCTAATATATTGAGAATATAGTTATAGTAATCTCTGAAAATTCGGCTTAATTGAACAATATAGCGTCCAAACTCATGTGGAAACTTAATAAAATACCACTTGGTCAAGGCTGTCCTGTTATTTAGATTTTTTTTATATTGTTTGCCGACAGTTAATCGTGCACACAATTTAACGTAGTCACAAGTTACTACGTCAAGGTCATGAAATCATATAGTATGCATGGAATGTAAGGTATTTTATGACGCTTGTAATTCACTACTTTGGATTGTCTCAGCTCTTGAGCAATGTCTGCCAAGTTGAGCATCCAAAGAGCAACTCAAATGTGTATTTCCTGTATTTGTTGGTCTTCACTGTGTCTAGGTGTTTGAGACTAGTAAGCTGTTTAGACTGAGGACCTTGGGTCAGATTTGACAGTGAGTGCAGATGTCTGGACAGATGCAACTTCCTTGAGATGGTCAATTCTGAGGCAGTGAGCACATCACTTTGCCTTCCAAGAGATTCAGACAACGGTTGCATGTAAGCAAGTCTCGTGACATGGTTAATTGTGGCTCTCCATTCTGCAATAGAATAGGGAATAACAGTAATCTATGCATTCTACAAAACTGGTAGCAAATCTGACTATTATGAACTTTTACAGTTTTAGGGGCGACAAGTAAGATTTTGTAAGGAAGTTGGTGTTCATCCATGATTTTATATTGTGAATACATTTAGTTAAAGAGGTGGTAGAAAGAACTGTGGTGGACATTGTACTGAGATAAATATGAGTATCAGTATCTGCATAACAGTTGAATCTAAGACTGTGTTTGCGAATGATCTGGCCAAGTAGAGGATTTGTTTTTACTCATTGTATCTTTGAAAGGTAAGATGCGAACCAATCATGTGCTAGGCTAGAAATACCAATCGAGAAAATGCAGGAGAGCAGAATCTGTCAGAACCCACGCAAGAATACTGATGAGACCAGCATCAGAAGAAAGGAGAAGGTCATTGATGACTCTTAGAAGATTTGTCTCAGTACCATGAAGAGGACGGAAACCTGATTGAAAAGGCTCAAAGAAATTGTTGGTAGCGAGAGAGGTTGTAGTTGGAAGGCAACCACTCTTTCAAGCAGTTTGAACAGAAATTGGTATATTATCAGAATGGTGAATAGGATCGAGGGTAATATTTGTGAGGACTGGAGTGTCAGCAGCAATCCTCAGCAGCAGAGCCACAGAAATACAGAAGCTCCAAGCAGAAGAAGTATCAGGACGAATATCAGGGTGAGAGGAGCTCCAGCAGTCGAAGTGTGTCAGGACAGCTTGACAGAGACAGAATATTTCATTAACATTATAGTATATATAAATACCTTGTATCCCTCATAAATTTGTGTAATATGCTTAACCTTTACTACACCCACTACCTATGCATTCAATTTAATTCCATTTTTTTTCATAGTCTGTTATGGTGGGTTGATAATGGCTGATATAGTAGGATGACATATAAGACAAATATAAAAGCCATGTCACGTCCACCTGGAATAGTTAATAAATCATGCAAAGAAAAAAAAATGTATTTATTTTAAATAGTGCACTTCATCTTAAACCCTCTGCCAGTAGTCTTTTCTGCTTTTCTCCCACTACTTCTATCCTTTATTTTGAGGCTAATAAAGAAATTGGACTTATTGATATGTCTGATATACCGTGCGCCATCTCCAGGTCTCAAAACCTGTGTGTCAGATATTGTTGCCAGATTTCTCACATCATTAATATCAAACTAGCCTCTGATATTGTGCCATTAGCTAACAATCTATATGCCAGTGTCCTCTTTTTTGTGCTAGAAAGATTAGTTGTCTCTCAGATCTCAAAGTGCATGCATAATTTGTATGAGCTCTTGCAATCTGGATTTTGACCTTTCAGTAGCACAGAGACCATCCATATGAGATAGTTGTTAATGACCTACTCTTGTATGCAGATAAAGGTAACCATAGTATCCTATTGCTTTTATTGCTGTCCATCACAACATACTTAACTATTGTTATCAATAGCATAGTCATAACATGGTTTACTTCTTATTTCTTCCATATAGAATTATGATTCAATATATTATTTTTTTCAGCTTCTGCTGGTTGAGGCGACTCTCTGGGCTCTGTACTTGATTCACTTCTCTTCAGTCTACATGGTTCCACTTGGCCACAACCTTCTTTGTTATCCTGTATACAAGATGTGTGCAGAGATAATTGAATAATTCATGAGTCTAAAACAGCATGGACTAGCAGCAAGACCCATCCTGAGAGAATCCATAAAGATCGCAATAAAATGTTCTTCAGTTTTGGTTTCTTTTGTTCATTTATTTTTCTTTCTATGAGCATAAATATGTAAATTTAGTTTAAATCTGAGCCAAAATGCTACATCGTGAGTGTGACTGGATTTTCTGACACTGGTACTAGTGCTTACTTGAACCCAAATTCATTTCTGAAAGTTTAGAGGTCACCTGTCCTAATTAATCGTTATATGTTAGTTCAGTGAATACAATAATTCATAATGAATCAATTCATTCATGCCTAGTTGTGACATACAAACGCCTTTTGACATGAATTTTTGATAATGATAAATAATAAAAAAGTAATTAGTGTCTGATAAAAAAGGTTCTTAGGATTATTCAAGTTTACGAATCATGGTCATCAAGTAAAATCACAGAGAATAACATTGTGTAAATGCTTGAATTATGACTATAAATACACTGCCCTCCACTAATGTTGGCACCCTTGGTAAATATGAGCAAAGCAGGCTGTGAAAAATTGTCTTTATTGTCTTTATTATAATCTTTTGATCTTTTGTTCAAAAGATTCACAAAAATACTCTGCTCTTATGAATATCAAACAACTGCAAATAGAACACAGTTATATATATATATATATATATATATATATATATATATATATATATATATATATATATATATAGAAAACGCTGCTAAATATAGGTGTGCAACAATTATTGGCACCCTTTCAGTCAATAGTTTGCGCTACCTCCCTTTGCCAAGATAACAGCTCTGAGTCTTCTCCTATAATGCCTGATGAGGTTGGAGAATGCATGGCAAGGGATCTGAGACCATTCCTCCATACAGAATCTCTCCAGATCCTTCAGATATCGAGGTCCATGCTGGTGGACTCTCCTCTTCAGTTCACCCCACAGGTTTTGTACAGTCAGGGGACTGGGATGGTCATGGCAGAACCTTGATTTTGTGGTCAGTAAACCATTTTTTGTGTTGATTTTGATGTATGTTTTGGATCATTGTCCTGCTGGAAGATCCAACCACGGCCCAATTGAAGCTTTCTAGAAGAGGCGGTCAGGTTTTCATTCAATATCTGTCGATATTTGAGTCCATGGTGCCATGTATTCTAACAAAATGTCCAGGTCCTCTGGCAGAAAAACAGCCCCAAAACATTAAAGAGCCACCACCATATTTAACCGTGGACATGAGGTACTTTTCCACATGGCTACCTCTCTGTGTGCACCAAAACCACCTCTAGTGTTTATTGCCAAAAAGCTCTTTTTTGGTTTCATCTGACCATAGAACCCGATCCCATATGAAGTTCCAGTAGTGTCACCAGCAAACTGAAGACGCTCGAGTTTGTTTTTGGATGAGAGTAGAGGCTTTTTTCTTGAAACCCTTCCAAACAACTTGTGGTGATGTAGGTGACTTCGGATTGTAGTTTTGGAGACTTTCTGACCCCAAGACACAAGTAACGTCTGCAATTCTCCAGCTGTGATCCTTGGAGATTTTTTGGCCACTTGAACCATCCTCTTCACAGTGTGTTGAGACAATATAGACACACGTCAAATTCCAGGTTGATTCATAACTTGTCCAGTTGACTGGAACTTCTTAATTATTGCCCTGATGGTGGAAATGGGCATTTTTCAATGCTTGTCCTATTTTCTTATAGCCACTTCCCATTTTGTGAAGCTCAACAACCTTTTGCCACACATCACAGCTATATTCCTTGGTCTAATCCATTGTTATGAATGACTAAGGGAACTTGGCCTGTGTGTTACCTCATATTTATACCCCTGTGAAACAGGAAATCATGTTTTTTTTTCCTGTTCCTAGTCACCCAGGTGTACTAAAAACAACTTAAAATATCAATTGGGGTGCCATTAATTGTTGCACACCTATATTTAACAAAGAAATTTTTTTAAAACCTGTATTGTGTTTGCAATTGTTTGATATTCATGAGAGCAGAGTATTTTTTTTTTTTTGTGATTTTCTGAACAATAAAGCCAATTTTTCACAGCATTCTTGGCACCAAGGATGCCAATACTAGTGGAGGACACTGTAGGTCTTCTTAGAATGAATTCTGTACATTGTACTATTTGTATATTTCTTTAAATTGTTGACATTGTAGTAAGAAGTCTAGCTAGGCATGACGGTTAGCACTTGGGACAATTAGTAATTGAGCCTACACTGTTAATTTGTCTGATTCTTCTACAGCTGACTCTTGCCATCTAGCTTCTCCCTTTTTAGTTAAATCATCCTGCTAGACTCCAAGACACCTATACACACACCACACACACTCTTTATCAGGCCTCCATTGTGTTGTTGCCTCAGGTGCCTTTGCTTTCTGAATGTTAAAGTGAGATTTCTGTCCTTACCCTCTAGGGTAGTCTTGGGGTATTTGACTGCCTTCTTAATAAGAGGCAAGAACCCACGGCTAGGCACAGTGACATTTTTCCATCCCAGGGGTAAGCTCAGTCACACAGGCAAAAGAGAAGAGAAAAAATGAAGAGGCTGCTGGAGTTACCAACAGACGACTTGGAAATGGTTTTACGAGAATATCTCATGCAGCACTAGGTTAGTGGGGTCCTGTTCTGATTACTGAATCTTTGTTATTGAAATATATGCAGGGTTTTGACTGACATTATACATAGTTGTTAAAGTTCGTATACAGAAACAATTTGTGAATGTCTCTTTGAAGCCTTATCAAATCATTCCGTAAATCTGGCAACACAGATCTAAAGTTAAAACTCACAGTACAGTATCTGAGTCCTTTGATGATGTAACCTATGAAATTCAGTACCGTGTTTCCTTGCCACAATCTTCTGTAAAAGAGTTTCTTCATACATTTTAAGGGAAAACATTACAATATTCACAAATCCAGCTGTGTCGTTTCTACGTCAAGGCATTTACTAAAACTAAAACTAGGCGTGCTTATAAACACTAGCACTTATAGTATGAACATTATAACTTTATTTCTTTATTTCTGTAAAGCTGCTTTGTGACAATGTGCAATGTTAAAAGTGGTATACAAATAAATACACAAAATTGAATTGAATTATAACTAACAAGACTGCTTATGCTTATGGCTAGGCTGTGACATGGCTTGCCTCCTTATATGATATGCTACCAGTTTTGTAAAAACCAAGGCATTTTACATGCAGAGATTTTTTGCAACTAAAACGACAATAAATAACTGTTCATGGTTTGTGTTTCCTAATCAACTATGTAACACAGTGTTTAGCTTTGAGACACCTGCTGAAAATGTACTTTTTGTACAAGGAACATAGCTAGACATTTGGCCTCTGGAGATACAATGTGTAATGTTTTCAGTGTTTCTGGGTGCCTATGTGATATGGACACCCATAAAACACTAAGCTAACCACTAGAACTGCTCATAGTTTTCTCCATGAGAGTGAGGAAAGAACAAGGAGTGGCTACTTTTACATATAATAACACTATATGAAGATATGTACTGAATTCAGTTCCCTGTTTGACAACAACAACAACAACAACAACAATAATAATAATAATAATAATAATAATAATAATAATAATAATAATAATAATAATAATAATAATGACAATTATTTGGTTAAAGATATTTAATAAATAGACCAGGTTTTGTTTAAGCATACTTTCTCTTAATCATTTTTTTTTTTTTTTGCATTTAGACCAATCATGTTTTTCAAAGTTTTGCAGAATGTACTAGTATACTAGTACAAACACTAGGACAAATATTATAATTAAAATTTGGCATTTGAAGCACACTGAGCAGAGCACAGATATGAAGCTAAATCTTCCAGTACAACTATCATTTTCTTTTATACACAACTGATTTCTTTCTTACACGTACTAAATAATAATCTGTAATAAATTGCTGTCTAATACTTATTTACTGCAGCATTACACTTCAAGTCAAATACATAAAACCAGCAAAGAAAATAAGGGACAAGCTCCCTCATTCATAATGTAGTGCAACAGCCTGTGGGACACACATCCTTAGAAGACTCACAACACACACACACACACACACACACACACACACACACACACACATGTATGCATGCATGCAAGGCTTCCTTGTCTTACCATTTGTGAGCTTTACGTCTCATTTTCAGATCAAATCACTGTGTGCATGTGTCTATATCCTTTCTTTGAGCAGCGTGCATCAGAACTAGCCTTCCCAGTTCCTCAGCAGAAAGAGCTGCTTTAGCAAGCGCTAAAAACCTCAGTCCAGATGGAGGCAGGGGAGAGATAATGGGAGAGAGAGAGTGAGAGAATGGAGGGAGGGAGCAGGGGAAGGAAACAGCACATAGGAAAAGTAAAAGAAAGCAGCCTACCTAATGACATGTGTCGCTCCATCAGAGGCCTTGCACAAAATAGAAGAAATATAAAAACAGAGATCAGAGGTTAACCTTTTCTTGTACTCATCTACCTGCTTCCCACATCAGGCTGCTTAGTGCAAATATTTAATAAGCACTTCCTAGCAAACATCCAATAACATACAGACCATTCATTTGTACTGCCAAACAGATAAACAGAGGTGATGGGTTTCATTAAATGTTAAATTTTTATTTTTTTATTATTTGGATAATGGTGATTAAACGATGACGTGACAAAAATGTAATCATAACCTATGATATATGAGGGAATAGAGATAAACAGTGGTAAATGGGGTAAAATAGGATATTGTGATAATACAATGATTTTAAATATATAATGAAAGAATCTATGCTGTAAACAAGTTTATGTTATATTAAAAAAAAATTCAGAATTTTGCTCCTATTTGCTCCCAATAAATCTCCAAATCAGTACAACCCCTAAGCATATGACTGGTGATGGAGATCTGGAAAAACAGTATGGTAGACTCACACACAAACACACACAGTGGAATGACTCATTGTTGTACTGACAGTGATCCCTTGCTAGGCTGCAGTGAGCTTACTCACCAGGCAGAGCCAACTAGAGCAAAATCTCTCCTTAGATTTTACCAACAGTTCTGCATGCCAAGGGCTCATGGTGAACAGAAAAGCACATCAAAATACACAACAAGCTGAACCTTGAGGCAGGTTCCACAGCTGTCAACCAAGAACAGGAGTCTGAGGCTACAGTATGCAGTGACTCACCTAAACTGCAGATGATGACGCATTTTTCATAAAATAGTGGTTATTTGAGTTACAGTTGCCATCCTGTCAGCTCAAACCAGTCTAGCCATTCCCCTCTGACTTCAACAAGAACCCACAGAACCGCCACTGATTTGATGTTTTTTGTTGCTTTTCACCATTCTATGTAAACTTATATGTGAAAATCCAAGGAGCACTAACCAGCCTAACTGGGACCAATAGCAAATGAACAGTCAGTTCTCACAGTTGATGCGTTGGAAGCAGGGAAAATGGGCAGCGTACAGATCTGAGTGACTTTGACAAGGGCCAGATTGTGATGGCTAGATGACTGGGTCAGAGCATCTCCAAAACAGCAGGTCTAGGTCTTGTGGGGTGTTCCCATGATGCAGTGGTTAGTACCTACCAAAAGTGGTCCAAGGAAGGACCAACTGGTGAACTGCCGACAAGGTCATGGACACCCAAGGCTTACTGATGCGTGTGGGGAGCAAAGGCTGTCTGGTCCGATCCCACAGAAGAGCTACTGTAGCACAAATTGCTGAAAAAGTTAATGCTGGCTATGTTAGAAAGGTGCCAGAACACACAGTGCATTGGAGCTTGTTCATGTACTCCATGATCCTGTTCTAATGCTCACATGCCCATTGTAGGCATTTTCAGCTGTAGACAGTGTTAACATGGGCATTGTGGCTACGCAGCACCATATGCAGCAAGCTTTGATGCACGGTGTGTTCTGACACCTTTCTATCATAGCCAGCATGAACTTTTTCAGCAAGCTGTGCTACAGTAGCTCTTCTGTGGGATTGGACCAGATAGGCTAGTCTTTGCTTCCCACATGCATCACTGAGCCTTGGGTACCCATGACTCTGTCACCGGTGCACCATTTGCCCTTCCTTGGACCACTTTTGGTAGGTACTAACCACTGCATACTGGGAACACCCCACAAGACATGCTATTTTGGAGACGCTCTGACCCAGTCATCTAGCCATCACAATTTGGCCCGTGTCAAAGTCGTTCAGATCCTTACACTTGCCCATTTTTCCTGCTTCTAACACATCAACTTTGAGAACTGACTGTTACTTGTTGCCTATGTTACCTATACCTTGCTGCAATATATCCCATCCCTTGACAGGTGCCTTCATAATGAGATAATCAATGTTATTCATTTCACCTGTCAATGGCTTTAAGATTATGGCTGATTGGTGTGTGTGGTATATATAATTGGTATATATATTTTCACACAAGTCCTAAAAGATTATAAAGGGAACACAATTAAACAAATGCGACGAAAATATTATACTTTTAATTTATTTATTAAGGAAAATGATCCAATATTACATATCTGTGAATGGCAAAAGTATGTGAACCTCTAGGATTAGCAGTTTAATTTGAAGGTGAAATAAGAGGCAGGTGTTTTTAATCAATGGGATTATAATCAGGTGTGAGTGAGCACCCTGTTTTATTTAAAGAATAGGGATCTATCAAAGTCTGATCTTCACAACACATGTTTGTGGAAGTGCATCATGGCACGAATAGAGGAGATTTCAGAGGACTTCAGAAAAAAAGTTGTTGATGCTCATCAAGTTGGAAAAGGTTAAAAAAAAAACATCTCTAAACAGTTTGGACTCCACCAATCCACAGTCAGACAGATATACAATGTACAAATACAAATGTACAATTGGAAGAAATTCAAGACCATTGTTATCCTCCCCTGGAGCGATGAATCAACAAAGATCACTCCAAGAGCAAGACGTGTAATAGTCCATGAGGTCACAAAGGAGCCAGGGTAACTTCTAAGCAAATAAAAGCTTCTCTCACATTGGCTAATGTTAATGTTCATGAGTCCACCATCAGGAGAACACTGAACAGCAATGGTGTGCATGGCAGGGTTGCAAGGACTAAGCCACTGCTCTCCAAAAAGAACATTACTTCCTGTCTGCAGTTTGCTAAAGATCACATGGACAAGCCAGAAGGCTATTGGGAAAATATTTTTTGGATAGATGAGACCCAAATAGAACTTTTTGGTTTCAATACGAAGGGCTGTGTTTAGAGAAAGGAAAACACAGCATTTCAGCATAAGAACTTTATCCAATCTGTGAAACATGTTGGTGGTAGTATCATGGTTTGGGCCTGTTTTGCTGCATCTGGGCCTGGACGACTCACCATCATTGATGGAACAATGAATTCTGAATTATACCAGCGACTAAGCACACGAGTCTTTCTACTAAAGAATGGTTAAAGAAGAATAAAGTTAATGTTTTGGAATGGCCAAATCAAAGTCCTGACTTTAATCCAATAGAAATGTTGTGGAAGAACCTGAAGCAAGCAGTTCATGTGAGGAAAGCCACCAACATCCCAGAGTTGAAGCTGTTCTGTACTGAGGAACGGGCTAAAATTCCTCCGAGCCGTTATGCAAGACTGATCAACAGTTACCGTAAACGTTTAGTTACAGTTATTGCTGCACAAGGGGGTCACACCAGATACTGAAAGCAAAGGTTCACATACTTTTACCACTCACAGATATGTAATATTGGATCATGTTCCTCAATAAATAAATGACCAAGTGTAATATTTTTGTCTCATTTGTTCAACTGGGTTCTCTTTATCTACATTTTTATTAAGTCATATTTATGCAGATATATAGAAAATTGTATATAGAAAAACATATATATGTGTGTGTGTGTGTGTGTGTGTGTGTGTGTGTGAGAAACATTTTTATGATGCCTATGTACAGGTACACGTGTGTGAGTATATGTAAGCCCCTTTTGTAATCATGGCCAATGCCACCTTTATTGCACCTACTGGCTCATGTAGCCATGGTTACTAAACATCAGTGAGCAAATGCACATTTTTTCTCAATTGTTTTACCCCTGAGAAATGCACCCCGGCATTCAGCCCAGTAGGTCAAATCAATAACACGTGTGCACATACCCTTGTTTAAACACATACAAATGGTTCAAAAGCAAACCTACCCACACACACACACACACACACACACACACACACACACACACACACACACACACACACACACAACAGTGAAGGCTACCATTCATCTGTATCAGAATATTTGTTGAAACAGTCACACTCTGGCAGTGTAATTCAATTAAATTTAGTTTTAATTAAAATGGAAGACAAATGCTTCACATACCAATGCAAAAACACAGTTATAAGGGAGATGGCACAGCCGTTATTCTGATAGGGGAATCTTTAGTTGCTTTCAAATGCTCCAGACATGTCAGGTGCCAGTTTGTTCTGACACTGGGAATAGGACAACTGTATATGTGCATGTTTTCTAGGTTCTCCAGTTTCCTTCCACATCCCAAAACACCAAACACATGGTGCGTGGATTAGCTTTTCAAAATTTCCTCTAAATTTTATGTGTGGATGAGTGTGCAATGTGTCCCGTCCCTGGTGTATTCCTCACACCCATTATTCCTGGCATAGGCTCCAGATCCACCACAGTCCTGACCAGGACTAGGGTATGAAGATGTAGCTGAAATATTACTGATCACAGTAATAAATTATCGATTGACTTAATAGTGTAATATCAAACATCATAAAGAGTATTTGTTGTTTATATCTCTCTGAGCAGATTCTGGTAGCAAGCTTATACTTGAACAACTAAAGCATAAATTAAAATTCGGAAAAAGGTCCAAAAATGGCAAAATAATGTATTGTATAAAGCAGTAGGGGAGTGTGGGGAACAACCTAACGTGAGGTGAAATTTTAATTTTATTGCACAAGGTCAAGCAGCATGTACTTCTGGCCACACTACCACATTTGTGAGCAAGTTTCAGAAGAATTGCCTGTGTTCGTATGAAATCGGTGTCAAAAAGTGTTTTCAGGGCATGTAGGTATTTTTTAATCACAATTTTTTTTTTTGACAACTGAGCTGTGTGTGTAAATATAAATATACACAGTATATACATACACTCACCATCCACTTCAATAGGAACACCTGTACACCTGCTCATTTATGCAGTTATCTAATCAGCCAATCATGTAGCAGCAGCATAATGCATAAAATCATGCAGGTACAAGTGAACAGCTTCGGTTACTGTTCACATCAAACATCAGAATGGAGAAAAAGTGTGATCTCTGTGACTTAAAAAAAAATGGTATGGTTATGGCATGATTATGGCATGATTTTTAGAGTTTACACAGAATGGTGTGAAAAAAAAACAAAAAAACATCCGGTGTGCAGAGGGTTTGCAGGCTGAATCATCTTTTTGATGAGAGAGATCAGAGGAGGATGACCGGACTGGTCTGAGCTGACAGGAAGTCTATAGTCACTCAAATAAGAACTCTTTACAATGATGGTGAGCATCTCAGAAACTGGACAAAAATCACCCCGCAGTCTTCAACTGTCCAGTTTTGGTAAGTCTGTTCCCATGATAGCCTCAGATTCCTGTTCTTGGCTGACAAGAGTGGAACCTGATTTGCTCATCCACCTCAAAGGTCGATCTTTTGTGCATGCTGAGATGCTTTTCTGCTCACCACAGTTGTAAAGAGTGGTTATATGAGTTACTATATCCTTCCTGGCAGCTCAAACCATTCTGGCCATTTTCCTCTGAGCTCTCTTAGGAAATATATTTGTGATATACAATGCTATACATTAACTTTGTTGGCAATAATTTTTCAGGATTTTGTAGGGAGCGTTACAACTATCTCTCTCTCTCTGTGAATATTAACCCCTCCCATGGGGTATCATCGCACAACCTTTCTGTGGAATTTGTAGCAGAGCAGAGCTGTATATGTTGCTTGTATAAAAACATGATTATTCTAACTTTAATATTGTTACATTATTTAGCAAAAACCAAAACGCAAAAAACCTAACATTTAATTATTTATTAAACATTTATCATTATCTGTTTAATCCTTTATTACAAACTTAAATTTAGCTGAATTGTATAATACTCCAATTCTTTCTTTCTTTATTTCTTTCTTTATTTATTTAACTTTGCAGTGTCTGCAATTTTTGTATTCATCTTAACATTAGCTTGATTTTGCATTTAAGTGCTGGGAGTCTAACACCCAGCTAAATAGTACTTACTAAATTGCTGTTAGTTCTGGGTAAGGATGAGCAGTAGGGTGTTCTCAGAATGCTGTCTTTCTTGATTGAAACCACCATTGGGTGTTTTCTTCCAACAAAGTTTGTTTGTGATAGTTTGGGACAAACCAGCATGGTTCTTCTCTCCCTGTCCTGTTCTCTTTGGTGTTCTTTCCTACTGTTTTTACTGTCTTCTGTGGAACTGAGCTCATAATCTCTCTGTACACTGTCTTTTGTTCTTTGTTGTTCCATGAAATGTAATTGCTTATGTGCCCCCTTCGGCATCTCAGTGGGATCCAGAACCTTGCAACTTGGTGTGCACTTTTTCAACTGGGTCACAGGTGGAACAGTGTTATTCTTTTTGGACTCCCAATAGCTGGGCAGCGGGTCTCCATTTAAACCAAAGCGAGAGCTTGAAAGTGTTGACTGTTGAGAGGAGTGGGAAAAATTGTCCAGAGATGATGGCAGAATTGGAACAGATGCCTCTTTCTGGCACACTAAACCAAAAGCCTGTAGACTCTCAGGATCCATTACTCTGCAGGTTACTTCATTCAGAAATTGTGAAAATTTGAGCTTGGATTCAATCTTCTTTTCAAAGTGTGCTGAAACAGCAGTGCTGTAATGACTGGAGCTCTGGCTCTGTACATTAACCTTATATTCCATGGGTCCTTTCTCTGAGGTTTTTTGGCTATCTGACTTTCTTTCACTACGCTGGAGGTCCAGATTCTGGTGGCTAGCCTCCGAGTCACTTGCTGGTTTCGGCCGACTGCCTGAGCTGGCACGGACTCTAAAGACCTCCTCGCTGTGCTGCTTGATGGAGCTTCGCAGGAGACAGGTGGCTCCTGAGCTCCAACTGCTTGTGTCCCAGCTGTCATCCTCACTTGAGTTTCCACTCTGCAAACTGGAACTAGAGCTCCTGAAACTGGTGCTGGAACTATGGAAATTGGTATCCCCACTACATGAGCTAAGTTTGGGGCTTTTAAGTACAGAAGAAGAGGGAAATCTCTTGAGGTTGGATAATGAACCTTTTAAATCTTGCAACGAGTTCTGTAGGCTCGAGACTGAGCTCTTCAGGCTAACCACTGATTCCTTGTGACTGAGGATAGATCCCGATCCGTGCAGATTAGTAAAGGATCCCTGTAAGGTGGGAGATGAGCGGCTAGATGAACAGTGTGGAAGTTTTTCCTCCTCTGGGTCACTCTGCCATGACAAAAACATAGGACAGGAAGCAATGGAAGAACATGAGCCACGATCCTGTCTGTTAAATGATGTTTTGAGTTGTGGCTGTGTGGCGATAGATCCATTGACAATGATGCCTTGACCTGGTTTTGATGAAGCTTTTTGCATTTTTGGTCTGAAAATCCCACCATCAAAGATTGTGTCCAAAAGGAAGTGGACCATGGTGAGTTGCACTGCACAGATTTCATTGCTTTCCCACCCCTGTCCTTGCCATCATTCACCCTAAATGGATTTGTTGTCTATGCCATGGAACAAGGCTCTGACTGGGAGGCTGACATACTTTGTCAACCACTCACCCTGTTCTGTCAGTGCCAATATGTGACAATCAGTACATTATGTGCATGATCAGACCTACTTTCTGTATGATCCCTTCTTTTTGTATAATAAAAGCCGAAGGGGGTTCATACAGAAAGGATGAACCATTCTATTCTGACAACCATATTGCTAATTACATACATATTGATATGCTCTAACTGTTAGCTTTCCAGGTCACTTGTTTCTTAATGCAAGGTATTGATCTTAGATACCACGTGATAAGGATGTTAGCAGTGGTGCAGAATCTGAGTACCATAAATCAATGATTCATTGTTATTGTGTTATTTACAGTGGCCTGTCACTGTATCTCCTCATAGTAGGACATATATTCATTTATATCTATAATTTTGCCTGTGGTCTACAATGATTAACTAATTATATGGGTTACAGTATATTCATCTAGCTGTTTACATATTTTTATGTAAGCTACAGACAGACCATTGACAGTTATTGTACGACTGCTTCCAAGTGAAGGCCATAGGCAGGTATCACCTTGTGAGTTTTTGTACACGCTTTCACAACACAAGTATTGTATATTGCTTTTATTATTTATTGCTGGGAGAAGTGTTAAAAATTAGATTCCAATGGTGAGATAAAATAAACTGAATAATTGTTTTAGTGAGGTGTGAAGTGAAACATCTTCAAAGAATTTTATGTAACCCATGATTCTTCTCCAGACATTTTCCATACCATTTCCACACAGGCCCATTCCGATCACTATGCTATATGGGTGCAGCAGTCCAGAAATTATCATTACCAATTAATCCAAATACTACTACTACTACTACTAATAATAATAATAATACAGTGCATCCGGAAAGTATTCACAGAGCTTCACTTTTTCCACATTTTGTTATGTTACAGCCTTATTCCAAAATTGATTAAATTCATTATTTTCCTCAAAATTCTACAAACAATACCCCATAATGACAACGTGAATGAAGTTTGTTGAAATCTTTGCAAATGTATTAAAAATAAAAAACAACAACAAAAAAGCACATGTACATAAGTATTCACAGCCTTTGCCATGACACTCAAAATTGAGCTCAGGTGCATCCTGTTTCCACTGATCATCCTTGAGATGTTTCTACAACTTGATTGGAGTCCACCTGTGGTAAATTCAGTTGATTGGACATGATCTAGAAAGGCACACACCTGTCTGTATAAGGTCCCACAGTTAACAATGCATGTCAGAGCACAAAGCAAGCCATGAAGTCCAAGGAATTGTCTGTAGACCTCCGAGACAGGGTTGTATCGAGGCACAGATCTGGGGAAGGGTACAGAAACATTTCTGCAGCATTGAAGGTCCCAATGAGCACGGTGGCCTCCATCATCCATAAATGGAAGAAGTTTGGAACCACCAGGACTCTTCCTAGAGCTGGCCGCCCGGCCAAACTGAGCGATCGGGGGAGAAGGGCCTTAGTCAGGGAGGTGACCAAAAACCCGATGGTCACTCTGACGAAGCTCCAATAAGTCAATGTGGAGAGAGGAGAACCTTCCAGAAGAACAACCATCTCTGCAGCACTCCACCAATCAGGCCTGTATGGTAGAGTGGCCAGACGGAAGCCACTCCTCAGTAAAAGGCACATGACAGCCTGCCTGGAGTTTGCCAAAAGGCACCTGAAGGATTCTCAGACCAAGACCAAGACAAAGATTGAACTCTTTGGCCTGAATGGCAAGCGTCATGTCTGGAGGAAACCAGGCACCAGTCATCACCTGGCCAATATCATCCCTACAGTGAAGCATGGTGGTGGCTGCATCATGCTGTGGGGATGTTTTTCAACGGCAGGAACTGGCAGACTAGTCAGGATCGAGGGAAACATGAATGCAGCAATGTACAGAGACATCCTTGATGAAAACCTGCTCCAGAGCGTTCTGGACCTCAGACTGGGGCGAAGGTTCATCTTCCAACAGGACAACGACCCTAAGCACACAGCCAAGATAACAAAGGAGTGACTACAGGACAACTCTGTGAATGTCCTTGAGTGATCCAGCCAGAGCCCAGACTGGAACCCGATTGAACATCTCTGGAGTGATCTGAAAATGGCTGTGCACCGACGCTCCCCATCCAACCTGGTGGAGCTTGAGAGGTCCTGCAAAGAAGAATGGGAGAAACTGCCCAAAAATAGGTGTGCCAAGCTTGTAGCATCATACTCAAAAAGACTTGAGGCTGTAATTGGTGCCAAAGGTGCTTCAACAAAGTATTGAGCAAAGGCTATGAATACTTATGTACATGTGCTTTTTTTGTTTTTTATTTTTAATAAATTTGCAAAGATTTCAAACAAACTACTTTCATGTTGTCATTATGGGGTATTGTTTGTAGAATTTTGAGGAAAATAATGAATTTAATCCATTTTGGAATAAGGCTGTAATATAACAAAATGTGGGAAAAGTGAAGCGCTGTGAATACTTTCCGGATGCACTGTATACTGCATAATTTTCATATTATTAAATTATATACACCAATTGCTTCAAAATATAACTTTGGTTTCATATGCATTGTAAAATCATGCTTGGAACTTTGGACAAGTTCTGTGAATTCCCAACTGGTTCATGATCTGGTCATATTATAAACATGGAAAAAGTTGCCCCAATGTACACTCCTTGGAGGGTGTGAATTGGAATTCCATCCCAGGATCAGTAGCACTGAACATGGAGAGGCAGAAACACTAACATCACTCTTCAGTATAAATCACAGAAATTGACAAAAATCTTTGACTTGTGCATTAGATTTTCACCTGGAAATTGTATTTTTGACTTTTAATTCTGGCTGATCCTGCCTTCATCTCAGCCAAGTCTCCACTTCAAACTTTTGGATGATACAGAGTCACTTTGGACCACGCAGACATCACGAGACATCATCTGTGATTTCCAAAGAAGCAGACTGATGAACTGTGCCATACTCACACACAACTCACACGTCACAAAACTCTCTCTGTGATCTCTATTGATGCCACAGCTGAGTACAATGAAGTCGTGACACAATCGCAACGTAACTATAAAGCTTCGCCATGTACCTTTTTCAATGTTGGCATGGTAGACTTCATATAAAAACCATAATGAACTTTCTTTTACTTTCACACTATCCGTTGTTACCCAGATGAATATGGGTTCCCTTCTGAGTCTGATTCCTCTCAAGGTTTCTTCCTCATATCATCTCAGAGAGTTTTTCCTCACCACTGTCGCCACCGGCTTGCTCAATAGGGATAAAAATTCACACACTTAAAATCTGTATCCTGTGTTTATATGTTTCTGTAAAGCTGCTTTGAGACAATGTCCATTGTTAAAAGTGCTTTACAAATAAAATTGAATTGAATTGAATAGTTTACCTAGAAGTATATTAATACTCTAAATAAATTAATGTTCATTTGCCCGCTTTTGCATAAACGCTCTATGCCTGCCATTCAACTCCATGTCACACAGTACTCAGACAGTACAGTCTTATCTATCAGTTTTGTTTTTTTTTTTTTTTGCTACAACTGTATATTTTCCATATTTGCCATATATTTTGTATAATACTGATGCATACACATTTCATGTGTGACTTAGTGGTACTTGTCTCAGTTTTGTTAGCATAAGGCCAAGTGCACAAAGTATTAGTTTAATGAGGAGTTTAGGAAACGCCTGCATTTTTTTTTTTTTTTTTTACATGAAGACACTGCAGCCATGATGACTCAGCAGGAGCTGGAAGTGCTGCAGAAAACAGAGAGCCTGGAAAACAAAATAGCAAAATACCTAGCAATCCTCCTCACAAAGAGTGCCTCCTCTATTATTATTATTATTATTATTATTATTATTATTAGTAGTAGTAGTAGTCGTATTCAACCTGATTTTCTGCATGTATGTCCTCCTACAGTTTCGAGATATGGACATCAAACCAACTCTAAAATGTCCGGTCTGATCCGGAGAAGTGCACTTGTATACAGCTTTTGGAAATATTCATAAAGTTTTTTCCGATTCCCATTGGGATTTTAAAAAACTGCTCTAATTCGTTCAATTCTCAAGCTACAACCACCATATTTCACATTGTCAAAACTAGCAACACCAGGACCCATCAGATGACATACAAAAAAACCCCAAAAAACAAATATGGCTTAGACAATTCCATTAATTTTGTCAAAAAAGACAATGCAGCAACAAATGAACTGACAACTGTAGTGGCACTGATCAGGGACACATGTGCGAGGATTACAAGCAATCACAGTCCATCTCTTCATCTTAATTCCCCAGGCACCTGGCCCGGAAGGAATTTCATGTGTCGTCAAATCCTGTGTGCCTTAGCTGTCCCAGGTCTCTGTATACATCTTTAACCTTTCAGTAATAACATGCACTGTTCGAATGTGACTAAAGAAAATGACCCTTATTCCATTACCAAAGAAATCACCTGTTACTGCACTCAATGATTATCGCCCCATTGAACTGACATCTCTTGTGATGAAGTGCCTGGAAAAACTGTTTATTTGCTTCATAAACAATAATATTCCTGCCACCACCGATCTGTTACTATACTAATGCATCTGCTCAGCTGATGACATCATCTCTCTAATTTAACTGTTTGGACATTGAACATACTGAGTGCTATGTATGGAGATAAAAGCTGTGAAGCTTGAGGGTGGCAGCATTATGTTGTGGGGGTATTTTGCTGAAAAAGAGACTGGTGGACTGGTGCACTTCAGAAAGTAGTTAGCATCATGAGGAGAGAGAATTATCTAGAAGTACTAAAGCAACACCTGAAAAGCAGGGTTGGAGGGTTACTTTAAAAATGTATTCTGTTACAGTTACAAATTACTTCATAAAAAAATGTAATCAGTAACGTAGTCCAAGTATCACAATATGAAAGTAATGTAATCTGATTACTTTTGGATTACTTCAAGGTCACATATGTAAATAAAGACAAGAGAAAAGCAATATGATCTATAATCAAGCAGCTGTCTATATTATGTTATGTCAAAAGATTAATTTATTTGGTTTTAAATGGAAAAATAATGTAATCCTGATAGTTTTCCCTTTTTTAATTTAAAAAATAAAATAAAACGTACTTGTAATCTGACTACTTTGTTTTTTGACGTAACTGTAACGGATTACAGTTACCAGTTTTTTCTATCCTGATTACATAACGCCATTACATGTACTCTGTTACTCCCAAGCCTGCGGAAAAGCATACGCACTTCCATATTCTATGCACCCCTCACACAAGTTCTTCACCCCCCTGCAAAAGAAACCGAAGCATTCGTGCCCTCATGGTCAGACTATGTAACAGTTTCTTCCCTCAAGCCATCAGACTCCTTAATACCCAGAGTCTGGTCTCGACTTGAATTGAATTGACTTGACTTTATATCAATCACATTCACACCTAGGGGCAATTTAGCATAGCCAATCCATCTACTGGCCCGTTTTGGGGAGGTGGACGGAAACCCACACAGACACAGAGGGAACATGCACAGAAACTCCACACAGACGGTACCCGAGCTCACTGGGGCTTTGCGGCCTGAGCACTACCTGCTGTGCCCCCATGACTCCGGTTTCATTTAATAGGTATTGATAATTGCCATTAACTGAATGACTGAGTGTAGTGATTTATAATAGTTTTTTATGGATAGTAGCCTATATAAAATCACAGCTGTTTAGAAATATTTCTGAGTGCATGTACATGTATATGTGTGTTCCTTTTTGAGGGTTCATTAGCGATTACATCTAATATTTGATTTAAAAGTATATTTGTCCCAGTATGATGATTTGTGTAGATAATGGGGTGCAGTGCTTGACTGGGCCAAAAAGCTTCAGGAACTGCACCAAACAATAAACCCCAACATAAGCTTTGTACACACACAGTGTGCAGTACCCTCAATAAATAATTCTGCAAAATTAAATTCTGCATGTATTACAGTGCCCTCTGGTGCTTATGTACATTTGCTGGCTTTTGCTTCCCTGCCATTTTTATAGCTTGGAGTGTTCATGTTTTAAATTGTTTCAAACAAAATACATTTAAATACTAAAACTAGACCAAACTAAATACATTTAAATATGTTTAAAATGTAATATCTGAAGTAATTGTAATAAGTAATTTATCACAGACTGACAACAATATTGCAGCTGAAAATGGAATCATTTTTTCTCTGTCATTTTGTATATGTCTGTCACATCTCTGAGACCTAACCTTAAATCACAGGTCTATATTAATGTGCTCATTTTAATACATGATCATTTCTATAGTAATCATTTAAGCAGGGACTTGTACATTAGAGACTCCACAGACACAAAGCAATTCCTTTATGCTTTTATACATGGGAAAATTGAGGAGCTTGTGATTTTTTTTATTTTTATTTATTTTTTATCTAATTACCATCACGAGAGAGAAAAAGACAGACTGGAAATGACTGACTATAGCTGTTATAACAAGTGATAACAGGAACTAACTTCATGGACATTTCATAACATTTAAACATAACCATAAACAGAAAGAGATAGGCACAGTGGGTAGCATCGACACCTCACAGCACCAGGGCCCTGGATTTGATCCTGAGCTTGGGTTAATACCTGTGCAGAGTTTTGCATGTTCTCCCTGTATTTCACATGGGATTCCTCTGGGTTCTCTGGTTTCCTCCCACTGTCCAAAAGCATACATGTTGGTGAGTTGGATAGATGAGGATGAACTCTAGTCCCTTGTGTTACTGGAGTAGGTTCTGGATCCAGTGCAACACTTACCAGGATAATTTCTGAAAATTAGTGAGTGCTTTGGGAGATCGTTCCTTGTGAGTCTGGAAAGGGTTTAAAGTAGTGCTGTGTGTGTGTGTGTGTGTGTGTTTTCTTTTTTAAATCTGTAAAACCTGGAATCCATGGTTGTGCTTCGTGCTGTTGCCATGTCAACAGCCTTCTGCATATACATAAGATGTGGGATGTTTTTATCAGAAAACCAGAAGGAAAAAGAATCACATTAAATGAGGATGCATAGACTAGATTAGATGTAATGTTATCTTATTAATTTGTTTAAGTGCTTTATTAGTATAGGAAATTTATATACAGGAACAACAGCAACAACAACAACAACAGGCAATGACTATTTTACAAATATAATTTTGATTTTGCAACAATAATGTTCATGCCATTGTTTTTTTTTTTTTTTTTTTTTTGTGTTTTGTTTTGTTTTGTTTTAAGTGTACCTGTGCATTTAAATGTTAACTTTTAATTTTATTTAACTATATCAGATTTTTTTTTAGGTTATAGTTCACGTATTACATGACTTAACATTAATATAAATACTGGTTTAAGCAACTGATATTTGCTAAAGTCCATAATTTGTATAGACATAAGTTTATACAGTATCCTGTATACTTCAGCAAGAATAAATAAAAACAAAACCAATTGTTCACAGTCAAGCATGTATAGCTCTGCTTTCCAATAAGAATATCTCTGATGTAAGATATCTTTACTAGGCCATTACATTTGTATTTTTTAAATGATTAACAAAAAAATTAACCTCATTTAGTATAGCACTAAAATGTATGTCACAAACAGCAACAGCAGTCTCAAATCTCAGTAGTCTTCTCTTCTGAGTTCATGGAATATCAATAATTTGGAATCTACTGAATATCAGGGATTCTTCTCTTTATTTAGCTTTATTAACATGGATCATTAACATTAATATTTTCATAGGTTTCAAGGTTGACCAATTAAAAGCAATTTGAATAGACTTATAAAGGCATTAGATCATATACCAGACCACTACAATCCGTAATGCCACTCTACAGCCCAGGATAGAACCAACAGTAGTTAAATTTGCTTGCCATATAAAGTGTGAATATCTGTTTAGATTTTTTTTTTATTTAGATCTGGGTAGAATCAGAATAAGTGAGACAGATAGCATATATACAACACCTTATCTAACCTGTAGCTCAGACACGCTCCCAAGGTTAATTCGTTTTGCAGATTACTTCCACTGCTTCATCAAGAATTTCAGCACTGTAGCTTCACCTCTGTCCTCAAGGGGCGTTCATGCTAACTAACCTGGCCACCTGCTGCAGAAGAGGCATTCATCTCACTCAAGCACAGATTCACCTCAACACTTCTTCCTCAGAAGCCTGATCCATTGTGGAGGTGGATGTCTCTGAGGTAGAAGTAAGGTCTGTAATCTCCTAAGAGACTAGGAGGCAAGCTTTTTTGAAGAAGCTGTCAGCAGCCAAAAATAAACTTCAGTGTGGGCAACTGCCAGCTTCTTGAAATTAAGCTGGCCCTCAAGGAGTGGTTTCATTGGTTAGAGGAGACCCTCTATGCCCTCATTGTTTACAGTGAGCACTGCAATCTGGAGTAGATCAGGAGGACCCTACATCTAGTGGACTGTCTCTGACACCCATTATTATAACTTCCTGACAGGACGTGAAAGTATAGATAATATATCGAAATCTGTGTCGAAGATAAAACATGTTTTATTTCAGAAAAACCCATAGCTCTACTTCCTTTCATTCTGGACTGCCATGACTGCCAGGATGGTTTCCTTCTAAACTAACAGAGGACATGAGGACAGTTTGCTCATGTCCTCATGTCATCGCCTCATAATCATGAGTACACACATGCAGCCTACAGAACACCCCTCATCCTTTTTCCTCTTCTCATCTTGTCAATGGATTGATGAAGGGGATTCAAGGCACTGAGTATAGTGTTGCAATCCTTTGCTCTTTGCTAATATGGTTATTGTTAACATCTATAACATTAGAAACAGTGCACTGGGGTGCACCATACTACACAACTATCCTCCTTGCCACACATCGCTAACCTGACATGATCACACAGGATTTTCCTTTAGAACAACTTTCCTGTCCACAAAGACCACTCAGGTGCTTGTTCAGCACCTTGCCATCTCAGACTACTAAAACTTGCTTCTGGCACATGTGTCAATTTCCACTGTCTCACCCTGGCATTTAATTCAGACCCAGGTGGTAGAATGAACTTACCAAACACTTGAGTCATAGGCGGTCTTTAAATGAAGACTAAAGACCTACGTTTACAAGATACCAAGCACGTGAATTAACATTTCTATTATTTAAAAACATGTTTGTCTTATGTGTTTTCTTTCATACTTGTTCTAACCTCCTCCAATCAAGTTTTAGCTTGATGGTATGACAGACAACTGCATCTTTTCAAACTGCTGCTCATGCTGCATCATGGGGCAGTGTAACACTCTCACAAAGTGTTATCCACCCCCTTCTGCATGCACAAGCACATAGACACCGTTGATTGGCTAGTCTTGCTGTGATTAATAGGGGACAGAGAGGACTTCTGTAAGTTTCTCTGCATAAAGGCATCTGCTAAATGTTGCAAATGTAATATTGCCTTATTCCTAATGTTGTCATGATTGACTTTTGTGTTGCTGAACAAGACACACTGGCATGTAGCAGTCCATAATGTTAAAATGTTCAACTTGAAACTTTTGTGTAGTACATGGCAGATTGGCAAGTTGTTTTATCTGCTAAGCTCTGATATAGTTAGATGATAGACATTAATAAAGCCCAGATTGTACGGGATCTGCACATCTGCAACAGGCACATACAGAGCCTGTGAACCAGCTGCTGCCTATTCATCACCTTCTTTTGGCACTACATGGCCACATCGAGGAGTGTATAATACATGTATAATACACTGTTGAGTCTATGTAAGTTATACCACACTTGCTACTGGCCCTGAAGGAAGTACTGCCTGCAGCAAGAGATACAATGGGCAGTGATCTTACAGACAGTACTTCCAGCAATCGGGCTCAGGGCAAGTGGGGCCAAGCAAACCTTTCTGACAGAAAGCAGAACTGTCTCAAACATTATGGCAGTTAGAAAATTATGTAGGCATTCTACATCCAGCAGGGATATACACAGCAACAACCACAGAAACTGGGAAGGCTGCACCTCAAACCCTTCCGGTGTTGGATGAATGTTTAATGACTGTCAGCCATGTTGCAAAAGCATGCTTGAGTGTTGGTGACAACATTAATGTATACTCACCCTGAGGCATTTGTCTAGTATGGATTTTTTCTTTTGATGTATGGCCTTAGATGTTTTCCCTGAAAAGAAAGAAAGCGTAACAACAGATGCCTCCCAGCAAGGCTGGGGGATGCGTGAAAAAAACCTGAAATGAATATGGAGAGAAGATGGGAAAAAAAGAGTTTCAACACTAGCATAACAACATCCATGAAATTTAAATTTTGTGAAGTCACTGCTTACTGTAGTTCACAGACATTCTGACCAACCAGGCCACTACTGTGACTTCCACCCATCAGACCAGACTATTGTCCCAGATGAATGGGCAGAGCAGACCACACACCTTGAAATTATAGGTATGGTCTCTGGGAGGTATTGCTGGGGGTCAGGTTCACTGTTGTAATTGTTTTTTCACTTTTTCTTGCAATGTAAACCATGTTTTAAAGTTTCTGCAGAGTTGATTAGAAGCATCTCTTTCTAGTTCTACCCTTAAATTGTTTGTGGCAGCATTGCCTGTGCTCATGGTAAAGATTGACAAGTTTTCATGGGGAGCTCATAAACTACTTTAACACTTTTATTAATAAAACCACAAATTCCACAGCGGGATCTGGAACTGGTACGAAGCAGCTTGTGCAATCTGCAGTATGAGATAATGGAAGATGTTGAAATAAAGTTGCTTGTGCTTAAGGCAGTTTGTTATTTTTACTGGTCCTTACATTTATTTATATTCTGGTATTTCACATTTATTCTTTTTCATCCTCAATTTTTTTTATTCACAGACAAATGATAAAACCGTGTAAAAAAAATTTGAATTGTGTCACGTACCAAGGTTGAGGCGGTAGCAATCGCAGATATTCAAATAGTAAACTAAACATAAACTAACAAGCTCAATACACATGCTAACATGGAACACGGTGGTCTAAGACAAACGTAAGACAAGCAGTGCAAACAATGGCTATATATAAGTGTACTCATTAACAGAAACGTGATTCAGGTGCAGGTGGTCAAGTGACACGTAGTACAGTGCAGTGGCTGATGGGAACTGAAGTCCAGAGTTACCTCCTTGATATATGACAAATTGCATCATCTATAATTGATTGTTACACAGCTAGGGTCTGCCGTTTGAAGAAATTGTGGTTCTAAAGAAATTGTGGTTTGAATAACATCATTCCATTGTTGAGAGCTCATCAATGCTTCAGAAAGGGGTCTGGTGTAAATTGGGATACAGCTTTGCTGCACAATTTTCCAGTGAAGTCTACTAGTACTATAAATACAATGTGACAACATACAGTGCCCTCCACTAATATTGGTGCCCTTGGTAAATATGACCAAAGGAGGCTGTGAAAAATTAGGCTTTATTGTTTAACCTTTTGATCTTTTGTTCAAATAATTCACAAAAATACTCTGCTGTAATGGATATCAAACAATTGCAAACAAAATACAGGTTTATAAAATCAAACAAACAACAAAGACAGTCTTTCACAGCCTTATTATTCATTATTAAAGCCTTATTACTATCATATCATTATTATTATTATTATTATTATTATTATTATTATTATTATTATTATTATTATTATTAATTCAATTAACTTCTCTAGCAAGCCTTTTCAAACAGGAAAAGATTAAAGACATAGAAAGAGAGTTTGACAATGGAACACCACAATGACAAACCCCAGACTGCTCTTAAAATAATGCCTGTATTGTATAATTAGCCTAGTACACCATAGCTCACATTAATGCCTTATACTAATATAAAAACATGTATATTGCTAGAGAAACAGTAGACTGGTTTCACATTATTCATTGTATCTGGATTCCCCACGCTCTGTGTTAACAAGCAGCATGAATGAATGAATGAATGAATGAATGAATATTAATTCCATGAGTGGAGCTTGAGTGCCATGTTATGACAGAGTTGCAGATAATGTACAGTTTATGTGTAACTACACAGGTATTACAGATAATATAAAGTACAACTAATTTGTTACACGGTAGTGAGCTTTTAGTCTGAATTTTGCTTTTACGATTTAAAGTCTGCATTCAGTCAATTCATATACAGTCCTGTGTAGTAAATTCAAGTCATTATTAAGTTAATGCCTATATAATCAAAGCAAATTCAATCATTTAAATTCAGAATTCACAGTTATATTTTATTGTGTTGTCATAAATCTGCTGTAAACGTAGAACTGTACCAAACAGTACATAGGAGAATGTTAATGTAAACCCATATAATTTGTCAAAAAATTACAGTAGCAAATCTTAGCATAAGCTATTATTGAGATCAATTATTATTATTATTATTATTATTATTATTATTATTATTATTATTACTATTATTATTATTATTATTATAGTATAACCTATTGTTGAGCACTTCTATTATATAAATACAGTATGTAAGGGAAATCATGTATTCTATAGAAACATAAATCTCTGTCAAGCAGAACTCATGCAGCAGAAGTCAACAACCATGTCATCAGCCTGTCACTAACAGAAAGCAAAGTCTTGTACATTCATTTTTCAAATCTGCAGAAAAGGCAGGGACTAGCATAACTCTAGTCTGGATATACAGTATATGGACATTTATGATATTTATATATGGACAGTTTTACTGTCTATATTTATATATAAATACTGAGGAAGCTCTCTAATGAGAAATGTGTCTTGTCACACCTTAACACATTTTATTCTGTCACACATTAAGCCCATGTGGATATTTTTAGGTTCCCCATTTGTCATGTCTTATTATATCTGGAACAAGTGGTCACAGTTGGATGCATCACAATCCACAAGTAGGATCAGCTTCATGCACTGTTCCTATGACAACTGTGGATGCATTTATCTAAGCTCATGCAGTCTAGTTTATCATAATCATGAATAAATGGAGAGCTAAGTGCATGATCAGATAAGAGCATATGCATATAATAGGATTATTAAAACAAATGCCACATAGTCATAATATTTATGTATTCAAAGATAATCCACACTTAAATGTTTAGGGAATGTTTAAAGTGTTGATGTGTCATTGCTTTGGGACAAGATGGTACCAGGATGCACTATGGGAAGAAGGCAAGCTGGCAGAGGAAGTGTGATGCTCTGGACAATGTTCTGCTGGGAAACCTTGGGTTCTAGTATTCATGTGGATGTTACTTTGACATGTACCACCTGCCTAAACATTGTTGCACCCCTTCATGGCAACTGTACTCCCTATTGGCAGTGGCCTCTTTCAGCAAGATAATGCACCATGCCACACTGCAAAAATTGTCCAGGAATGGTTTGAGGAACATGACAAAGAGTTCAAATTCCCAAGATCTCAATCCGATTGAACATCTGTGGGATGTGCTGGATAAACAAGTCTGATCCATGGAGGCCCCACCTCAAAAGTTACAAGATTACGTTAAGATAACGTCTTGATTCCAGATACCACAGCACACCTTCAGAGAGCTGTTCTGGCGGCACAAGGGGGACCGTCACAATAATGTGGTTTTAATGTTATGGCTGATCAATATATATTTATCATTTATGTATATCATAAAAAAATGTATGACATTACTGTGGCTCAGGTGGTAGAGCGGGTTGTCCATTAATCGTAGGGTTGGCGGTTCGATTCCTGGCCCACATGACTCCACATGCCGAAGTGTCCTTGGGCAAGACACTGAATCCCAAGTTGCTCCCGATGGCAAGTTAGCGCCTTGCATGGCAGCTCTGCTACCATTGGTGTGTGAGTGTGTATATGAATGGTTGAATGAGACACAGTGTAAAGTGCTTTGGATAAAAGCGTTATATAAGTATGCCATTTACTTTTCATACTTTTTGAAGTAGTATATCAATGAAAATGGAAGTGAATTGAATTGAAACTCATAATTTCAAGGTATGTAGACTACTCTGTCACAGTGACTTTTGCATCTGGGAGAGCAGGGCTGGTCTGATGCAAATTTATTTGATTGATTATTATTATAGATAGATTATTGATGGCAAGTCCCTAGTCCAACAACAATTCTTAAGCATGTAATTATAATGATCTCATGTATATGATTATGTAATACATTGAATAATCCGATCATTCTTTTCACAATTAACACAAAAATTACTGTGCCAAAGCTATCAGGATATGAAGAATATAATCAGTCCACCCTGTTTTGGTGATTAATGGCATTTGTGCTCCTCTACATACCCGTCGCTCTGTGTAGATGCACTAAAAATTGATCCTATGAGGTTTTGCAATTTAGATAAACAGCTTCAAGAAGTAAAATGAGTCTTTTTATTGTACATCCTCAGAGGACAATTTTGTTGTTCATCCACGCTTTACTATAGTGTCGTTGTTAGACTTAGAAATAATGCATTTTTGATTGCACTGCATTTAATCATCTTAGATACTCTATTAACTAACTATTTTGTGTTATTATTCACCATAACGACATGGAACACCTCCCAAATAACCAAACAGTACATTTTAAAGCTAAACTAATCTACATTTGAAAGACTTTTAGGCACAGTGAACGTTTTTTTATCCTGAATTATCACCAAACGGAAATACAGAAAATACATTTTTATAGAAGAAATATTACATAAGAACAACTTAATGTTAAGAAGATTAAGAAAATCCTGAATTTTAGCTTTAATGTAAAGATATGCTGATAAAAAAACAAATCCTGGAAAGAAGATAACAGAATCAATAGCTGCCTAAAGATGATTTGAGGAGTCTGGGTGTTAAATCCCAGTTTAACCCTTCTCCCCAAGTCTACTAACCACTGGCCATGTCTCCCCAGTAGAGTCACCTGTTTCTTATTAAGCTTGATACCACTGAATTACCAAATCTGAAAGTGTAGATTAATCGTCTATAACAGCACATCTCTGTCAGTAATTCATAAGATCCGTTTATATTAAGACACTCGTTATCATTTCTATAGTATTATGGACTTGTATGGCAGAAGCTACATATAATCTAAGTCTAATAATACATGGATTAAGAAAATGTGCTGTCATTGAACAAAGAAAAGCATATAGTCATTGTTATGGTGATGCTTTGTATAAGTAGATGTTTATTTAACATATAGGGAAGGAGGCTTAGTTGTCTGCACTTTGTATTGGTCAGAAGTAAAGTGTGGACTTCTTATTTTTTTAAATAAATGCCTTGCACTTGTTTCTCACTGTAAGATGATGCATTATCATGGATGCTTCAGGCATTTTTAAAAACCATTGAAAACATTTGTGCAGCATTGTCAAGCGCCGTAATTTCATCCTTCCACCCCTCATATATCTGTTTATACACTCTTCAGAATCAAAGCCAGGAGCACATCCAAGAGCTCCATAAGCAGGGGTTAGTTGTAGAAAAATTATCAAGGAGAGCGAAGTCTCAGTTGAGAATTCAAAACATCTCTCTTTTAGGATGCCAGAGGATTCAAATAATAGAATTAGAGGCGCCACTCAATTAATTGAAAGAGGAGCTCAACATGAGTCTGAAAGTCCTTACTGCTTAATTTCACAACATCCAGAAGACACAGAATCTTTTTGAATTGCTAGCATGCGTTCCTTGCCTGAGCTAGAAGAGGGAGTATACTGAAAGCTACAAGGGCAAAATAAGGAGCAAAAATGCACAGCAGGGTTACATTGGCAGCAATAGACCCTAGGTAGTATTCCAGTCAATTGTAGGGTACCATGCCCACATACACACTAGGGGCAATTTGGTGTAGCTTGGGGGTGAACATGCAAAATTCCACATAGACAGTAACCTGAGCTCAGGTCAGGATCAAACTGGGGACAACGGAGCTGTGAGACATCAATGTTTCCCCCTTTCACTGTGCCATATTGGAAGCAATTTTATTGATTCTACCACAAAGGTAGTTTCAATATTTAGTAGTCATGAAAACGGTTTCATTGATGCACTCTTCAGCCATAACATTAAAACCACTGACAGGTGAAGTGAATAACATTGATTATCTCGTTACAATGGCACCTGTCAAGAGGTGGGATATATTAGGCAGCAAATGAACAGTCAGCTCTCAAAGTTGATGTGTTGAAAGCAGGAAAAATGGGCAAGTGTAAGGATCTGAGTGACTTTGACAAGGGCCAGATTGTGATGGCTGGACGACTGGGTCAGACCTTCTCTAAAACAACAGGTATTGTGGGGTGTTCCCGGTATGCAGTGGTTAGTACCTACCAAAAGTGGTCCAAGGAAGGACAACTGGTGAACCGGCGACAGGGACATGGGCGCCCAAGGCTCATTGGTGCATGTGGGGAGTGAAGGCTAGCCCGTCTGGTCTGATTCCACAGAAAAGCTATTGTAGCACCAATTGTGGAAAATGTTAATGCTGGCTATGATAGAAAGGTGTCAGAACACACAGTGCATCACAGCTTGCTCTGTATGGGGCTGCATAGCTACAGACCGGTCAGAATGCCCATGCTGATCCCTGTCCACCGCCAAAACGCCTACAATGGGCACGTGAGCATCAGAACTGAACCATGGAGCAATGGAAGAAGGTGGCCTGGTCTGATGAATCACATTTTCTTTTACATAATGTGGATAGCTGGGTGCGTGTGCGTCACTTACCTGGGACAAGAGATGGCATTAGGATGTAGTATGGGAAGAAGGCATGCCGGTGGAGGCAGTGTGATGCTTTGGGTAATGTTCTGCTGGGAATATTCACTGTTCTGTTGGATCCTGGCCTTTATATGGATGTTACTTTGACATGTACAGTTCATCCGGAAAGTATTCACAGCGCTTCACTTATTCCACATTTTGTTATGTTACAGCCTTATTCCAAAATGGATTAAATTCATTATTTTCCTCAAAATTCTACAAACAATACCCCATAATGACAACATTAAAGTAGTTGTCTTTCTTTCACGTTGTCATTATGGGGTATTGTTTGTAGAATTTTGAGGAAAATAATGAATTTAATCCATTTTGGAATAAGTCTGTAACATAACAAAATGTGGAATAAGTGAAGCGCTGTGAATACTTTCCGGATGCACTGTACCACCTACCTAAACATTGTTGCAGACCAAGTACTGTACACCCCTTCATGGCAATGGTATTCCCTAACGGCAGAGGTCTCTTTCAGCAGGATAATGCACCATGCCACACTGCAAAAATTGTTCAGGGATGGTATGAGGAACATGACAAAGAGTTCAAGGTGTTGACTTAGCCGCCAAATTCCCCAGATCTCAATCTGATTTAGCATCTGTGGTATGTGTTGGATAAAAAAAACCGATGGAGGCCCCACTCCATGGAGGCCCCACCTCACAACTAATAGGACTTAAAGGAACGTCTTGGTACACACTATTAGGTAGGTGGTTTGAATGTTATGGCTGATCGTTCTGTATATGAAAGGTAGTTTAAAAGCTATTAAAATCCTTCCATAAAGACTCTATTCACAGATTTTAGACTGTTTAAATTTGAGTGACATAACAGAGTCCAGTGAAAAAAAGCAGGCCTGATTGAACCAGCTGCTCTATTGTTTTTACATTTTAATGCAGGTAAGCCTGAGAAGTTAGATTTTACTCTGTTAGCAAATGTGTGACATATTTTCTAGAAAAACATTGTTTAATTGAGGTATTTTGTCATAAATTAACCATTTGTTGTTTTAGAAAATTCATAGAATTACATCTCCATTGTTTTCTGTCAAAGACTTTAATAGGCCCGGTGAAACTGTACATCTTTAGTAGAATATTAAAAAAACAAAACAAATTTAATTATACCAATGTGTTCCCCACTGGCATAATATAATAAATAATGATTCCTTAAGCACAACTTCGGCCTTAGGTGTTGTGCTCACAGTAATACAATTCCCTAAACCAAAGTTAAATGTGACTGGAAAACATCTTTTCAAATGAGAGTTTAAATTTCCAATTAATATAGATAAATTAATATAGCTATCTTTACCTACTGAGTCACTGCAAGAATTGCCAGTTTAGAAATTTTTGACAGCAGCTCTGGCAAGAGCTCATGCAACTTGAATTAAACACTGCTGATTCATAAACAAGATTACCCTGTAATAGACCTTAACAATATTACTGGTGCCTCGGAGTTGGAGCTGTAATTACATATGATGAAGATTTAACCTTGAGCTGACAAGCTACCATCGCTCCCCACTAGCTTGTTTATTTCCCCCTTGTTTTTTTGGCCATCACTCAAAGACATAAAGCAGCTTCTCATAGCTCCCTATCAAGTCTGGAGCATCCTTAGGAGTGGGGGAAGGCTGCACGAAAGGACAGATCGCAAATGAGATCAAAGGACAGCAAATCAATGGCTGATGCCTCTCCTTTAATATGACAAATGAAAAGCTGACATTTTCAAACAGCTACAGGGACTAGATAAATGATGCACACTGCCATCTTCTGCCAAGCTACATCTGTCTGCCTTTTTGGCAAGATTACAAATTATGGCTCATCTACTTGCAACTATTAAAATGCCTTTATTTAAAAAAAAAATTTTTACACAAGTAATAATGCATTTATTTTGCAAAAATGATATTGAAGTGTAATAATTATGGCACTCAGATATTCATAGTGTATAGGCCTTTGAAATATATATATATATATATATATATATATATATATATATATATATATATATATATATATTTTTTTTTTTGCTGTGTGTGTTATCTTTTACTGTGTTTTGGGTTGTGCACCTTTTATAGTGTGCCTTTTATTGTACATTATGCTTTATTAGACCTCACTGTACTATACATTGGCCAGCTTCCATTGGTTTTATAAATACATTACAAATAGACTTATGTACTTGAAGCATGGCTCTGGTTTCACATATGGTACGACCAACTGATCGCCAACACTCTGCATATAGGTCCGATCATTACAAGGAAATTGAGACTTTGAAAGAAACTGCTAGACTCTCCAAGTGACTTGCCTTAAAATAATTTCCCTTGCTATCATAGAAATTCTTTTCAAGTTCAGTGTGGAACTTGTATATGCCATATGTGTAACAATGTTTAATTGTACCTTACAGTACTTTTTAATTGTAGCTTACAGTACATAATCAGTCACATAAAATACCTATAGGAGACTTGTTTTAGTTACGAATGAAGAATATAGAAATAACCTTAAATGAATAATCATGAATCTATGAATAATTAATTGTGAAATGATGAGTTAGTTCGTCAGCTTCTCAGTCTAAAAGTTTCACTGCATGACAGTGTTGGCTGATATAGCCGATTATATGTAGATTATGATGTTAATGTACTACATGTGGACCATGTTGTTTTGTGTAACAGATGTGTATTTATACTGTCTTGTGTGTACACTCTATTCGGCTGCATGTCTACTGGAACAGCACACTGATGTTGTCTTAGACTTGTAAATTTTGCAGTAGTTTACTGGCAGAAGGGTAGCCAATAATGTATTGTAAAATTTACAGTAAACACTTGTAAAACATATTCATGGTAAAGTGCTGTAAAACCTTACATAGTATAAAATAACACATAATCCAGTAGCCTTCGTACTGTAAGCTACATCCTACTCGACCACTCTGCTGCTTTCAACACTGTGAACCATCAGATCCCCCTGTCAACTCTCTCCAAACTGGGCATCACCGGAACGGTTCTGTGCTGGGTGGAATCCTTTCTCTCAGACAAATCCTTCAAGATATCATGGAGGGGAGGTATTTCTGAAACTCAGCAACTCACAACTGGCGTTCCACAGGGGTCAGTTCTGGCTCCACTCCTCTTTTCTATCTACACTACATCTCTAGGGCAGGTGATTGAGTCTCATGGCTTCTCATATCATTGCTATGCTGATGACACCCAGCTCTATTTGTCCTTCCAGCCTGACGAGCCATCCGTTTCTGCACGTATCTCTGCTTGCCTGTCGGACACCTCGGTCTGGATGAGGGAACACCACCTTAAGCTCAACCTGGCAAAATCTGAGCTTCTCATCATCCCAGCCTGTCCGTCAATCAACCACAACCTCACTGTACAGCTCGGCTCAACGACAATCAAGCCAACCAGGACGGCCAGGAACCTTGGGGTGATTCTCGATGACAGCTTGACCTTTACAGACCACATCTCAACAACTGCACGGTCCTGTAGGTTCATCCTGTACAACATCAAGAAAATCAGACCCTACCTCACCAAACAGGCTACACAGATACTAGTCCAGGCTCTTGTTATCTCAAAACTGGACTACTGCAACTCACTACTCTCGGGCCTCCCAGCCAGCTCCATCAAACCCCTTCAAATGATTCAGAACGCAGCAGCACACCTCGTCTTCAACCAGCCCAAGAGAACCGACGTCACACACCTCTTCATCTCCCTCTACTGGCTTCCTGTAGCCGCCCATATCAAATTCAAAGCCTTGATGCTCGCGTACAAGACCTTGTCTGGAACAGCACCCTCCTACCTCAACTCTCTCCTGAAGGCTTACGTTCCCTCATGCAATCTGCGATCAATCAACGACCGACACTTAGTAGTTCCTACTCAGCGTGGCTCAAGGTCCCTTTCAAGAACATTCAAACTAACTGTTCCTCAGTGGTGGAATGAACCTCCAAACTCAATACGGACCGCAGAATCTCTCACCATCTTCAAAAAACAGCTAAAGACCCACCTCTTCCGTGAACACCTAACCAACCCATAAAATTAAAAAAATAAATAAATAATTACTCTGGAACTTGCATGTCTACTCTGCGCACTTTGCTTCTTCTGGAACTCAATTAAAGGATCTTGTATGGTAGCACTACTTGTATTGTTCTCCGCTTGATATATCGCTTTGCTTGTATTTTTTCATTTGTAAGTTGCTTTGGATAAAAGCGTCTGCTAAATGAATAAATGTAAATGTAGCCTACAAATAAGGCAGGATAGAACTGAACAGAAGGTTAAGGTTTTATGTATATATATATATATATATATATATATATATATATATATATATATATATATATATATATATATATATATATATATAAAGCATAAAACGGGTTCAAATAGTCGCTAAAATAATGGGCACAAAAATGATCCAGTAATTTGCAGATGTCAACACAAGGAGTATTTTTTTTCCCAGCCCCTCCCCTGCCGAAGCATTACATATCCCACTATGCACTGCATTTATTATAAACCACTGCACTGCTATAATTGCCTAATTGTTTACAGTACAATCCTGAAAACATAATAAAACAGTATTTTGCTGTAAAACAAATACTGTAAATTTTCAGTCCTCTCAGAAACTATTGGAACGGTGAGGCCTATTCATTTGTTTGTGCTATACCCCAAAGACATTTGGGTTTCAGATCAAAAGATGGATATGAGACAAGAGTTTTGGATTTTTCAGATTTTGTTTCCTGGTATTTACATCGAGATGTGTAAAACAACATAAAATGTAGAACCTTTTGTATCAGACCACCCACTTTTTACTCAAGCAAATGTATAGGAACAGATAAGTCTTGAAGTAAATTAAAGTAATTAACACATAATATTTGCTTGCAATAACTGCATCAAACCTACGACTCACTGACATCCCCAAATTGTTGGATTCTTCTTTTGTGGATTCTTCTTTTCCAGGCTTTTACCGCAGCCTTTTTCATTTGTTGTTTGTTTCAGGAGGTTTCTCCCTTGTTGTGGAGTTGTTGAGTTGGCAGTGTGTTTTGGATCATTGTCTTGCTGCATGATAAAAGATAAAATTCCTCCCAATTCATTTGAATGAAGTTCTCTATAAATTGGAACAATGTTTCGTATCATTGTCTTGCTGCATGATAAAATTCCTCCCAATTAATTCAGATGCATTTCTCTGTAAATTGGCAGACACAATGTTCCTGTAAACTTCTGAATTCATTCTGCTGCTACCATCATGACTTACATCAACAATAAAGATTAGTGAGAATGTTTCAGAAGCAGCCATGCAAGCCCAAGCCATGACACTACCTCCACCATGTTTCACAGATGAGACTGTATGTTTTGGATCATGAGCAGATCCTTTCTTTCTCCACACATTGGCCTTTCCATCACTTTGCATAAGGTTAATCGTGGTTCCAGAACCCTTGTGGCTCATCTCTGTATTTCTTTGTGAATTCCAATCTGGCTTTCTGATTCTGGTTTGAATCTTGTGGTATGGCCTCTATATTTCTGTTCTCAAAGTCTTCTTGAAATGGTGGATTGTGATACCTTCACTCCTGCCCTTTGGAGGTTGTTGGTGATGTCACTGAATGTTGTTTTTTTTTTTTTTTTGGGGGGGGGGGGGGGGGGGAATGGTCCTTCACAGCTCCCACAGTGTTTCTGCCATCAACTGTTGTTGTTTTCCTTGACCAACCCATTCGTTGTCTGTCGCTCAGTACACCAGTGACATCGTTCTTTATCAGGATATTCCAAATTGTTCTACTAGCTACGCCCAATGTTTGTGCAATGCCTCCGATTGATATTCCCTTTTTTCTCAGTTTCAAAATGGCTTGCTTTTCTCCCATAGACAGCTCTCTGATCTTCGTGTTGGCTTATTCTTTTTAACAACAACTGCAGTCTTCACTTGTGAAACTGAAAGCTAAAACCAAGAGTAGATTTTTAGAGCTATTTATTATTTAAACAATCAATCTATTAGGACAGTGGTTTTCAAAGTTGGGGTCGCCAGGGAGCGCCCGGGGGGCCTCAACAATTTGGTGTGAAAAATAAATTCTCACTCTCAGACAACCACACACCCACACAATCAGTTCCTAATGTAATGTAATGTAAAGATGTAAGATGTAATTATTAATAAAAAAAAAAGGGGGGGTATATTCAGAAGTCTGTATTTTTAATGTGTTTTAAAGACATCTTGCAAAAGGGGGGCCTCGGTCAAATGTTAATGCGATTTGGGGGGCCTTGCCCTGGAAAAGTTTGGGAACCCCTGTATTAAGAAACACCTGGGTAACAAGAAACACCTGTCAGTCACATGTTCCAAATTGGGTAATCTGATACAAAATGTGCTATGTTCTATGTCATTTAACACATAAATACCAGGATATAAAAGCTGAAATTCTAAACCCTCTCCTCATATTCATCTTTTGATCTCAAACACAAATGTCTTCAGTCTAGAGCAAAAAGAAATGAATTTGCCTTGCCGTTACAATAGTTTCGGAGGAGACTGTATAAACCCAAACCCTTGGATTGTTCCCTTTTGCTGAACAGCAATACAGATTATTTAATTTTTAGATTTGGACTTTTTCTCAAAGAAGGTAAAGCTTTGCAAGGGCTTGGAACCAACCTGGCACTGGTCACTGAGGAGGTACCTGAATGTACCTTTATCTGCTTTTCTGTACTGGTCCATTCGAGTCTCAGCAGGGAGGAGCCCATTTTGAATGGGCTAGTGTGTGTGTGTGTGTGTGTGTGTGTGTGTGTGTGTGTGTGTGTGTGTGTGTGTGTGTGGATTCAAACAGCACTGTGCGTGTGTGCTTGATGGATTTCTTGCTGCTTCGAAAAGAAAACTATATTATAATCTCAGTCTCACAAGTCGCAGGAGCGACGAGATTAAACACATCTCTTTTATTGTGCATATTAGTGCTGTGGATGATTTCTGATCTACTTTTGTGGCTGACGCTATAGGTGTTACTTTGTTGATTCGGAGCGTGTGCAGTTTTGGACGGAACGAGAAGAAGAAAGCACTGGGAAGTGCATTATTACAGTCGTGCTGTGAACTTTGCGTAATTTGAGATGTGCGTCAGGAGCACGAGCACTTAAAACCCAAACCCGAAGATGCATATGTGTGCGATTTTATGCTCAATTCTACTCGGCTTTGCTGCAATTGGCAAAGGTAAACGTCCACCCCGCCTAATTTTTTGTTTTGTGCATTCATTAGACATCTTCAAATACAAATATTATCCATGCAAACAGTTGTATGGATTTACCTGAAAAGACTATTGATAGCGCGCGTGCAAAACGTGCAGTGATCACAGAGAATAAACACATTTAGACGACATTGAATCGTTCACAATTAATGTTAGTTAACCTTCTTTTTTTAAATTTGATTTTATTGTAATGCATTTCTGTATAGCTGCAGAATGTGAATCTGGGTGCAATCTTGCCAATGGGGTTTGTGACAGTGGAGTGTGCAGGTATGTTGAGGCATATATGTATTTTTCACGTGCTATTTTTAGCTTCCTAACATTTTATGATGCATGGCAACAGTAACTGTAGAACAAACGGAAAATGCATATGTTAACTATATGTTTAACTTCACAAACTTGGCCAAAATAAAACTTTAGCCCATATGTATTATATATATATATATATATATATATATATATATATATATATATATATATATATATATATATGTATGTATATATGTATGTATGTATATATAGATGTGTAATTTCTTAAGAGTGTCTCTGAGAAAATGAGGAAAACAATTGCAGAGGTTTATGCAACTGAGTTATATAATATAGAATGACACTAGATATTGTCAGTCAAATAATAATAAAAAAATATATATTTCTTTTCCAAGGTGCAACCCTGGCTGGAAGGGTGCAACATGTGAGCAGTGCATTCCTCTCCCCGGTTGTGTTCATGGAACATGTGAAAACGCTTGGCAGTGTACATGCGAGCAGGGATGGGTAGGCAGTCAATGTGACCAAGGTGAGACAGCTGTTGATCATCAGTCTCTGGACCTCTAGACTTGCTTCAGCAATTATGCATAGTATGACCTTGGCTAAGCATGATAATTAGTGGAAAGCAGTGACTAAGGAATATATGCGATAAATCCTATGACGAAGGATTTATTTTGTCTCTAGACGGCCATCTGTGTTCATCAAAGCCTTGTTCTGGCAATTCAACCTGCATTGAAAAAGAAGAGGGTGGATATCTCTGTATCTGTCCTCCTGGATACACAGGCAAACATTGCCAACTGAAGAAAGGACAGTGTCTAATGAATGGGTAACACTGTTCTTATTCAACACTGAAAAAGTGAAAGACCAATTTGTGGTGATCGTATAAATATTTCTATCACTAGTCACTATAGTTATTGTGTTAGTAGTAATTGGTCCATTGCTTCCCAAAAGGAAGTACTGATTCGACAACAAGCAAATTCACAACAATAATGCACAAAAGAAAACCCTGATATAATTGAACAATGTACAGTATGGAACTGATGATATTGATCAAGCATTTAACGGCTTTTCTGAGTATGTATTAATTAAAAATAATCAAATAAGAATCGACCTGTGATATCAAAATGATTTGAGGTTTTTTTTTTTTTTTTGAGGAATCATCTGTTTTTTTTTTTTTTTTCATACATGGTATCAACTAGCCATTCACACAAATCAAGTGTTTTGAGCTGTGCCATAATATGGAGGAGATCAATACAAAATCATATATATTTTTTTATTTTAATTTTCCCTTTTTTTTTTTTTAATTCCCTGTTTTTATTTTCAGTTCTCCATGTCAGAATGGTGGAACCTGTGTGGATAGTAACGGATTTGACAGTCACTCATCTTGCCTGTGTACTCCTGGATTCACTGGAGATTTCTGCGAGATTGATGTTGACGCTTGTGAGTCCAGCCCATGTCTAAACGGCGGCACATGCACTGATCGTGGACTAGTCTACACCTGCACTTGTCCTCCTGCTTTCTCTGGTCCTATCTGCAACATCAGCTTGGCTTTATGCTCTGACAGTGCCTGTAACAATGGGGGTACCTGTTTAATTGAGACCAGCAGTGGAACTCGATGTATCTGTCCACCCGGCGTAACAGGACCTTTGTGTGACTATCACATCCATGAGTTCAAACCGAAAGCCAAGTTTAAACCACCAAACCTAGGCCATCCTCCCCAGCAATTTAGCCTCCCTGCTCATCCTTTCAACAAGCTGTTGAGACACCCTGAGCACGAGTTCCTAAAGATCACCATGAAAAAGTCAGCGGATGCCTCCAGTCCACTGGTCACACGCAGCCAGGTGATCTGCTTCGCAGTTTTGGGTCTGCTCACCTGCTTGGTGGTCTTGGGTACCACAAGCATCATCTATATCAATCGCTGTGAGACGTGGCTGGCAAATGCGAAGTATAGCAAACTTATGCGCAAACAGAGAAACTTCCTCCTAAAGGCCAGTGACAAGGAGCACTCTGTACATATCATCCTACCTGAGAAAATTAAGCTGACCAATTATGGGAAACACTACACAACCATATAACAGCTGGACCACCAGACACTTGTTCTTTTGGTTTTGTGAGCATCAAACTATTGTTACTTGTTTGGTTGTTGAATATGAATATTTGGGTATTGGGTCTTATTTGGAAATATTTAAGAAAATATTTATTTCAGGGGCTAGGAGTAGATTTTTGTAGATTATACATTATGGTTACACACAATAATTACAATAGCTCATGTGTAGCTCTGTGTAAAAAAAAACAGCTCTTCATATTAGTCTTAACATTTCAAGATGTCATATTTTTGCAAATTTGGTTAGCGATACAATACCACATCTGAATAGTAAACAAAAAAAACAAAAACAAAAAAACGCAAACTCGGATCTCTGTATTAAAACACAGGATTTGTACTGGTATGAGTACAAAGACAGTTTGAAACAAGCATCTTAGTACAGCATAATGTAGTTATACACCTCATTACAGAAATTGAAAACCACAGTAAAATGTTGAATGGGAGTTGTTCTGAGATAAAACCAAGCATCCACTGAAATAAACTGTGCTGATATGTACACTACCTGTCAAAATTTCTGGAAACACAAAATTTGACATATTTTTCATTGAATTAAAAACATTTTAAGACAAGTTTACATAGTAAAGACATATTATATACACATTTATTTCTGAATGAAAATAAGATCTGTAGTATTTACTTAAAATAAGTAGTTTTTACTTTAAATTCAGGAGAAGCATCCAACAAGTGTTTGGTTTATCTGGAACCGTTAGGTAGTGGTGGCTTGACAGTTAAGGCTCTGTGTGACTGATCGGAAGGTCAGCAGTTCAAACCCCAACACTGCCAAGCTGCCACTGTTGGGTCCTTGAGCAAGGCCCTTAACCCTCTCTGCTCTAGGGGCACTGTATCATGGCTGACCCTGCGCTCTGACCCCAACCTCCTAACATGCTTTGATATGTGAAGGAAAAAGAATTTCACTGTGCTGTAATGTATATGTGCCCAATAAAGACTCATTATCATTATTAAGAAAAGCTTCCTGGGTGAAGCTTATGAAGCGGGTTGAGAAGATGCCGAGCAACGTTTAATCATGACTGCAGATCTTCTTTTAAACACTTCTTTTTAATCAAGAATATTGTAAACTAAATTATAATGGTCTTAGTAAGCTGATTATATATATAAATAATAATTTATATATATATATATATATATATATATATATATATATATATATATATATATATATATATATATAAAAATCAAAAAACAAAAAGAGAAAGACTTCCAACATGGACAAAGAGATAAATCTATGTATTTGTATAGAAAAAGAAAGTTTGAAACATTTGTTATGGGGAATAAATAACCGCACACACTACGCTAAGAAATGACATTGTTTATTCATGCACCATGGAGAAAAGCATTGAAAACAGCTATTTGTTCGCTAAAAATACACAGCTTCACACAGAATAATCAGGGCAGGATGCTCAGACATGGAGTTACACTCAGCACTCGCTCAGACACAGAACGCTTACAAAAAAAACCCTTCTCCTCTTTTCCCCCTAGTAAAGACAGAAGGAAATGAATGGAAATAAACCGATGAGATGAAATAAAAGTTTTAACTAGATAGTAGACTAAACCTATGTCAAAGAAATAGCTTTTAAATGATGTATTTTGCAATGCAATGTGTAATGTGGTGCAATACTCTATCTTAGATGTGAGGAATAGATATTTAGTTAAGACTTTATACTGAAGATAAATGATGCTTTTAAAAATAATCTAGTTAGTCTACTGTACTATGAAGGAAAAGAAAAAAATAAATTTACTATGCTGATATTTTATTGTAATTTGTATTTGGTAAAATTGCATTTTAAATATTTGTAAACTCCAATAAAATAGTTTAGTTTCTTAATCATTTAACATCAGCTTTGTGTTTTAAAAACAAGTTTCAAACATAAGCCTATATAATATGAAGTCAAACAATGAAATATATATATTCAGTTTATGTTGTCGAAACTTTTGATGTATAGTGTACACACTAGCCTAACATCTCTATCATTTGTTTTTTGTTAATGACAAAATGTTCATTCAACCCATGCTTGAGTATTTTCCAACCACACACTGCCACTAAACAAATCCACTTTACAGCACACAAAAAAAACATTCCCTCCTCAAATAATATTAATGTTCTTTCATTGTTTTGCAATCAAAATGACTCAACCCCGATTGAAAATCAGGTTTATTGTCAAAATTTACAGACTTTCAGCTGTTTGCGATGAACAAATCAAACAAAAGCAATTGAAATAGTTCAACACAACGAACGCTTCAAGTGGTTTCCCCAAATTCAACTTATAATGACGTATAATGATTTCTCCAGTCTCAAAATTATTCAAGCCCCTGAATAGAATCTCTCACAACAGCACAAATATGCAAAACAGGTGTTGTCTCAAGCACACATGATGCAAATTATCAGGGGCTTCAATAGTTGCACCAGGTGTGCTTGAGCTGGAACACATGAAATACCTGAACTGGCTAGGGGTTTGTTGAGTGTACACTTCCTGGACGGGGCAGATAAAGGAAGCTATCCACGGCTGCAACCAGATTTCTGAGAAGGCAGGTTGTGAAAAACCCTCGAGTGACTGCAAAAGACCTGCAGCAAGACTTGGTGGCAACAGGCACTGAGGTTTCAGTGAACACAGTAAGGCGTGTACTAAACGCAGAAGGTTTCCATGCCAGAACTCCAAGACGTACACCGCTACTGACCCAAAAGCACAAGAAACGTCGGCTCAAAATCATATAAATAAGCCACAGAAGTTTTGGGATTCTGTTCTGAGGAGCGATGAAACAAAACTGGAACTTTTCAGCACGATGGATCTGCAGTATGTCTGGAGGAAGAAGAATGAAGGAAGAACACTCTGTCCATAGTCAAGCATGGTGGTGGCTCGGTGATGCTCTGGGGCTGCTTTGCATCCTCTGGCACTGGAAACCTACAGCATGTGAAGGCAAGATGGATTCATTGACGTATCAGGAAATCCTAGGAGAAAACGTCATGAGGAATAGATTAAAATTCCACAAAGCAACACAAAGATATTTGTGCTGATGCAAACTAGTATCTTTTGCATTGTGGCTATAACGTCTTCATCTTGTATAAACACATACCCATTTTTATGTGTAAATATGATTTTGAAGAATTTTTAAAGAATTCAACTGCAGGCCTATCTGAACTTCTTTCAAAGCCTTGTTTATGAGATCTTATAAATTTCTTTGATCTTTAATAAATGCATATGATTATCAAAGGTGATCATGTAAAACCGATGCACAAACCAGCACTGGTTTTATATTATCACCAATGCTGCAGCCAAAATGTCTGTGATGATTTGCTACCATCTTGTGGCTACACTGCTGTAAATCAAAAGATTCACATTGTGATATATGTTTGAAATGTTATTTTGTATTGTGCAATGTAATGTTTGATCTGAATTATGTTAAAATCCTGGGAATTATGGGAATCTGAAGTGAAGGGTTATTGTCAGAATGAAAGACTGAGTAATTACATTTATCCAAGTGAAAAAAAAACCCCATTAAACTGCCAATGTTCGATACATACTGTATATTATTTTTTTAAAAGAAGATGGAATTAAGAAGACACTAACTATTTAATAAGTTAAATTAAAATATCCATAGTGCAGCTGAGTGATCTTGTGTGGTTTGTAATTCTTTGTGTTTTGTCAGTATATGTTATATTTTATGTTATATGTCATATTCATATTGTGAAGCCACAACTCGAAAAGGTCACACAGAAGCTAGGATTCCTCCAATAGGACTGAGATAAAGTCCTAATAAAAACAAAAACAACAAACTGGTGATAGAGTACCGCTGCAAATTGTGAAACTGAAAAGAAATAAGTAAGTAAGTAAACAAACAAACAAACAAATAAATAAATGTTTTCTATGATGTCCTCATATAGAGTAAGTGTGATAAAATATATGAAAGTGATAAGAACAGACACTACAACTGATCTTAGACAAAAGACAGGGGAACTACAAACAGACAGCTGCTCCTGGCAGAAAGCTATTCTACTGCAAAGCCAAAATGAACAGACAGTTGATTTTAACACATGTAGGAGGACCATACATTGGGTAGGATGAAGGGATTATCTAAGGAATATTGTATAGCCAAACTCCACACCAACAGATCTCTCCAAGACCTTTTAACCAGTGAAAGAGTCCTAATCAAATAGCTGCTCCTGCCAGCAGGTCCAAGGAAAGCCGACTCACCTCCCCCTTAATAGCCTTGATAGCTTTAACTAAAGGACAACACAATTTAAGGCAAATTACTGTAAGAGTGAAGGACAGAAGACATGCCCCCCTCCCAAAGAACTAATTGACACTAATAGACATTGAAGACATACCTCAACAAATAGAACTGATAGACCCATAAACCATGGCATCTCCAATAGGACTGATAGACACAGAAGCCACGCCTGCTCCAGTAGAGACTGATAGACATAGAAGCTCTGGCTGCACCAATCGAACTGAGAGACGCAGGTGCCACACCTCCTCCAATAGCTCTGACAGACACAGACATGACTGATAGACACAGAAGCCATGCCTCCTCCATTAACTCTGAAGCCACACCTTCTCCAATAGGACTGATAGACAGAAACCATGCCTCCTCCATTAAGTCTGAAGCCACACCTTCTCCAATAGGACTGGTAGACACAGAAGCCTGGATTCCTCCAATAGGACTGATAGACACAGTCCAAATAAAAGAAAAAAGAAGGGAAAACAGCAAACTGGATAAACAACACAGCTGCAGATTGAGTGCTCCGCCTAAACAAATGGTGGAGTGAGCATGAGCAGTACATGACTGGAGCTTTTGCTTGTGCTGTGAGCGATTGAGAAGAGCGCACACATATAGAGTGGAATATTGAGCAGAGTGTCACACCATTTCACTTCGCTCACATGCTCTGGAGGACCATACAGAGTGGGGAAAAAAGATTGTCTGGGGAGGACTGTCAGCCAGATTCCACCCCAGTAGAGCTCTCCAAGACCTTTTACCCAGTGAAGGAGTCCTAATCAAATTGCTGCTCCTGCCAGCAGGTCCATGGAAAGGTGGCTTGAGCTGGTTTACTCCTCTCCCCATTGATAGCCTTGATAACTTTTCTAAAAGGACAGAACATTTTTAAGCCAATTACTGTGGCACTGAGGTACAGACGCCATGCTTCCTGTAATAGGACTGATAGCCACACAACCCACATCTCCTCCAATATGTGTGATGAAAACAGAGGCCATGCCTTCTCTATTAAAACTGATAGGCACATAAGCCATGCCTACTACAATTTGCCTGATAAACTCAGAAGCCATGCCTCCTCTAATAGAGATTGATGCATATACCTTCTCTAATAAGATGGACAAACACAGGAACCACACCTTCTAAAACAGGAATGATAGATAAAGAAACCATGATTCCTCCAATAGGATTGGTAGACAGTACTAATTACAGACCAAAAAGAAGGGAAAACAACAAATTAGCAAAAAGCTGGGCTCTGCTTAGTAAAAGAGGGACAAATAATCATTTCAGACATTAACCTTAGCCCAAACATAACACAAAGCAAACCCTAAACATAGCCAAACCTTATTCTATCAAAACTCTAACCCTGGGCAATTGCTATTGAAAGTAGATAAAAAAAAAGAGTGAGACCCATGGACAAATCAAATATCGAGAATAAAAAATAACTTTAATGTGAAGTTCTCATCTAGAGCATGTAGGACATTGAAGACACATTGAAGGCAAAGAACTTATAACCAGACAGCTGGGCAAAAAAGTACCAAAAGTGTTTCTTGATATGCATTGAAATGATTCATGTAGAGTAACTTTTACACATGAATGATTTTTTTTCTTCCTGTTCACATCGCAGTCGTTTGGCAGGTCCACATTGGTTGTCATAGAAACGACACTATACTATCTTCAATATACACTAAATATAAATTTCTGATCACTGTCTTACTGATAACATTAATATAAATCTGTCTTTATTATGCTATATTCAGCTGCTTAAATGTGTATGAGTGCTATCAGCTGGCAAAACAGGCCTATTGATTAGACTATTAGTTGCATACCTCTATATTTCTCTTTCTTTTTCTCATCCACTTTTTCCTTTTTGCAATACTGAGCCCCTGATGGCTTTGACCTTTTCATGATGAAACACTTACTCCAGGTAAGCACGAATGTTCTCGGCCCTCTACAGCTCCATCTCAAATAATTGCATGTAATTATAAAGCGTTACCTGATTAAAGATTTAAAATAAAACTCAATAACTAACATATTTAATAATAATAATAATAATAATAATAATAATAATAATAATAATATATTGTATTCTCTTTCTTTTGTGTGGGTGAGTTGGGCAGGGGCAGGGGTGTTGGAGTCCCCAAGCTGGTGGTGCGCTAGGCGACCGCCTAGTTTGCCTATGCCTAGAACCGGCCCTGCTGAGATCCATGCAGAAACAGGAGTGACTAATGGAGGAAATAGAGATTGAGTTTAGTGTAATCAGCATAGCAGTGGTATGAAAAATCATAAGGATATTACATTTTTTCAATTTAATTTATTTATGTAGCTCTTTCAACAATGGGCATTGTCACAAAGCAACTTTACAGAAATCTGGATATAGATTTAAATTTGTCCCCAATGAGCAAGCCAGAGGCAATTGTGGCAAGGAGAAACACCCTGAGACATCAAGACAAAGAAAGTTTGAGAGAAACCAGACTCAAAAGGGAACCCAGCCTCCTCTTGGTGTCACTGGATAGTGTAATTATGAATCATTACTCATCCACAGCTGTGTACTATAGTAGAGACACACAGTGAATTCTAGGTACTAATAAAGAGCCTGCACCATTTGATCAAATTAGTAATAATAGACCAAACAGTCACTCATTGGACAAGACCTTTCAGTGCTTTACAGGCCATTAGTAATATTTTATAATCAATGCAAAATTTTACTGGGAGCCAAGACAGTGTGGATAATGGAGGAGTGATATGTTGCACGGCTGCACGGTGGCTTAGTGGTTAGCACATTTGCCTTGCAACGCTGGGGCTTGACAGGTAAAGTGAATAACATTGATTATTTCATTACAATGGAACCTGTCAAGGGGTGCGATATATTAGGCTGCAAGTGAACAGTCAGTTCTCAAAGTTCATGTGTTGAAAGCAGGAAAAATGGGCAAGCGTAAGGGTCTGAGTGACTTGTTAAGGGCCAGATTGTGATGGCTAGACGATTGGATCAGAACATCCCCAGAAAGGCAGATCTTGTGGGGTGTTCCTGGTATGCAGTGGTTAGTAGCTACCAAAAGTGGTCCAAAGAAGGACAGCTGATGAACCGCTGACAGAGTCATGGCCGCCCAAGGCTCATTGATATGCATAGGGTGTGAAAGCTAGCCCGTCTGGTCTGATCCTACAAAAGAGCTACTGTATCACAAATTGCTGAAAAAGGTTCATGCTGGCTATGATAGAAAGTTGACAAAACACACAGTGCATCACATGGTATCATCACAATGGTAGAAGGTGGCCTGGACTGATGAATTACTTTTATATTTTTCATCATGTGGTTGAGTGAGTGTGTGTCACTTACTTGGGGAAGAGATGGTGCCAGGATGCACTATGGAAAGAAAGCAAGCTGGTGTAGACAGTGTGATGCTCTGGACAATGTTCTGCTGGGAAACCTTGGGTCCTGCTATTCATGTGGATGTTACTTTGACATGTACCACCTACCTAAAGATTGTTGCAGACCAATTACACCCCTTCATGGCTACGGTATTCCTAATACCGGGGGGGTTACCTGTAGCTGTATTTAAGGGCCTACCTTTAGGGCCAATGGATTTTTGCTCTTAATTCTGTGGGAAAATACAAGCAACTCGGCCACAACCCCAGAAAAACAACTGAAGGTACCACAAGCATCTGTACAAACAATTGTATGAAACTGTAAAAATCTTGTCACCACACAGACAATGCATTGTTCAAGAATTAGGCACAAATAGCCATAAGATGACACCATGCTAGTGGCAGACTGTTACAGCAGCTTCCCTCATATTATTGCACTGAAGAACTGTACAATTGTGGATGCTCTGTTGATCACAGTTACTCTGCTGCACCCCCATAGTTTCATACCTGCTGTTTTACACTGTTTGCACTAAACATTACACTAATCATTCATCTTCCTCAGGGTTAATACTCCAGTACTGCACTGACATGTTCACATCACTCAGATGGCTTGTATATATAAGGCTTTATTCACTTTATAATTTTGTTCTGAATATGTTTGTTTATTTTTTATTATTATTCCGAATACTTTAGCATTCAGCATTACTTTTGGATTGCTGCTGTAATATTTGAATTTCCCTCTGGGATTAATAAAGTTATTTATCTACATTTACATTTATAGTATTTGGCAGAAGTAACTTGATAGACCACTTTTTAGGTGCTAACTTTAGGTTGTGCAGACACAGGCGACTAACATACATCTGTAAACATTTAATTCAATTCAGTTTGATTTGTATAGCACTTTTAACAGTGGACATTGTCACCAAACAACGTTACAGAAATAGATCAATTCCGGATATAAATTTTACATTTATAAAATGATCCCTGATGAGCAAGACAAAGGTGATGAGGAAGAATATGAGGAAGAAACCTTGAGAGGAACCAGACTCAAAAGGAACCCTTTTTCCTGTTTATACAATTGCACTTTTTGTATTATATAGTATACAGTTATGGAAAGGAAATTATTTATAATCATACTATTCAGTATCACCCAATTTCCTTTCCATAACTGTATACTATATAATACAAAAAGTGCAATTGTATAAACAGGAACTTATGAACCTATGAGCAACTTATGAATATAAGCATCAGAGTCATTTCTGAATTCATTCTAATTTTAATTTGAAGTAATTTTTTTGAATTATCAACTCTTAAATGATGGAGACTTGAGTACAAAACTCAAGCAACTGCAATTGCAGTCCTAAGGCAAACAAGGAAGAACATCTGCAGCTATCTTTATGGAGTTCTCATCACCTGAAATCACTCACTACTGCTGAGGATGGCCCCGCATGGACAGCCTGAAGATTAATGAGATTACTGTGGATGGTTCCACATAGAAACCAACCAGAAGTAGTGCATCACAATGGATCAGGCAGGTCCAGAGAGCAGAAGAACTTTCTAAAGCCTGTTCTTTTGTTGGTGCAAAAATTAAAAGGTCATCCCAAGTAGGAGACTAAGGAAGTTGTGGTCACTGAGAATACTTCATGACCCCATGAAGCTACCAGGACTATTGCAAAACCCTTGAGAGAAATGATCATATTCATATAGACCGAAATGTGTTGTCAATGCAGAGTATTTTCTTGTAATCTTCATAAAGAGGAATGCTGTTAAAGGCAGATGTGAGGTCCATAGTACTAAAAAAACATGCCCTCCAATGGCATCTAAGCAGTCAGCATGATGATGCAGAGGATGAGAATCTTGCAGTGCTTGTTCAGCGAACAGATGTCAGTGCATACCCTAAATTTACCACTTTTCCCCCCTAAGCAACCACAAGTGATGAGGCATACTCACTGGTGGAATTACTGATTATAACTATTTCATTTTTTTATTTAACAGTGGGTCTCTGAGAAATGGTACCCGGAATGGCTTCATATCCATCAGGTGGAGTCTGTGGACAAACCCCTTAGATTCTCCACAATCAAGATGATGACATGAGAATATATCCTTATACTTTATTACCAGTTCTGCCATTTAGCCTCAATTGTTCCTTCACCTCTATAGCCATATTAGTGTGAGATGTTGACGCATCAAGGACAGTTGCAGTCATGTGCTTATAGCTTGAGACTTGGATTCTGGTACATATTGATTCAGGATTTCCATGTCCTCCACTGCCAAGCAAGTGAAAACATCTGTGAATTTAGCATTTCTCCATACTGTGATGGGACTGGCAGGCATGTTTAGCACTTAGCATGGAATCTATCTATCACCCCAGGGGTGACTATTCAAATAACCATTAAATCCCTGGGATCTGAAAATGAGGAGGTAGTATCTGTAACGACAGTGCTGCCTGGAGAAATTATTGCAGTATTGCCTGGCAGTTTAGCCCACAAGAAGTGTTCAGTGCCAGGAACCAGCATGACAGCTTTGTTGCATCTAATGGTGCCAACGTTTTTCAGGGAAGTCACCATGGAGCCAGCAATTTAGACCAGCGAGGAGAGATAGAAATTTCTCAGACTCTGAAGATGGATATGAACAGATTTATTCGTAAATCGTTCATACAAGAAATTTGGTATTCGTGAAAATTCTGTTAATTTGGAAAAACATTCTACTCCTGCACCTGACTGTGTGGACATTGCTCATTTTTATTGCGTTTACAGCATGTAGCAGATGCCTTTATCCAGAGTGACTTATAAAAAAGCTTTATAGTCTCTATCAAAAACATATCCTCATGCTAGTTCACTAAGAATGAGAGCCTATCAGTTGACATAAAATTTAGTACTCGCTTATCGTGATTTATGATATATTTTTGCATATTTTTATTGCCATAGACTTGAGTAAAAAAATAAACGTCCACTTCTGCCTTTCAGCCTTTATCCTCATCATTCATTTCGAGTGAAAATATCTTTCAGTTCTGTTTTTTAGACTTTACCTCAGTCATTTGTTTCATACTCCCAGCTGTCTGTACATTCGAACCTTTACGGAGTTTTGTGGGCGTCACTACATGCAAATGAATCATGTGTTGAGAACATGGGTTGCTCTTTACGGGTGATCAATACAGGGATGCAAGTATGAAGGAAATCAGTGTTTCCGAAAGTTTTATAAATCTGGCAGAAAATTTCCGTTCAAACTGTTCGGTTTGAATTACGCAAACAGTTACACTCAACTTTACTACATGATTAATAAATGTGCCCCTTGTCATCATACGATTCACCTTTAAATAGTTTTGACTGTGGTGATGTTGTGACACAACAATGGTTTCACGATATGTTTCTGCTTGTCACTTGCTAAGCTTGTCTTTCCAGCTTTCTTTACAAGCCACAGTGGTGTTACAGTATGGTGCTGTACTTTAAATGTACTTGACCTGGCATGTTAGTGAAGGATCTCTTCCCTGAATCTTTTGTTTTGCACTCCACTCATGACTGGGCTTGCATTTGAAAACATAAGCAAGTTCTGGGTGTAACCATGGCTGTTCATCCACAGACTCAGTTGGATATGGGACTCACTTTCTGATCCATTTATTCTGGAAGACATTTGAAAATGCATAAATCTTTTTCCTTGTGAAATGACGACTTGTGAAATTTCACACTCTTAGACACTCTTTTCACACTCATGCTCATCCAACAGAGGTGTAGCGTTACAAAGTACATGATCGTAAAGTTTTACACAAGCTATAAATGTTCCAAAATTGTTTCATTGTAATAATAATAATAATAATAAAAAAGATTATAGCAAAACAGAACACTGAATATAAAACAGCTTAAAGGTTTTAAATAAACAGAATAGGGAGCTACATACCTGGATGACATTTTAAAATGCAAAAGTATTCTCTTAGTGAAATGAGAATGACTGCAGACCTCACACTCTGGAAATGAATAAATAAGGAATAAATAAAAGAATAGACCTTTGGGTTTAGCAGCTAAAGCACAACATGGCATGATAAATTACTGTTCTAAGCTGAAACTAGTCAGTAAATCTCACACTATACATTTGTGTGTGCTACAAGTGTAGTATACTTGCGTTTGGGCTCAAAATAGTCTAATTCATACAAAATTTACATACTACATACATACTCATCTAATGGATGTAAGGAAAGAATGGAGGGACATTCTGGTCTGCTAAATAAGAAAAAAAAACACTCCCTATAATATTTTACAAAAATAACTTTTTACAGCACTGTGCTTAAATTAAATAATATTGGTGAAAATCACATTTTGTCAGTAGACATAGATACATAACCTGTGCTCACCTGAACACCCCTGAAGTACCCCTGCTCATTTATGCAATTCTCCAACCAGCAGCACAATACATAAAATCATGCAGATACAGGTCAAGAACTTCAGTTAATGTTCACACGAAACATCAAAATGAGGAAAAAATAAATGCGACCTCAGCGACTTTTCTTGGTTCTGGAAGAGCTGGTTTGAGGATTTCAGAAACTTCTGTTATTTTCAAGTACCGTCCATACATTTTATGCAGAATTTGTAAAATACTGGTTCAGGCTGACAGGAAGGCTACAGTAACTAATATAACAGCTTTTTACAACCATGGTGAAAAAGTCTCATAATGCACAACACGTCAAATCTTTAAGTGTACGGGCTACAACAGCCAGAAACCACACTGGGGTCCACTGCTCTCAAACTAGAATGGGACTCTGAGGCTACAGTGGGCACAGGCTCACAAAAACTGGGAAACTGAAGATTGGACCATTTGGAAACTGAAGATTGGCCCCTCAATCTTCACCTGTCCAGCTTAGATGAGCCTGTATCCACTGCAGCCTCAGATTTCATTCTGTGTAGCTTCAGGTTTCGTGTAACAGGTTAGGATAGATTTACAGCACAAATAAAGAGCATATAATATTATCCCTTTATCTAACATATTCAGGTAAAGTGGGACAGTGTAATAGACTGTTTCATTGTTACAACCTAAAGATAGTTTCAAATATAGGGTTGCAATAATAATTCAAGCACAGTATTGGTGACTGGTGAATATTTTTTATTTCTTAAAGTTTCAAACGAATACAGCGTGTGCCTAATTTCATAATATCTGTGCTGAAAAAAAACAACAACCAAAAAACAAAAAACAATAGAAACCCTCATAGAATTTGTAATGGTTTTAATGGTTATAGTAGGAATTATATTGGTTTTAATGGAAACTGTAATAGTCCCTGATTTTTGTACCATGAAAGTGGCTTCGGGGCATAACAGGTTATGTTCTGGGTAAGAGAACTCAAACCCAACTTGGACCAATCAGCTGTGAGCAAAGTGACATATAAGTGACACGACTAAATCATCTCCCCAGAGCAAACTGTAAGAAGAGCACTTCACAGAGAAACATTTGATTAAAACAATTTGCATTTATATTAAATGAAATTATATGAAAGATATTGGGGTTATACGTTTTCAATAAATTGGCCAACTTGCTGCAATCACTTGTGATAATTAACTGTGATAATTAACTTTGAAATCTTAACAGCAAAATTTCACCTTGAGATTCATCTATTATCAGATTATTTGGCATTAAAACAACACGAGATTATTAATTATACAGATTTAACAGGTTCAGACTGTTGGCCAGAGTGTATTTGCTTCCTTCAGGTACTTCTGTTTCAGTCCAAAGACATGCATTGTAGGCTGATTGGTATATCCTAAAGTGTTGTAGTGTGTGAATGTGTGTGATTGTGGCCTGCGATGGACTGGCACCCTGTCCAGGGTGTCCCCCGCCTTGTGCCCCATGACTCTTGGGATATGGGATATGCTCCAGGTTCCTCACGACCCAGTAAGGATCAGCGGTACAGAAAACAGGTGGATGTCTTTTAGTTTGCATGGTCACGCCTTATATATGCTGACTTTGCAGGCTTTTATTTTGACGCAAGACATTTTTTCCCCCATCCACAGTTTCATTTCCCGTTCTGCCTTTGTCATAAACGCACATGACTAATCACATGGTTTCGCTAAAACACGGGGGTCGTGTTGATAAAGGCAGCAGGGTCAAGTCACACGCAGCATAAGGCAGAAGTAATCCAATCCAGGTAAGAGCACAACACTGTCAATATTGTACGAGTTAAATGTATTACATCGCTGCATTTGGTATATTTTGTCTTTTAACAGGTTTAGGTTAACTTAGCTAGTTAATAAGTCTAAATAAGAATTCAGAGCTATTTTTAAGGACTTTACACGGTTTATGTTACGCGTTTGTAGTGTTATCTGTCTTTATCGGTTTAAATTAAACCGGATATGACGTCAGATTGTTGTTTATTGTCTTTGAAACCACATTTGGGAAGATTTTCCAGCCCGAGCCATTTACACAAGTGTTTTGTAGTCCTCTATCGAAAACACATCCTCATGATAAGTCCCTAAGTCAAAAACTAAGACTCTAAATAGTCTAAAGTCTAAAAACCCGTGTTAATGAGTACACAATGTTGTTTGATTTGTTTAACGCGCTTCATCTGCAGCGGAAGCTCGTGACTGTATATTAGGGTGCGGCAGAGTAACGTTAATAACAACCAAACAAAAGTAAGTCTATCACACGTGACTTATGCTATAGGCTAATATCGAGTAAATATTTAGAGTATATATTCGAGAGTCGACCAAACACGGTGGCTGTTTTTGAGCGGTTTTAGGCGTCCATTTGCTCGACTGTTTTGATACAGCAGGTTTGTTGAACACAACAGTGCATTAACCAGGGTTGCCAGGTTTCAGAAAAGCCCCACATCTGTGCTCGTCAAAAGTAACACAATTGTTTAAGCTCGTCTTGTCATTTTGTCAATATCTTGAATTTTATTGGTTGTTCAGACTTCAAATTTGGCCTTTTTGTGATTTAGTTTCTGCGTCTATTAAATTGAGGTGTGTAAGCCAATAATGTCAGTCACGTCTGGAAATTATGCACTCTTCCCTATTTTTGAGGAACCCATAATGGGGGAAAAAAACTAAACAAAACCTGTCTTGTGACTTCTGATAGACTTAAGGTTTGTCTTTATGTCTGCCAAATTCCATGTGGCTGGGAATAATATTTATGGAAATATTAAATCCTAAAGACCGGGTTCCTTGATGAGACCCCCTTTAAAATTTTATTTTTTTAAAATTAGAAAATATTACATGTTCATGGGAGTGGAAACAATGCAGATCTGTTAGAATTCAGCTGAAATACTTGAATAGAATGGTCATTTGCATTGAACTAAAACAACCAATTTTTATGAAAATATAATGTAAAAAACCCCCCAAATAACTACGTCAGTATTAGATTATTTTATGAAACTTCCTTACGCATGTCCCCCACCCCGATCAATTGACGATGTGTGAATTGTGTAATGTGTCACATGAACATTTAAAGGCAGGATGACTCAGCACTAGCCTGCACTTAGTGATTTCTTCTGGCCTATGTTCCAATGTGAAATGTATGCAATGAACCGACTGACACGAAAATAGCCTGAAATCAGTATATTACTATATCTCAGCAACAATATGGGTCAGAAATGATGGGGAAGCATTAGATTCAATCAGGCATCAAGCCGTATTTGGTAGTAAATGATGTTGCTTAGTCATTGTGGCCCACTGTACACTTGCCAGACTGACTTATGTTCCAAAAGCTTCTCATCTTTGGCTTGGATTGGTCTGCGGTCCGGGTTATCGCTTCTTAGCAATGCTGTATGAAGTGAGGCACAGAGTATTTATCTGCAACCTAAATGGAACTCTTTTTAATGTGCAGCCTCAAGTCCTATTTATTTTGACTTCTTTAGTGCAATTAGTACTACACATTCAGGACTTGCTTTCCAGAGGTGGTTAGCTACACGTATTAAATGTGAGCTTCAAATTGTTTTGTGTTTTAGAATGAGGTGCCTGACTTTGCTGTACCTAGCATCAGCACTGGCTGCGTGCTGGGCTCGTCCACATCTACGCGCGCTCTCTCATGAGATGGTCAACTATATCAACAAAGCGAACACTACATGGAAAGTAAGTGCTGCTAATCAAATGGTTTGCCTATGTAAAAGGGTGGTGGTAATTCAGTAACACAAGTAGACATTATGTTAAGACAAGATTAGCGACGTTAAGGCAATCAGTGCTTTAGATCAATTTTCAACTTTGGACTGTGCCTGGTTTTCTCTGTAGGCTGGACATAATTTTGGCAATGTAGATTACAGCTATGTGAAGCAATTGTGTGGAACGATGCTAAAAGGACCAAAACTCCCAGTCATGTGAGTATATTTTTATTAAAGAGCAACAGAACGAAAATGTATTTCCTCTTGTGGTAATTTTTTTTTTTGTCACACACATTACCTTTGTGATAAATCACATGTCTGGTTTCCTCTTTTCAGTTAGATGAATATTTAAGCTTAAAACTATTTAATGTCAGAAGGCTACAACATGTATAGTACTTTGTAGCACAGTGAAGTATCTCTGTTCCAGTGGGTTGGAAGACTTTTTAGTTTCTTATTTATGCTAGGTATCCCTCGAAAAACATGAAATTATTCCACACGGCTGAGATATTCACTGTTGATCTGCTGCTGCTCAAATGTATGAACGTGTTTGAGCTTGCCAGCACAGGAGACCAAAGTAAACACAAGCATTTTAAACCACGTTCTAATTTTCTGTTACAATTCACTCTGATGCGTCAGATTTAAATGAATTAAAACTAAACTAAAAATGACCTTTTTTTTGTCGGAACGCTACAACATATAAATTATTTTTTTCTGCCTGAAATTGGTCAAATTGGCACTTTCCCCAGCATAAATGAATGCAGAAAAGTTTGACCAGAGGAAAAAATTAAATATGCTTACAAAAAAAGTGTAAAATCTAACACATTATGAGAATTATAATGTAATGAAAATTAGAAAGTACTGTTTCCTTTTCTTTCTGCACAAAGGGTTAAGTGTCTCCTTTTTGGTGTGTTTGTAGGGTTCAGTATGCTGGAGACATCAAACTTCCAAAGAATTTTGATCCCAGAGAGCAGTGGCCTAACTGCCCAACTCTAAAAGAAATCCGAGACCAGGGTTCTTGCGGATCATGTTGGGTATGTGCTTGATGCATTAAAAAGGACTGCACTGATTCAATACATTAGAGATTTAGATGTTCCATGCCTGTCTGCATCCTGAAGGTTGAGTAGTAATGTTCCACCTAACTTGCAGGCTTTTGGAGCAGCTGAAGCAATTTCGGACAGAATCTGTATCCATAGTAATGCCAAAGTGAGCGTGGAGATCTCCTCTGAGGACCTGCTGACCTGTTGCATTGACTGTGGGATGGGGTGAGTGAGCACACCTGTAAATCTGCAGAACTTTATTAGGGGTCAAGAATGAATTGTGTTCAAAAACATTTATCTTGGAAACAAAATTGGGTTCATGTTGTGCATGTCATGCAAATGTGGGCAAACTGTACATTACTTCAGGGGTTGGGGTGATGATATAGTTTGGACAATGCATTGTGATGCATTCTTGAAAGACTCTTTGAAAAATTTGATCCAGTTCTGGATCCAGTTCATGTTTACTTTCAAAAATGCAAGAGAGGGAAATATGTCATCAGAGACAGCAAGTAGTAACGTGAAGCGCACGGCAAGAAGTCAAACCAGCACCTTCTTTTTTTTTTTTTTTTTTTTTAGAAGCTTACATTTTGGCACACTTTGTGGTTTATAAGGCAGATGGACAAACTGTTGTGGCTAATCAGAGAACCTTTTGAACATGCACCCAACTCTGAGAAGTAAAAAAAAAATTATAACTAAACCTTTTGCAACATTTATTGCAAAGGATCTGCGCCCTACTTGTACAACCCTAGTTGTAGAAAAAGAAGGCTTTTGCTTGTGTTTCCTCATTTGTAAGTCACGTTTGGATAAAAGCATCTGCTAAATAATTAAATATAAAATGAATAAATGTTTCCTCTTGCACACCATGCAGCTGAGGTACAGTATTTATACCAACGCTGTACAGTGACACAAAAGCTTGAGTCATGAAGTTCATGAGAAATGCAGGACGAGTGGCAGTAACCTGCAATTCATGGAGATCCATTGCTTCAGACTCCTATGTAACTATGACTCATCATTAACATAGTAATGAGATGCATCCAGAATCTTTTTTTTTTTAATCAAATTGTATCTTCCTGAATCATGAGGCAAGCAAACGTTCCCAGCCGTATTCTCTCATTCATCTTTAATAACCACTTTATCCTGGTCAAGGTGGTCGTGAATCCTGAGCCTATCTTGGGATAGCTGGGTGTGAGGTGTGATTAGACCCTGGATGGGACCAATGGTTCCATCGAACATTTGCACACTCATTTACACCTAGGGGCAATTTAATATAGTCAACCCATTTACTGGCATTTTGTGGGAGGGAGGATGAAACTGGAGAAACAGGAAAACAAGCAGGGTTAAGTTCTCTGTACAGACTAATAAATATAATACATTTTTCATGGGCTAAAATAAATCTGGCCAGTCATCAGTATAACTGGGCCCAGAGCAAAAGAATCAGCTATGTGTCTGGAAACAGTACTCCACATTTGCAACGTTTTTTGAAATTAGAATACCATATCAGCTTTTCTGGTGTTGGGACCAATCCAAGTGCTCCAACCCCCCCCCCCCAAAAAAAAAACACAAGTTAGTTGAACACTGAAGGAGTCCTTTCTATAATTGTAATTACAAGAAATAACTTTTTGGATCTTTTACTAAATTACATAATACGCTTTCACTACTTCTTTTGGGTACCATCACAAATATTTAAAACATTTTAAAACCACCTCAATAAAAACAGCCATGGCCAGTACATGTAATCCATATGGAAAAACATGGACCTAGATCAGGGTTTAAAAATATCATCAAGTTGAAACCCTGTTAGAGGAGGTCAGCACAACATGAAAGAAAACACACAAGAAAAGTTTAAATGTGCTACTTGAGAAATTATAGATCCATTTTTGCTTCCTATGTTTCTGTTGATTACTACATTTATTGGGGTGTCAACTATTGAGACCCAAAAATCGGTTGTTTTTGCTCTACTCACATTTCAGATGTAATGGTGGGTACCCTTCTGCTGCTTGGGATTTCTGGACTACTCAAGGTCTGGTGACCGGTGGACTCTATAACTCTCATATAGGTAAGTATAGGTAAGGTAATATTCTTCCACATGGTTAAAATTGTAGTGGCATTTTGTGAAATGGATCTTTGTGTTCCTTAGGCTGTCGACCATACACCATCGAGCCCTGTGAGCACCACGTAAATGGCTCGCGCCCTCCTTGCACAGGGGAAGGTGGAGACACTCCAAGCTGTGAGACAAAATGTGAACCTGGCTACAGTGTCTCTTACACACAGGACAAGCACTTTGGTAAGCACCTGCGTTTATAGACCTATTTGCCAGTTTGAACTGCATAAAAGCTAAGGTACATTAACATAATCAGACTGGAGTTAATTTTGCCCTTGACAATTCCACATTGCTTTGTGACTATTGCTGTAGGTAAACAAGCTTATAGAGTTCCTGCCGAGGAGAAGCAGATAATGCAAGAGCTCTATAAGAATGGCCCAGTGGAGGGAGCTTTCACCGTATTTGAGGACTTTCTTCAGTATAAGTCGGGTGAGGCATGAATCCCATCTTAAATAAAGTGTGTAAGTGACTTGATTTGTCTGAGGCTAGAAACTTGGTCAAGTAGTTTGGAATTGTATATCTGTTAGAACTGCAATCTGTGTGTGCAGGGTCTTGGTAATGTGTCATTGACAAAAAAATTGCAACTCAGCCACTTAATGTTAAATCCTGGGCAGATGTGCAACCTTTCCTTCAACTTCACCTGTTGATTTTAGAAGCTGATATCAGCACTGATTTAATGTTTAAGTAAGAAGTCACACTCGTCCTTCCAATTATGGTGTTCTTTCTGTTCTATGTTCCACATTCCAGGTGTTTATAAGCACATTACTGGCGAAGCAGTAGGAGGTCATGCGATCAAGATCCTGGGCTGGGGTGAGGAAAATGGAACCCCCTACTGGCTGGCTGCCAACTCATGGAACACCGACTGGGGTGATAATGGTAAAACCAATTACTGCAGTTCTTAATGCGAACAAAATCATTCATGAGGCTTGGGAGAGATTTAACAAAATGTTCAAAAGAGTCAACTCAAGCTATAGTGAAAATTGAGCCCCAAGAAAGATGACCTGAAATGACCAGTGTCCTGGCTCCTGGTATACACGGGGCGGCTGTGGTTCAGGTGGTAGAGCGGGTTGACGAAGTGTCCTTGGGCAAGAAACTGAACTCCAAGTTGCTCCCGATGGCAGGCTAGCGCCTTGCCTTGCCAGCTCTGCTGCCATTGGTGTATGTGAATGGCTGAATGAGAAACGGTGTAAAGTGGTTTGTAGAACCGTTAAGGTTAAAAGGTGCTATATAAGTGCAGACCATTTACCATTTCTACAGCTAACTATAGTTGCTGGTGCATCTAAAGGCCTTGATTAATATTCGAGTGCTTTCAGTATTGTTTGACATAGGGGCTCACTATCTTTGCCTGACACCTAGAACTTCCCTCTCTGGTGTCTGGATGTGCACCTCAAATGCGTCAACCTTTTCTTGCTAATTTCTGTCTTGAGCACCAGCTTTTGGGGTTTATTCAACTTGTGGAAAGTGGAACACAAACAATTAAGAAAAATGCAATAGCTAAAAGAAAAGAATATAAAGCAGCTACACTCTTCCAGAAAACTAAGTTGAAAGACAAGAATGAGGTCACCGTTACATAGGATCGCTGTAGTGCTCCACCGATCAGGCCTTTGTGGTAGCGTGATCAGAGGCTAAAGTACATGAAGTTAAGTTACATGACTGCTCACTTGTAATTTGCCAAAAGGCACTTCACTGACTCTTCGCCTGTAATGAAAAGATTTATGGCCTAATGAAACCAAGATTGAACTTTCGCGTGAATGGCAATCTGATTCTCGAGGAAACCAGGAACGACTCCTCATATGGTCAATTCTGCGATATGGATCATTTGCACAATCCTAAGAATTCTCCCTGTCCCTGCTGGTGAAAAAGACAAATGGCTCAAACTATTGAGACATATTTGTGGAAAATATGCACTTGGGGCCCCAGATTAGGTTTACAGGTACCCATCAGTACAAAATTTACCCAAAATACAGTCGAGAGAACGTGGAAGTGGGAATGAGTTTCCCAGCCAGAGCCCAGACTTGAACCCAAATGAATATATCTAGAGAGACCTGGAAATACAGGTACAGGGACTCTCCCCATCTAATGACATCTTGAGGGGTTCTGCAGAGAGGAATTGGAGAAAATCCCCAAATACAGACGTGTTAAATCTGTAGCATCAGACCCAAAAAGAATTTAAGGCTGTAATCATTGCACGTGTATAGCTGGTACTCTACACGGTGGTCAGTTACTGTGAAGGAATGTTGTTTATTGTTTGTTTAATTGTTGAATGAAGAAAACGCTCAAAATAATGGGAGTGAAATAATTGAACACATTCCCTGGGCAGTCATTCAGTGATTTTATTGACATTTTTGTTTTGCCTGTTCAAAACACCTGACATGACTCGTAAATAGTTTGATGATTAACTTGCGAGCTAAGTAGGTGAACCATAATAAAGGAAGGACGCCCAGGACATATTGTGAATCGCAAAGTATAACGTAAATCAATGTGATCAATTGTATTGCTTTTTGTGTTTCTGTTTCAGGTTATTTCAAGATCCTGAGAGGTGAGGACCACTGTGGCATAGAGTCTGAGATTGTGGCTGGTATCCCTAAGTAGCGCCTATGCAGGAGGAAATTATGAATTCAAATATGGTTATATAGAAATAAAAATAATTTTACATAATTTTACTTTTTTTAAAAAGGAAAAATTGGACAATTTTAGCATTCAAAAGTACTTAATTTTCAGATTATTCGGATCTTTTTTTTTTCTGTTTTAGATTAATAAATGGGCATTGTGTTTTTTTTTTTTTTGTTGTTTTTTTTTTTAAAAACTATTTGTTTTTAACAAGTGATTCTACAGATGTTTCAAATAAAATATCAAAACGAGATCCTGTATTTCTTAAACAAATTGTGACGATATTTTTATGTATCCAGTTTGTTTTATCTGTGAAATAATTAATGTAACATGACCTCCTGCAAACATCTACCAATCTGTTAATGGTCATGCAGATTAAAGTGATTAAAACTTAACAGGCTCTTGTGCTACCATTTTGTAAGTCACATGTGGACCATGTCCTCACGAATGTTAAACTTCTAAAAAGGACACTTTTGTGCATTACTAGCTAATTTATTGGGTGCACAGGTGATTATGAACCTGTCTGGCTTCTTAAGTACTGTTAAATAGGGGTAAAATGGAATTTAAAAAGGAGGGGGAAACTATTTGGTGGGGGGGATGAAGAACTAAAAACAGTGCAGTACGAGCATGTGGAAGTGCAGAAAGCTTATATAGCTTTAGGTACAATAACTATACTAGCAGTTATAGTTGATGTATTATACATTGTTCCTAAAAAACATAACACTGATATGTAAAGCAATGTAATGGGCAGTGAAACACGTTTACCTGCTTGACTCGACCTCTAGGCCTTAGATGCAACCCTTTGCATAGACTGCAGATGTAAAATCGCAAGGAGTGAATTGTGAGAATCTAGCTAATGTTAGAGTGGGTGAATTTATCAACCTTTTCGACAGGGGTGGACAACGTGGATGTAGAGAAAATTTGCGAAAATCTTGGCAAACTTAATTAAAAGTGCAAGGTATCCAGCCAAAAAAATACTCAAGTAAAGAAGTTGTTTCTTTTTAAAAAAAAAAAAAAAAAAAAACCCAAACTGTACTCATATTAAAAAGAAAATGTTTTTAACTAAGATTTTGATTGAAGTTAATGTTGGGTTTTAATGGGAAAAGTAACTTTTTGATAAATTCTTAAAAAGAAAAATTTTATTTACTTTTTTTTTTCTTTTTTTTTTTTCTTCAAAAAAGCAGCTACATTGTTTTGCTTGGACACATCATTCAGTCTCAATATATATACTATGACTTGCTGCCTAGCAAAGTACACAGTGTGGCCAAAAGTATGTGGACACCTGACTCTCACTCACATGTGCCAATTCCAGAACTATGGGGTTAGTACCCCCTTTGCTGTTACAACAGCCTTCACTCTTCTGTAATTTAATGAGATGGAATGTTAAAATTAAAAAAAAAAAAAAAAAAAAACCCTGCCAGGCAGGTTATTTCCACACTGTTCTTTGTAAACCAAGACACGGACACTCAACGAGTTGAGATGTTTCTTGAACCTTGATGACTCTTTTAGCAGCTATAGACCTGTCTGTAATCTTTCATTTCTAGTAGGTCAATGTCAATCTTTTTGCAGGTCAATGTTTTCTTCAGTGGAAAATATTCAGTCTGGCTTCAGATCAACAAAGTAGTCAATGATCTGAAGTTAAATGCTGGTGTAGTTCAATACTTTTTACATTTTATTTAAGTGCTGGCATTTGACATGTTAAATGAAAGAAGCTTCTTAAATGGCTTGAAAACTTGGTTGGAAATTCTGGGACTGTGTTTATCTGGTCTAATTTCAATTCAGTTGTATTTCTATAGTAACTTTAACATTGAATGTTGTCACAAAACAGCTTACAGCTTACTTGCTCCCTAAAAAGCGACCCCAAGGCTTGTTTTATCCCCACCTGTATTCCATGGTTTCTAATATGAGCAAACAGTGTGCTACTGTTTATATTTCGTCAAGTTGATTACTATTGTTTTAAATAATTAGAAGGCAACATTTCAATGAGTCAGCCCTGCTTTTTACCAATATAACAGCTCCAGGTTGTATGAATCACATAATGTTTGAGTGTATTTTAATTATAAGGATACGAGTGTAAACAAACTCATTACTATTGAAGTGTTATTGTGTCCTTCTTCAGTAATTAATGATGAGCTGGAGCAGTATTTTAAAGTAAAATACATGGAAACTCATTAGTAATGACAGGGGTGTTAATGTGTTATTCTTCAATAGGTAGTGCTGTTTAATTATTAAATTGGGTTTTTTTTTCGGGGGGGGGGGGGGGGGGGGGGCAACCCTGGAAGGTTTATTGTGTGCCCGAGCTATGCTGTAGCTTGTTGAACAGGAGACAACGTGTATAAAAATTATATCCGTTAGCTAGCAAGTGGACAATCTGAGTTTAATTTATGTGATCTGACATCAGCAAGCACAAACAATTTACTGTACATCCAAACCTGGTACACTTGTTTATAGTAGACATTAGAATATAGAATGGCACTGCACACTCCCGCATCAGTTGCTACCTTTAAAATATGCAGAGAAATTGTTTGAGCAAAATGCTGTTATTATATACTATAGTTCTGCACATCACTGTCACAATAAGCCCCCAATGGTCCTGACCACACAAATATCAGACACCACTCCAACCACACTGTTTCTATTAAAAAACAAAAACAAGGACATTCATTTTTCTTTAAGGTTTCTTTATTTACTGCATATAGAAATGACAAATACATGCTTTCATTTTCTTGGTCATCACTTAATAAGTCATTTGCTTTTGGGCAAGTTAAATACACAAGTTATTCAGTTACTAGTCCCAGCTTTAGAGCTTACTGTTGTCCATCTGCAGGTAAAACACCCAAACATGTACCAATCATGTCACAGATTGCCTACTGAAACGAATGTCAGAATGATAAAATGTTGATTATAATGGTGACTATTTTTTTTTCAAATCTGCCAAAGATTCTCACTGCTTTGGAGTTCCTACATTTTTCTGCTACTGAGAAGTTTCAAGTCTTTCTTTATATTCACTATTGCATTTTTTTTGGCCTTCTTTTTTTTATCTGCTGCTACATTTTTTTTTTTTTTGTTTAAAGACTATTCTATTCAAGGTATTCAGTGCAGTTAGGTCTTTAGCTATTCTTCTTCCATAATTGGTATTAGTTTTTCTTAGGAAAAGTGTAGAATAGTAACAATTCTGACGGAGCATAAAAGTATGCATCCTGATGTTAAAAAGGACTAGCAATAGAAAGGAGTATAGATTTTTGTTGAGGACTCCAGTCCTTAAAAAAAAAAAAAAAAAAGATTTACTATTAAAATATCAGAACAGGTAAGTTATACACCGGGGTTCAATCGTGTGAGACCAGATTTAAAACTAGAAATACAGTTTCAGAATTCTGAAAAATTTCAAACAAAAAAAGAAAATATCCAACATCTTTAATATTCAATATTTATACAAATGTAATATTTATTGTGTGCGTGTTTTCACCACATAAAATTCCACTTCCTAGTTCGAGACTGTTACTAAAAGTAGTGTTGGTGACATCATCAGTGGATATGGCAAACGATACATTTTTCATGAATATAACTTTTGACTTAAAATATGAAATCTCATCAGATGAACATGAAAACAAAGAAGAAAGCCAATTTCACTGGAAGCACCTTTAATGGGAATGTACAAAATCAATGTGAACTAGCCAGCCAAGTAGCCAATGGGCTATAAAGTGAGTGAGTATCTTCTTTGCGATCTACTTCTGCCAGTGGAGCAAAAATAAACAGAACATTTGGCCATATTGTGTAAAAATCCAAATAGGGCTCAAGATTTTACTTTTCACTTAAGTTGTTGCTATAGTTTTTAATGATTTTTTTTTAATTAAAAAAAGAATGCAAAATAGAAGCATTTTTACTAGTGGTCTCATGCATTTGGACCTCCACTATATACCTGATCTGTTATTTTAGTAGACATATCTGTCAGTGTGTTACTGAACAATAACACATTGACAAACATACTATTACTGGTTTTTGAGTCTACTTCATAACAGTTATGTTAAAAAAATTATATTGACAAACCTATGCATTAACATTACCCCACGAAATTTTAAAAAACCAATGGCTTTTATTAAAATATATATTTTTTTGTGGTGCCAAGAGTAGTTAAAGGACGTAGTGTAGGCTTTACAGATATTATAGCGCTTTGGCATGAATCAAAGGCAATCTTTCATGCCACACTATCCAGACAATTAATATAGTCATGCTAAATACTCATCCAAATATGGTATTAGTAAATTCTGTGGCCAAGCTAACAGTCGTTTTTACAGTGTGGTTGATGCATGGTATGGCAAAGAAGTTAAAGAAGTACCTTTAAGACAATCGTTAAGGACAATTATATTTAATACTTAATTATTAGCCCTTGCTCACATAAACAGTGCATATTTATTCAGAGTATACAGACAGCTAACAGAACCAGCACCTCAATATCAAGGACCCAAGTCAGCACTCATTTGTAAAACAAACAAAATGACAAAGAGAACAAAAACTCAAAATGACAAAGAGAAACAGACATTATTTTGTATGCAAGCAGAGGTATTAGTTGCATGCCATATAGCCATTCTTGAATTTACAGAGGTCCTCTCAGTTACTTTTGCTCTTCCATTTCCTTTTTTACCTCGGCAATGTAATGATGGTCTTTTCCAAATGCAACATTCATGATGGCAATAGCCTGAAATAAAATGGAGCACAATGCATTTGAAGTTAGAAAGAGATTTCCTGTCCAATTTGTAAACATACTGAACATGACTTAATTTACCAACAGGAACGTTTCATTTAAACAGCAAAATAAATGTTTCTAACGACAAAGTAAAATGCCAGTTAAAGGCTATAGATCTGATGTAAAAGAGTCACTAATCTTAAACCTCACACGATCTTTCCATCGGTCAATAATCTTTAAACAGGTTGACAATAAAAATAATAAAAGGCCAAAAGTTTACATACACCTGGGCTACAGATATTCAAACTCCACACATTTCATGTTACAGTACATGCCTTTTGCCAAATCATCCTTAAAAGCAATTTTCAAACAACTGAAGCATCTGTACATACAATTGTATGCAAATATAAAAATCTTGGAAACACACAAACACTGCATCCTTCAGGAAGTAGGCGAAAATGAACTCCTGGGGTTAACAAACTTTGGACCAAAATGTTCAACTGAACCCCAGGACAAGAAAAATGGAATTGGTAAAGGAGTTGGATACACCATGGAACCAAAGGAGATGTCCACCATTAAGATAGTAGTACTACATTGCCATTGTCTGAAAGGCTGGCACACAAGGAAGAAACCCCTACTCCAAGACCCGCATAAAAAAGCCAGACTGAATCACCAGCTTTTTGTAGCAGTTTTCTCTGATCAGATGAAACAAAAATGTAACTGTTCGGCCATAATGATTAGCATGTACGGAGGAAAAAGGGTGAGGCTATTAATCCAAAGAACACCATCCCAACTCTGAAGCATGGAGGTGGCAGCATCATCTTATATGGGTGTTTTAACAGGGACTGGTGCACTTCAAAAAATAGATGGCATCATCAGACATCAGCCAGAAAATTAAAACTTGGTCACAGCTGGGTCTTCCAGCAGGACAACGTTCCTAAACATAACTCCAAAGTTGTAACAAAGAGTCTCAAAATAAGAGTGCCATCAAAAAGCTCTGACCTGAATCCCATAGATAATTTGTGCACTGAACTAGAAAAAGCGCGTCTGAGCAAAAAAACCCACAATCTTGACCGAGTTACACCAGTTCTGTCAAGAAGAATGGGCAAAAATTCTGGCAAAGGATTGAGAAGCTTGTGGAATGCTACCCCAAGCCTCTGATTCAAGCTCAAAACAATTAAATTCCACCAAAACCGGATATAGTAAATAAAATCTGAAATAATTCTGTCTGTTCGTGAATATTTTGGAAGTAGCTCTTATGGAAATAAAGTAGATAAAGTAGACCCTAACTGATGTGACTTACATGACATGTGTGGAGTTGTGAAATGAGTTTGAATGGCTAATATAATATAATATGGCCAAGTGCAAAAAAAGACTCACCATTCCTCTAAACAAAAAAAAAAAGTATTTTCCCTCAAAAATATCCGAGTCAAAATTATCTGTGACATCCCCAATAATATGGAATCCCCAATAATGCTTTTAGATCAAAAGGCAATCAAACTTTAAAAATCATCTGTAAAAAAATATACAGTATAAATGCTGTTGTCATGTAGCCATTGCTGGCGTTGGTTCTGAATGACTGGGATTCCTGGATGTAATCTGGTCCTCATAGAACCACAGTAGGGCCTGGGTGTCCAGGCTACCTGCAGGTGAAGGTGATGCCATCCACGACCCAGTGCGCCAGACCCATTTCAGTTCAATATCCTGCACAGGCTTATAAGGGTAGGTCTTAATGGAATCCAGTACAATGGTGAGATACCAGAGCGGCTTCAGCAAATTTATGAGCATATTTATGTGGCAAATTTATAAGAAAGATATTATGGTGCTCTGACACATACATCTGACGCATCTCAAAAAATTTGAATACTGTGGAAAAGTCCATTTTCTTTCCGTAATTGAATTCAAAAGGTGGAACTTTCATATATTCTAGATTCATTACACATAAAGTGAAATATTTCAAGCCTTTTTTTTTGTTTTAATCTTCATGATTACGGCTTACAGCTCATGGAAATCAAAAATCCAGTTTCTCAAAGTATTTGAAGTATTTTTTAAATAAATTATGGGGAAAACAAACTTTTCCACGATATTCTAATTTTTTGAGATACGCCCGTACACCTTCAACATAGACTTTCCAATATCTAGCAGACTCAGTAGGAAGACTAGTACTCTAGATCTAAATAATGGCATGCACACCACTCAGGGAAATGTTTCCATCCGAGAGCATACAAGGCATGTGTAGTAGGCGCTCTTGCGTTCAAGAGTGTCTTCTCGACTGCTGAGTCATAGTCCTTAACCTGCTCATCACTCTCAAGGACCAAACCTACAGGCATAGGAAACCAGGTGAAGGGTGTCAAATCATTCTGTCCATTTGGGACAACATCTGTTTAGGGAAGAAGGTGCCAAAACCTTCTGTCAACTAGTAAAAGCAGAAGTGGAAACCAAGGCCTCATGGCTCACTTTGAGGCCACAAAGGCAAGACTCTGTGGTCAGATTGCTGAATTCTGTATAATGTGTGCAAAATCAGTGAAAAGCTGTGGAAATGCAGACAGTGGACAAGTAGAACCATAGGGAGAACCACAGGCGACACGGAGTAAACAGCAGCGGAGAAGTCTTGCCAAACTTTTTCCAGATTTGGGAAAACACTTATGGGTAGAGATGCCACTCTCCCGGCATATGGACTGTCCCAACAGTGCGTCTTATACACCATTGTGCCATCCGAACAGACGAGTTGGTCAATGAGGTCACCTGAAGGGCTCTTTAGTGGTGGAGGGAATGACCCAAATGCTATGGCGATTTGAGGGTGCCACACCGCTGGTCAATTTGGCTGTGCTGGTTTCTAGTTTCTCAAACCTGTGCATTTATTTACAGGGTTTTGATCAGCTCCATCCCACCAGCCTCATTCCAATGCAAGCAGCAAAATGACTAACAAATTGCCTTTACATGCCATACTCAAGACCTCATCAGAAGGTTATGAGTGTGTCAGAACCTAGTTCTCCATCTTGTGAAATCACCAATGACACGATGTCAAGAGCAGGCATGTGGCCTAGACAAATCAAACCAAACAGAACTTTTCCCAAACATGTTGCACTGTACAGCCCTATCTGTGATTGTATAATTCCTAAACATTTCCTAAGTTCTGTATTCATGGTTCTGTAGCCTTATGCATCTTTGTTGATTTTCAAAATACAGAGAGTTAGAAAATAACACACAATACCTTTTTTAAAGCTTTCACTCCTTGTGGCTTTTTCTCAAGTCCCAAGTACAGTCTTCCAAGCTTCAGGTACATAGACGCCACATTGAGTGAGTACTGAGGGTAATGCACACTGGGAAAGGGGGGAAATGTGTGTCAGTGTTCAAGACTTACAGTATAAAGAGTCTTATTATAAGTAATGTCAAACATTATTAATACAAACAATCCATTGTACCTATAGGGGTGCACTATTTTCTCGCCATACTTCATGGCTCCATCCCAATCCTGCATGTAGAGACAGACACCCATGGCCTGGTACATCATGTGCAGCATGTACACATTGGTGTCTTCGAATATGGATCCCATTTTCTCCAGACTTAACTCACAGATCTCTAGAAGCTCACTGGGAGGTGCTGTGGAGTCAAGGACTTTTAAAATCAATTACTACTTTATTTTTGTGTCTTTATTTTTAGATTGTGTTATCCTGCGGTTTAGTGTCTCGCAAAATTTGCACACTTTGTTAGATTTTGGCTTCAAATTTTATTTAAATTCACGCAACTGGTTATGAGCACCAGTTCTGCAATGTACAGAACATTAGGTCACCCTAGCTATCTTTTTTTTCTTAAGAGGCCTTAAGTGAAAGCAGTGCACTTTTATTAAGCATTCACTGTCTGTATAGTAATATCAATTACATAATTGGTTTACTTACATACTATTAAGCAGAGTGGCCAGTTAGTTGTCTACATTGGCTCTGTACTGTGTTCTAATTTCTTAGAATGAAGAGTTAGTCCACCACGGATCAGGTGAAAAACACAGTGCTCCAGGCTCATCATGGTTCAAGAGTTCTCAGAGCAATACTTTCTTTTTGAACACACAACCACACCCACACATATATATACACATATACACATATGTATGTATGTGTGTGTATATATATATATATATATATATATATATATATATATATATACACATATATATACACACACACACACACACACACACACACGCACATATATATATACACATTTTTATATATATATAACATTTTGATTTTGTACAGTACCTCTGCAATTACGCTATGCTTCTTATTTTAGTACTCCGTTTGCCTAACGGCAGAATGGCAGACGTGCATGTACAATCCATGCACACCCCAAAGATTATTTCAAGAGAGAAAATGGCTGGTAAGGATATTCTTATAGTGCTTGGCTCTCCTGAATTCCTCAATGATATTCTTGGCATACCTCACCATTTCCTGAATTTCTTCTGGCTCTGGAGTAGTACTCAGCTTCTGACGAATCTCAATTTTGGCCTTGTCCTGTAAAGCCACATCCCAGAGTACAGAACATTTACTGGAAACGAGGGATTACAGAAAGGGAGAATATTAAAATGACATAAAAATGTGCATTACTATAGAGGCTGAAAGCCAAGAACCATTGCGTTTTAGAGAGTGTTTCAAACCAAGGTCAAGCCAGGTTTGTTCTAGTATAAATGTGGATTCTACCAAATGCAATGCCAACTTAGATGTGAGGACATGACTGCTTCAGATACATCTTCAATGCTTAAATAATTTTAGTGTAAACGCTGTAAAAGAACCTATAACTGATCATGGATTAAATTTACTTTGTTTCGCTGAGACTTAGACCAAATGAATATGTAGCTTTAAATGAGGTCATATATACAGATATACATGTATGTGTGTATTTGAATATATCTGTATATATGGCTTCATCTATTGTGCAGAGGAGAAGGCAACTATTAACAACAATATTCTAGTCCTTAAATCTGTAAATGAAATGAACTAATTTGAAGTGATTTTTATTTATATGATAGATGCAGCCACAAATAGGAAACCTACGTTATAATTTCCCTTATACTCAATTTCTACAGTAATTTCCAAGCTTTCTCAAAAGATCTATTTTTTCAGTAGAAGAAGCAGTACTCACTGGAGATTTGACAAAATTGATTTTGATAATCCACAAGACCCTCTGAAAGCAGCAGATTGTATTGTCTGTATTAAGGCTGTCAATCGATTAATAATAAAAAAAAAAATCTAATTAGTCACACAATTTGTTGTGATTAATCGCAATTAATCGTTGTTTTTCTTCTTAAGACTTTGTCTTAAGCTTTTAATAATGGATATTTAAACAGAAATAATAACAAAACCCAGGCCTATATGTTAAAGTGCCAGTTGAATTTCAAAACTATCAAGGCTATTAAAATGAGCTTAGAAGGCAGTAATTTATGACTAAATGCAAATTTAGAACAAAAAATGTGTTCCAAAGTGTTCTTAACTATACATTTAGCCAAAGCATTAGTTACCTTCTCACATACAGGTTTCGTTATTCACCCACAAGCACTGCACTCCTGTAATATAGATTGGAGAAGCCGCTTAGAGATAGTTTCGGTAGGGTGTTTTGCTTTGAGGTGATATGTCAAAGACAAAGACAAATTACTTCTGTGGCTTTGCAACCTGCGCATATTACTTTTGTTTTCTTCAAAGATCTGTCGGGCAACTTTTTAAAGTGAAACTTTCCACCTAAACTAATTCCTTGCCCTTATCCATCTTTAGCCAGGATGGTTAGGTTTGGCGGTGCACATGTCGTCCCATGTCATAGGTCTTGGGCCAGCCGCCACAATAAGTAAACAAAACACAACTGTGTTAATTATGTAAAACCTTTTTAACGAGTTAAATATTTCAAATTAATCGCAAAAATTAACACGCTAATTTTGACAACATTAGTCTATATTAAACTCGGTAGGGGACAATCAAAGATAACACTGCCATAGACACAGCCTTGATTTGATACTGGAATTTGGCAGTCAAAATGAGGTCCTATAAGTTACATCTCATCATAATGCCTGTAAGACTTAACAGGCATGTGACTATGGTCAGTGATACAGGGACAGGTTGAGTGGTTTCCCTCAATATAACACAGCTGCCCACTGTTGAGCTTGATTTATTAGCTGTGCTCCATCTATGCCTAACCGGACTTGTGACCAAGAACCGCAAGTGTGTTGAGATGCTGCTCATAGCTAGATTCTACATCAGCCGAACCATTTTTTCCCTTCGTAGAGATTCAGTCCTCTGCTTCAGCTTCACTATCTGAAGACAAGCAGCCATGTGACTTTTGCTAGTGAATCTGAGCGGGGCATTCCACACACTCCTCACTTAGCCACTAGCATGCCCAGGTGGATTCCACAATACACAGCTTCAGATCCGAGTGGCTATAAAGCCATACTAGGGTCGTGCTGCCAATATCTATGCTCCCACAAAGCAGATGAAAAACACCAGCTATGTGTCTGCCGATACTCCCTAACCACTCCTTAGACAAAGAGAGTACTGATGCTACGCCAGTAGTTGCATTTGGAGACATTTTCAGTCTGACGGTAAGCGGTGAGTTGAACTGCAATGCTCAACTTAGGCAGCAAGTGAAGAGTCAGTTCTCGAAGTTGATGTGTTAGAAGCAGGAAAAATGGGCAAGTGTAAGGATCTGGTCACTTTGATAATGGCCAAATTGTGATGGATAGACGACTGGGTCAGCGCATCTCCAAAACAGCAGGTCTTGTGGGGTGGTCCCAGTATGCAGTGGTTAATACCTACTAAAATTGGTCCAAGGAAGGGAAATTGGTGAATCGGCGACGGGATCATGGGTACGCAAAAGGCTCATTGATGCGCGTAGGGAGCGAAGGCTAAGCCCATTTGGTTTGATCAAACAGAACAGCTACTGTAGGACAATTTGCTGAAATAGTTAATGCTGGCTATGAGAGAAAGGTGTCAGAACACACAGTGCAGGAGCAATGGAAGAATGTGGCCTGGTGTGATGAATTACGTTTTCTTTTACATCACGTGGATGGCCGAGTGTGTGTGCGCGGCACCAGGATGCTTGGAGAAGATGTTAGGAGATTATCACCACACTCACACCACTAGTATGACACACATCTGATGATTTGGGCACTGGCTACACGAGTGCAAGTCCATGGTGGCTTGGGCGGAACACAGCAGTTCTCTGGAATCTTTGAACATGGATTCATGTGCCAGTAGGTGTGAGATTTCTGAGTGAGAGTGGCAACGTTTTGGTGGGTTGAGAGCAGATGGAGGGTAACATGCTCTGGTTCTGTGAATACTGACAGCATCGACTAATTACAGGCTCACTAGTCAGCGGGGACTGTGAAAAACATTTGGCGCCAAGTAAGAGACTCGGCTGGGGTGCGAACGTCAGCACAACAGTAATGGAAGGGCGCACACACACACACACACACACACACACACACACACTATCCTGAATACTGTGGTAAGAATGGGTGAAACCCACTGGACCACATCACACCACAGCATGCCAGCAAGTGTTTTATTCCTAACATAATATGAAGCAAACTGAAACAGATGAGCGTTAACCCTTTTATCATTAAATGGTACCATTCTTTGGTACCATTCAGTACATCAGGGTGCATTCAGCACGTAAAGTTAACAACACTCTTTCTGAACCTAAAATTATCCGCACAGGAGCTGCCAAGGGTTGTGTGATCGCACGCATTCTCTTTACTCTGTATACAAATGAATGAATGAGTAGACATCCACACAACATCATTATTAAATTCACAGATGATACCGCTATTTTAAGCTTACTGTATAAAGAGTCTGGCAAATCAAATGATCAGCCTGAAGTAATCAAATGTACCCAGTGATGCGATGAAACTGTCTCAGATTAAATGTGAGTAAAACAAATGAGATGGTGTTTGATCCAAAGGCGAGCAGGACACCATAGTCAGGTAATCATCCACAACAGTCCCATTAACCAGGTATGTTCCTACAAACATCGGTGTCCATATTGATAATGCATTCACATGGAAAACAAAGCAAAGGCCATATTTTTAAGAAAGCTTGGAGTGTATAGAATCAGACACTTGTGTTTTTATTTTATCAGGCAGTTTTTAGAGAGATTAATTATCTATTGGTTGCCAGTAGGGAGGTCACGAGAACCGATACTTCGATACCAAGTCGGTACCAACATTCTTAAAACGTGACGGTACTTGTTTTTCTGCAGTAGCGTTAGTACCGTTTGTAACAAAAGTACCATGGTTGTGATTCTTCTGGACCTGATGGGGGCAGCAAATACGCGCAAGTGTTTTAGTCGGTCCACAAGTGGTGAAGAAGAAGCGGAACGCCTACAAGCACACGGGAAAAACTACAGAAGTTTAGCTTAGCTTAACAAGTTTAGCTCCGCCCTGACTCGTTGAGAGGAAAGCTAGTATCGGTTTCCGGTGTGCAGCCGATGCTATCGTTCATTTCAAACAAAGCGAGGAAACACCTGGGATTTGGCGAAGCACCTGAAAGGCAGTCCTATATTATATTTGTTTGAGGCAGCTGGCATTGTGGCCGTGAAACCAGCTAACGTTATGCTCCTTGTAATGTTTGCGATAGCCAACGTTATTTGTTAACGATGCTAACACATTGCACTGTTATAAACCACCTCCTAATGGGCCACCATGCATCGCCATTCAGCCCGTGTCCTGTCAGCAAAATGTAGCCTAATGTCACTAATAATTATTCACATGTTCATGCTTTTAATAAATCGTTTTGGCCTGCAACCATATCAGTGAATTTAAACTCATGCTTGCATTCAGAGTATAAGGCATTTAGGAGTGCACCTCAATACAGCAGGCACTAGTATATGTGATGTATGCAAGTGAATGTGTGATTGAATATGCGGTGTGTACAAACGTGTATGTTGGCAATCAAAGCACTGAGTCCAATAACAATTTCACCGAGGGAACAATAAAGTATATCTTATCTCATCTCATCTCATCTCTCCTTATTCCCTTTTGGCATCCTGCAGTACAGTAAGTTAGTAAACTTATCCTCAGTGCTTATCCTCGACACAAGCATCTGAACAATGAATTCACTACATTTATTTAGTCAACAAACTACCCAGGTGTTTAATAGCCTAAGCTAATTAAAGGATCGCATATAATTTGCATTATTTTTGTGCCTATTGGGTATCATTTAAAAAACAACAACAACAATAATAATAATAATAATAATAAGTAAATAAATAAATAATTCACCTTTGATTTGGTGGTGCATTCTGTGCAATCACAGGTAAAGAAGTATGAATCCTTCAGCCTCTCATTCCTGTCCTCAGTGGAATATAGGAGGTCAATGTAACTGTTGAAAATCTGTTAGGAAAGAGTGTTACTGTAGTATAATAAGACATCCAGCACAATACAGTAGCTGAAATATTATAATAATAATAATAATAATAATAATGATGAGTCTTTATTGGTCACATATACATTAGAGCACAGTGAAATTATTTTCTTCGCAAACCCCAGCATGCCAGGAAGCCGGGGTCAGAGCGTAGGGTCAGCCATGATACAGCGTCCCTGGAGCAGAGAGGGTTAAGGGCCTTGCTCAAGGGCCCAACAGTGGCAGCTTGGCAGTGCTGGGGCTTGAACCCCCGACCTTCCGGTCAGTAACCCAGAGCCTTAACTGTCAAGCCACCACTGCCCCACAAATATATCCATTGCTTTTGACACCAACACAATTTTAGGAACCGTGCTTAAACATTACCAATACTATAACGTATAATTGATTTTCTGTGACCATGCTCTGCATGTTTCAGTATTCATGGTAGAGTTGAGGCCTATCTATTCTCTTCTAAATCAGACCTTTTTATTTGTGCCTGGACAATCAACCCTTGAACTCTGGTCAAATTGAGAAAGAATTTGAAAAGCAGTTCTCATTCTCACCTCCTCTCCAGGGCTGATTTTCTGAACAGCACGGACCTCTGCTACTGTACCTTTGTAAGTCACGATCACGTTTGGATTACAGCTGTGGTTCATCAAAGCAACACTGTGATACAAAAAGAGATCAGTGAAAAAAAAAATCAATGTGAACAACAACAATACAAAAAAACCCCAAGAAAACTACAACATTTAAATACTAATATTAGTAATAAGTTGTGAGGGAGAGCATAACATCAGCCTGCTCACTCTGGAAAGACTGCAGAGCCCAAATGAGACAACTCCTCATCTTCAATGGTAAAACCATTACAGTTCACCTGTAACGAAGAGTCAAATTGATTTCCTGAACGGTGCGTACTCACGTACATGTAAGGCCTCTACTAAGCCCAATATTGTGGAATGCATTTCTTAATCAATTAGCTTTTTCTGTATCTAAAGCGGTCTTACATAATTCAAATAAAACACAGTTTAGGCTACAGATATTGTGCAAAATGTAACCCGGCATGATACTCAAATTACAGCGCTTAGTTCTGAGCACAGAGTCTCCTGCAAGAGAGCTTAGTGATATTGTTAACTGGTTTTTAGTCAGTAACAGTATATGCAGGGCCTGACATTAAGCATTGTCATTCACTTGTCCAAAAGGACAATTTTTTCAATTGTGGTGTAAAAAATAAAATTCCTTAGAAGAAATATACTCTCATCAGTGTTCGATCACCTCATAACACCTTACTTGAGTCATTCAACTTTAAACAACACCACACCGAACAGTGATGTGGTAGCTGGAAACAGCAGTGTTGCGGTCCTGGAAAGACGCAATCGCATAAACGTAATTTTTCACATCGTGTTTGCCTTCATGTTGTGCTGACGCAGAAGTGTATCGTGCCTGAAAGCGCTTGTCTCCTTGACTAATAAACATGAACTGTAATAGAGGAATATGTTCCACTTTCTTAAAAATCACAATATAAAAACATTAGCCACTTTTATAGTTGTAGAACAAGTTGCTTTAAATTCAGTAAGAGTTACACTCAAGCAACATGCCAAAGATTCTGTCTATATGTTGTCAAAAATGATCCAATAAATCACCCAATAACGTCGATTCTCTTCGGCAGAAAAGTAAACTTCCACTGGGTGGCACTGGCTACAGTGTTTACGGTAACATTATAGCATGTGTACTGAGCTGTGAACATGACCTGCCAAAATCATCTCTCCAGGTAGGGATCAATTTCCTCTCTGTGTTAGATTCCGTGGAACGTTTATTTATAAAATAATTATATATATATATATATATATATATATATATATATATATATATATATATATATATATATATATATATATGTTTTTTTGACTTTGATGCTTTACCAGGCACTTGGCCAGGTTGCGAGGCTTGAGAAACATTGCATTGCATTTTAGAAAATGAAAATGACGCGCTTCGGTGCTGTTGCCTGAGGTAAAGTCGAATCGGATTCTGATGGGTCAAGATTATTTCTAAGCAACTGCTTGTTTAAACCTGCACTTTCCTAGTTTCCGCTGAACGCGGCAGCCTACACGCTCTAGATTATTTTCGGCAGCAGAAGAATGTGAACATGGTTATACCTGACTGCATCACAAAGGCTGTATCACAAATAAAGCCAGTGATTATTATTATTATTATTATTAACATTTTCAGGCTACTTATCCGGTCAGGCAAGTAACATTCTCTTTCACTTGCCTGTCCAAAAAAATAATAAATTCAATTGTCCCGGACAAGCGGACAAGCATTAATGTTGAACCCGGATATGCATGTCCATCATTAATAATCATACATACATACATAATCATAATGCAGTTCTACACTCTGACGTTATTTACATTTACAGCATATGGAAGATGTCCTTTTCCAGAATGACTTACACAAGTGCATCGTAGTCTCCACACTCTCAGGTGCTAGTACAATTAGAACGAAGTTTATGAATATTATCAAACCCTGTTAGACAGAAGTTAATACTATGAGTTGGAACAGCAACAAAAACAATCAATGTCAATGTCAAGTCAATGTTTTTTTTTTTTAATCAGATGAACTAAACAGCACTCGGATGGCCTCTGTGCAGAGATATTGCCTGAGAAATGCATGCAACCTTGGGGTAGGTCTGGACAACTAACCATCTTTCTCCTCATACTGCTATCCTGACTCAGGTATGTAGGCTTTTCCTTTAGGACATCAGAAGGATCTGGCCATTTCTTTCCAGAAGTCACTCAGGTGCTACTGTAGTCCCTGTTGATCTTGAGATTGGACTCCTGCAACTCGCACCTCGCACCTGGCAGGTCTTGATCATCTGTGTGCCTTCCGACCCCTGCACCTGATCCAGAATTGCAGCTGCAAGACTTGTTTGCAATCTTCCCACATTCTCCCTCATCAACCCTTTGCTGTATTGTTTCCACTGGTTTCAGATGTAAAACACTGATGCTTGCCTTCGAAACTAAAAACAGACCAGCCCCCTCCTACCTGAAGGCACTTATCAAACCCCGCTCTGCTCTGACCCACCATTTCTGAAGATACAACCAAGACACGCGTCAATACGCTTCTCTGTACCAGCAACCAGGCGACCATGAACTTCCCCTGACTGTCTGAACAGCTTTGTCTTCAAACAAACCTCTTCAGACCTACCTCTTCACTGAACACTTCAATGATAAAGAATTAAAAATACCTCAACTCCTCACGAACACGGTTTTTGGCTTGATGTAAATGCATTTACATCGCCTTGCTGGTAATAAGAGGCTCGGATCAGAAGGGATGAGCCTTTCTCCTAGTGAGTGCGAGTGAAATGTGTGGTCTCTATGGATACGATTCTGTGCCAGAGTGAAAATTCAAGCACCTGTGATAAAACGTGGAATACAATAAGTGATATTGCTTTTCCTTAGTCACATGTTGAAAAGTGAAACCTTTATCGCATTACTCTTGAGGTCACACTTTAGCAAGTGTAAGTGCTGCATTTGTCAAAAGTTCACTTTCATCATTGAGTGCAAGTCATGCCACATTAAAAAAGATTACTGTCCAATCTCAGTCCTACTCAGGCCTGAAAGTGTTTGTGGTTGGTGGATGAACTCTTGTTAGATTTAAATTTTGGTGCTCACAAAAGGGAAAAAACAACAACAACAAACCAAACAAAATCCATGTCTTTTGTGTTTACTTCTAAGTTGCAAGAACCGCCCAAAAGCTGTTAGTTCGATGGTATTTGTGCTCCCTGACTTTACTTGGACACCTAATAAAGAAAACTTATTTTTTAATTGCGGTTTTTAAGTTCATTTTGACACCAATATATCTGCGGGTCCCACCCACGTACAACTGATATAGAAATGCACATACAGTACTGTACAAAAGTCTTAAAAAGGCACATACAAAAAAATGTTCGAGTGAAGACGCCTTCAAAAATAATGTCATTAAATGTTTCTATATTCTAAAAAAAAAAAAAAAAAAAAAAAAAAAATACTATAAAGAGCAATAAACAGTAATAAATGAAACAAAGTCAATATTTTGTATAATGACCCTTTGCTTAAATTTTTTGTAGTCTCAGGAACTATTAATTAGTGCAGTTTTATAAGGAAATGATCTGTAAGTTTTACTGAGTATCTTACAGAACCAGCCACGGTTCTTCCGGAGACCTTGACTGTCGCGCTTGCTTCTTGTTTTTGGAGCAAAAACCCAGCAGCCTTCATTGTGTTCGTGTTTATTATTATTTTTTTGTCTGAAAAGTGGTCTCTTATGTAATATGCTGCTTTCTTTACTGACATACAAAAATGTTTCTGTAACGTTTCATTTTGTGCTGGAAAACTAATGTTTGGAAATCTAAAATGTTTTTGTTTCTGACTCGAAAATGTAAAAGTCATCAAATAAAAATCTATAAACACAGCATGTACAAAATCGGGTGCGTAAGACTTTTGCACAGTACTGTAGGTATTATATGCCTTAACCTGCGTGAAACTCTTATCCATTTGATAGTACTTGGAAATATGCAGTTTATATATTAACACACAGTGAATATCTGCTGATAGCCATTAACCAGAAAACGATATAAAAGCAGATTAATTAAACATGATGATGGTTGTTGTGGGGGAGACAGGAAGAGGCACAGTCACAGGGTTGCATTAACGTAACAGCCCACACTCTAAAGGTCAGTTTTTAACAAGCGGGTCTAATTGTTTTGCTCCACAGTCACCTTGTTAAAGCACAGCGAGTTTTTAATCAGTGGATACCATACCAGCCTTTCTACTCTTGTAACTTGATAGAACAATGTTCAGTATATCAATATACTCATATCTAAGAAAAAAACAAAAACATTCCATCACTGACCTAACATCACTCAGAATAAAACAAAAATATAAAAGCTAGTATGGTGTCCACTGATATTGTTTACATGCGATTAAAACTGACTGTGCTTGCCAATTAACATTGGGAGTATTCGAATTTACAAATGGTTTTGTAAACATTTATGTTAGTTAGCATGTTAACGACACTTTTTTTTTTTGTGAACTCATCAACATACTTGAAAAGTTGAAAGGTTTGAAGTAATGTGAAAGCGTTTTGAAGTTTAAGTAAGTTCTGCTGTTAAACAAATTCCTCTTACACTACCGAGAAACACTGAAAGTCACTTACCTGGGCAAAGAGTTCTGCCAGAGCTGCATTACTTGGAATATCCAGATGCTTAGAATAAAAGTGATGGAGTGCAGCAATGTCCGTTTGGTTCATCTCGTTTTTCTCATTGTCTATCTTGTCCAAATCTTGACAAAATCATAGGGAACCACATTAATATGCGTTCGAAAATACCAGACAGATTAAGCATTGTTAATTAAGAAAAGATCATCATGCTCACAAGTTTTTGAGAATTTACATGATTATCAAGAGTCACAATGACTCCATAATTACTGCAGCCCTATGATTAACAGCTAAGAGATCTGACATTTCCAAACAAGTATTCATTGCTCCCCAGTACTTACAATATGATGCATCATTTAGTGAAACATTTCATTTTTATCTCAGTTACCTAAAACCCCAGGAGCACATACATACTAGCATGGTGGTTTCTCCAGATCTATTATTACAGATCTCTGCAAAACTGCTTTGTGAAAATATAACCAGGGAATAGTTGAATAAGACCCCACTTCTCCACGTAAAGACAGACAATAGTAAAAATGAGATTAAAATGCCTAGGAGAAGAGATTCGCTTTCAGCCGCTTTTTAAAAATGATAATTGAGGTTGCGAGGCGGATGTCCAGTGGCAGTTGATTCCATAAACGAGGGGCGGAGACGGAAAAAGCTCTGACCCCTTTAGTTTTTAAACGGGATCGAGGGACATACAAAAGAAACCTATCAGAAGATCTTAAAAACTATGCTGGATGATTGTGGTGTAAGAAGATCTTTGAGATAAGAAGGAGTTTGATCATGAAGAGTTTTAAAGACAAACAACAGAATCTTAAACTGGATCCTAAACTGGACCGGGAGCCAGTGGAGCGATGCTAAAATTGGGGTGATATGATCGTATTTCTTTGCCTTGGTCAACAACCTTGCAGATGCGTTCTGAACCGTCTGGAAACGAGCAAGAGATGACCGAGGAAGACCCAAGTACAATGAATTACAATAATCTATCCGCGATGAGAGAAAAGCATGAATATCCATGCTTATTACTGTATCTACCCTTAGCACTACTAGCTGACTAGTTCCTAATGACCTAATGAGTCCTACTAGGTTTATATTGCTTGAGGACATATGACAGGTTATGTTGGTCCTAATCCAAGACGATTCCTCCCAATAATCATCAACTTGTGTACTAGATCCGAGACCTACACGTTTTCTTCAAGATTTTACAGTTACGGCATTTGGCAGACTATCCAGAGTGACTTACATTTATCTTGTTTATACCTCTGAGCATTTGAGGGTTAAGGGCTTTGCTCGAGGGCCCAGCAGTGGCAGCTTGACAATGCTGGGATCTGAACTCTCAGCCTTCTGGTCAGTAGTCCACTGCCCTAAATACCACCAGAAGCTCTGTTAAAATGAAGCAACCCCCCCTTAAATGTTGGCTATGTAGCGAAATCTGTTAAACTAAGAGGTATCGAACCACTGATTAAAAAAATCTGACCATGACCCTGGTCAGATTTCAGTAGTGAAGCTACCCTCTCCACGATCCTAGAAGAGCTTTGCATGTTCTGGCTTTTCCTTTTATTGTGCCATTATAGTTAGGCCTGCCCGGGCTCCTGTAGTCACTTTTAAAACACTTGAACAGACCATACCTAATAACCCGTTCGCTCTGTGAAGCTGTAGGTGCACTCCTGCTGCCTAATGTCGGTGTGAGATCCTGACCCTTCTACTACTATGGCTCCTCTCACCCTCCACATTAGACATTAACTGAATAGTACTGTTACCACAGTTCTGGTAGATTAAGGATCCCCATTCCCTAACGAATACAGCTGCAAACTTGTCAATGAGCTTCCAGCATGAGTGCTGCCTACAAAGCCAAAACAGACCAGCTCACAGCTAGCACGAGACAATTATCAAACCTCACTTTATACAATATTCCCTTAAAGCCACAAGCATGGCTCGAATTAACCCATCATCTCTCGCGAAACAAGAAGGACATGCATAAGTATTCTTCTCTGTCCTGGTACCAAAAGCGTGGAATAAACTTACCCTGGCTGTCCAAAAACAGCCGAGTTACTGAGTGTCTCCAAACAAAGACTGAAGTGTCACCTCTTCACTAGGCACTTAAACAAGCACTGAATCTACAAAAGAAAAAAAAACTAACTCACTGTACCAACTCCCCTCTAGCTGGTAACTCCTCTCACTTCATTATGCTCCTAGACCTTGCCCTATTCATACTAGCATTAGTTTATTATGAACTTCATAGAGGAAGTTCACATCAGTTAGCTTTTCCACCCACTGCTTTATAATAGTCTTTAGTTTTGATAATTCAGCAATGTAATGCCTACTCCACCATAACTTCCCAGACACAGCATTTATATTTTAAACATTAGCTTTATTTAGTTTCCAAACTAAACAGGGGATTGTTATAAAAATAAATAGCAAACCAGCATTACACTGGTCTATGGTTATGAAGTTTGGCAATAACTATGACACAAGAGACCATACTTACGTGCTTCAAACTCTTTCAGGGATAACAATCTTTCAGACTGAGTCAGCTCTGTCTGGAATTTCTGACAAAGAGAGGCAAACATGTTTACTTAAGCGTTATTAAACAATTGTGTATGGTAGATGATTGTGTATTCAGCAATCATTACAAAATAAAAAAATTATATATATATATATATATATATATATATATATATATATATATATATATATATATATATATATATATATATATACACACACACACACATATACATACATACACACACACACAATGTATACAGGCGTTGGTTTTTGGCCAAGTTAGCTGGATTTTGCCATTTGGGCAGTCAGAAGCTTCTAAAAAAAATTCCTGTACTGTACAGTACTGTACTGTACCGCTACGGTAAACAGGACACAACGTTAAAGCATGAAAAAGACCTTCAAGCCATTGTTCGCTCTCTATCAGGTCAACCCTCAAGATGGGACAACAAAGAGAGGGAAATCTTTCTCAATTGAAAATCAATAGTCTCCGTCTTTGTCTTGTGTACATCTGGGAGGAAAAGGTTTTTAAGTTGTGCATAACTTTACCCGTTTTGAGTAAACTGAAGAAAACTGTTCCAAGAGTATTCGGTAAAATCCCGGGATTCCCATGCACCCTTGCAAATCTCCCCTCCCTCCTTAAGCTCCATCTCTCACATCCTGTCTTTCACACTCTACTTACCAACACATCACTCAGAGATCTCCATTTGTTTTTAACCAAGGAAAAGTAATCCCTGAAGTCCCAGAACATTGTTCCTGTTAACTTTAGTTCACTTTGGAACTCATTTTTTATCATCGGAAACATTGCTAGAGTTTCTACGGCTGGACGTTCACCACAGGCCAGTCTTTGAACTCCCGGCCACATTGTTCTACTGTTTCACAGATGATGAAGTGCAGTCACATATCTCAAGGTAATACGTTTAGTACAAACAGGCAAACTGGCACACAATACACTCTCCCTCTTCCTCCATTACCCCTCTCACTGCTTGCTCACTTATACACTTACTCACTTCTCCCTTCCTTACTCACTTCTCCTTTCACAATTTTCTTCTTTTTTGCTATTTAGAAATAGGATTTCTTAGTTAAGTAGTTGGTGCTTCCTAGTTCTCTAAATTCCACTTTATTGAGCATGTTATTGCCTTGTAATTCGTTATTAATGTGATACTGCAAAAAGCCAAACTACGTAGAGCTACCAAGCCTTCAAAAAAAACAAAAACAACAACAAAAAAAACAGTGTAATTGCCCTACATAGTGCACACAATCTGATATGTGGCCACAGAGATGATGCAGTGGAGATACAGAGCCAAATGCGAATGCCAAATGTCTTTGCTTTTACATATTTACTCAAATAAGGTTAAAAAGTCATCCCTAATACATCTAGGTGTACATTTTATTTAAAAAGCCAATCTCTTTAAAACCTAAAGATAGAGCTGTGCCTCAACAATTCTTCCTTGCTTACATTTTCACTCCTTGCTGTTTGACTGTTAACATGTGGATGCTTCTGCTCCGAGTTGCAACTATTGCCTATATGTAGTTATATACTCAGCAGGTCTTGATGGTACCATGAGATCTTTTAAATGTTGTACATATTAAATGAAAGGTGACTGTAAAATGTACTGGAGGACGGGTAAAGGTCAGGGAAAACTTGCCCTGGAGCCAAGTATTCAGATGATTCCAAGTTTTAAAAAATCTCATTCTGTACCACTCGACAATGGCAGGAAATGTTAGCTTGGCTTGCAATAGCTGCAAAATGTACATCTATACACCGTGATGCAGTTTCATTGACAAAATAATCCACCACAGCCGTACATACCTGCTTCATGATGATTCTAGCGACCAGTCGCACAGTTTCAGAGGGACACCAGTTTTCTCCATATGAACACATGGCAGAGCACTCCAGCTTGTGCATGGACCAATCTCCTTTCTAAGGAAATGGCAAAGAAGCTTTCACACATACATTACATTCAACACAGAACCCTGATGATGCTTTGCACTGCTTTTTCTCTTCAACAAAGCAGCAAACACTTCAAATGTGTTTAAATAACAAAACATTCGATCATTTATGTAGTGCTACAGCTTTCGCTCAGTTTGCACCTTGTGTTTGGGTGACTTCCTGCAGCAGGGTCAATTCACGGTTTGCTTTCTCAAAGTGAGAGCAGCTCGCTCAGACGGTCTCAGACCAAACAAACCATTCCAAGTAACCATACATAAGAGTCTGGTTGCTGTATATTTTACCTAAGCCTGCTGTAATGAGACATCACTGCACTCTTTTGAATATGAAAAAGTACTCCCTAGCAAAAATGGAGTAGGTATCAATAAAATGATTACAGAAATGATTTTGGATTGATAAATGACACTTTTTTTTATTTTTTATTTTTTACAGGGGTTAAAACATCAGATGTTCACACAATTCCTAAAAGTAGACAAAGAGAACCCAATTAAACAAATGAGAAAATTATTATACATGGTCATTTATTTAGTGAGGAAAATTATTCAATATTACATATCTGTGAATGGCAAAAGTATGTGAACCTCCAGGATTAGCAGTTAATTTGAAGGTGAAATTAGAGTCAGGTGTTTTCTCAATTAATGGGATGATGATCAGGTGTGAGTGAGCGCCCTGTTTTATTTAAAGAACAGGGATCTATCAAAGTCTGATCTTCACAACACGTGTTTATGGGAGTGTATCATGGCACGAATAGAGGAGATTTCTGAGGACCTCAGAAAAAGAGTTGTTGATGCTCATCAGGCTGGAAAAGGTTACAAAACCATCTCTAAAGAGTTTGGACTCCACCGACTCACAGTCAGACAGACTGTTTACAAATGGGGGAAATTCAAGATCATTGTTACCCTCATCAGGAGTGATCGACCCACAAAGATCACTCCAAGAGCAAGGGAAATGTGGGGTCAGGATACATTGCCAGTCTGGCAGTAGGCTAAAGTTTGTTTCCCAATTCACAGATTCTTATTCACCATTCCACCTTAAATGATTGTAGGTAAGAAACTGTGCAGGTAGAGGAAACTGGTGTATTGTAACACATCGCTGAAATGGCCAATTACAGCACTTGCACATATGTAGTTTTACCTGCTTTCCTTTTTGTTGTTAGTACATTGTTGTTGTTTTTTTTAACCCTTTGACACCCTTAAAATGATCATATGTTGTATAAAATGCCTAATTTCTCTATGAGTCAATGTTCAAAGTACCGTTTGAAGGGTTAAAACATCCTGGACCACCAAAAACTCACAGCATTCGAAAAGAAACACAGTCCGTACAGGATTTGGCTTCGTTTTTGTAATTGTTACAGCTAAAAATGCTTGATTTTGCTGCGGGTTTTTTTCAGAATTTGCGATGCAACTTGCAAAGTATTTTGTGCTCTTTTTGCGGAAAACTATTCGAACTGGCGAAACTGCAATCCCACGAAATTCTTTTTCACGCTCTTTCGCAGTGATGTTTGTTAGTAAATGAGACCTTTCAGCTGTACTCATGTTCAACGCACATGAATCGAAGAGGGCTTTGGCTGAACGCATGTTGTGATGACATCACGTGGCGTGTCTTGGTCCGAATCCGTGAGAATTGTGAAAAACCGCAAGCTCCTCGGAATACTGCGGCGTTCGCTTGACACTGCGCTAATTTCTGCGATCGCAAAATCCTGGAAGCACTGGAAAGGGACTTAAAAATATAAAATTAAAATCAAATCATTTATTTCCAGTCTGGCCCAAAGCCTTCACACTTTTTTTTTTTTTGGATAAAATGTCTAGTTTCTCTGTATAGGAAACAATGTTCAAAACACTGTTTAAGGGGTTAAAATGTCTTGGATCACCGAAACACACAACACATTCTGAAAGACAAGACTAGTATACAATGGCATAATTTGGTTTCTGCCTTGCCCAAAGCAGTTCTCACATGGATACGAGTTGATTCAGTGCTTGCACCCACGTTGGTGTAGGCATGTTTTGCCCCCTGGATCAATGCTTTAGAGCTTTTAGGTCTTTTCAGTGTGATTTCAGGGAGCTGGTGAGGCCTCAGACTATCCACCCCAACTCCCAAGTATTGCAATATATAATCAGTCCTGTTCCAAGTTATTTATGACTGAAGTATGTTGTAATAGTGTTTGTTTTCATGCTTGTACTTAATAGCTTATTGTTTTGGCCAAGCAAGCCCTATTAAGGGTGACAGTGCTGAAAAAACTGTTGTCGTGTTAATTTCAGGAAGGCACCAGCGACGAGACTGCAGTAACATTAATGAAATAATCTTAAAAAGTGATCGTGATAGAGCCAGGCGCATGGGGGGTGCAGAACAGGCACCAGAAGCTGACCATCCTCGGTTGCCCTAATTGATGAAGACGAGAGGAACATTTTGAAAAATCTGTCCTTTTTAATGATCGTCAAGACATGCGGACATTCTTAGAGACTGTCTGAGATGACATGTAATTAAGAGGGTTTTGGGAAATAATTTAGTTAGTTAGCACTTTATTTTAATAAGCTTTATTTTGACAGTAATATTAATATTTTAATAATTTCCCTCGATGTTTCATTCATAGTTTTCATCATGACATTTAACTCTAAATTGCTGTAGTGGCAAAAGCAGCTCTCATTCGCTGCCTTATCGTAACTCGACCGCGAGAGCTGCCATGTACAGCTGAGGTCATAAGTTTACATACGCCTTGCAGAATCTGCAAAATGTTAATAATTAAAAATATATATATGTAAACAGTAAAGTCCACAAGACACGATAATGATTCAAAAGTTTACACACGCTTGATTCTTAATACTGTGTGCTGTTAGCTGGATGATCAGCGACTGTGTTTAATTTTTGTGATAGTTGTTCATAAGTCTCTTGTTTGTCCTGAGCAGTTAAACCACCCACTGTTCTTCAGAAAAATCCTCCAGGTCCTGCACATTCTTTGCTTTTCCCGCATCTTCTGCATATTTGACCCCTTTCCAAATGTCTCCAGTACTGTCCTGCATGCGCGAGGTCTTGCTTTTCCGCTGCACTCACACCTCTCTCTGCGTCTGCTCTGGTCAGAGCCGGAGATTTAACAACGTCATGGATAACGAGACGCATGCTTCGTCCACATTTACATCGTTCTTATGCGAATGTTTTTAGAACGCAAGACGAACATAGTGCAACATGTTTTACATGCAAAATAGTCTGCGTTATTACAGCCTAGTTCTCTTGTTCAAAGTAGTTATAGTGTTCAGAAACATTTTTGATCATTCATGTTCCATACCTGTCCGTTATTTAGTTTAAGTCATAAAAGTAATTTTTTTTAAAAATCATAAAAGTTATGAAAAATAATATAAAAAAAATACAAAAACACAAAAGCAAAAAAATCTATCAAAAACAGATATTATATATGTTATATTATATATATGCTTTAGTTGCAAAAGGTTGAGAACCTCTGGTGTAAATTATTATCTTGTTTAAAGATCTTTTTTTTTGCCCTTCAGAAGCCATACAAGATATTTACGTTTCCCAGAAGACAATAATTTGTAGCAGAAGAAAAAAAAAAAAAACCCCAGCAAAAAACAAAAACATCCCTTGCAAACATATGTCTAATATTTCCCAACAACAAAACATACAACAATTACAATTATTCTGTACAACATCAGTGTTGGTCCCCTAAAAACAACAACAACAACAACAACAAGGCGCCTTTGCATCTTCAGGTCTTGCTCCTAAATACAGTGGTGTAAGTGCTACTATAATTGGCCATTTCAATGCTGTGGTACACAGTTGAACTCAAGGCCCTCTAGCGGCGCTATGTGGTGTCTGCAATCATTTAAGGTGGAACGGAGAACTCGAATAAGAAGCTGCGAAAGAGAAACCAACTTCAGTATGGTCTCCAAAAAAAAAAAAAACCTGAACAAAACAAAAACCTGGATGCAAACTGAACTGGCCACATATTTTCAGTCTTTCTATCCGCGGTGTCTGAGGCCTACCTGACACTCCACGTTGCAGTAGTAGGCCTGCTTACACTTTCCACACTTGGACAGCCCTTCCTTTCTGAGGAGACACAATCATACAGACGGGGCTTTAAAACTCCAGGAGCAAAAACTACGCCCATTGAGACGGACACAAGCAACACTTCAGCACCGACCCAAGGCTACCTTGTGAAGCAGAACTCGCAGTGGCTCCCCCTCTCGTTCACTGTCAACACGTAGGAATATGCGGGACAGGCGAAGACCAGGTCACCCACTTGGAAATGCTTGGTTGCTCTGACCCCTCGGCCTTTTCCAGGGCTTAAGAATCTCTCACAACCTTCGATTCCCTCGGATTTCATTTTGTGATTGTGGCCCTCGCCGTCAACGTCAAGTCGTCAGCTCGACTTAAAGTACCCTTCGCGAACAAGAGTACTAGTTTGTTCTGCGGATTTCAGGAGAATAACTGCACAAGGTCCAGTAACACTACCCAAGCACACCACATGGTAAGAAGACAAACAGCTCAGCCGGGGGGTTTACGGTATAGCCAGGGTTGCCAGGTCTGCCTAAAACACCCTTACAAATGTCAGTAAACTCTGCAACGGGTTCTCCTAAACACGACCATCATAGCCAATTTTTCTTCATTGTAATATATACAAACATATGAAACGTTTCAAGACGTAAAAACCACACATAAATCCCGAACATTACAGATTATTATATGTAAAATACTAAAAGTACCCATTCACACAACGAAGCCGTTTACTATTTTTTTTTATTGTACAGCTTTTAAAAGATGATTTTAAAAGTCATTTCATTTATTTTCTAAACACGTCACCCCAGTTTCAGCTGTTAATTCACTCGACTGAAATCACTACAGTAGTCCACATATGCATAAGTCTACTGCTTATTATTTAATGGGTAAAAAAAACACGCTGAGATCAATTCTATAAGAGATCTGGCAACTTTAAGCATAACCAGAGATGCCTGCGCAGTCCTAAAGCCCGCATTGTTACAGTCCAGCTAACAAAAACACTACGTCATGGGAACGTCCCATAAACCTTTCCAGTGGGCTTTTTATGGTACCTTCATTTGCAGGAACTGCTTGTTAAAAATCTAATAGCAGTATATAATTTGAGGCATAAGTATAAACACATAACAGTTGATAGGTTAGAACAGAGGTTCCCAAACTTTTCCAGGGCAAGGCGCACCAAATGGCATTAACATTTGACCGAGGCCCCCCTTTTGCAAGATGTCTTTAAAACACATTAAAAATACAGACTTCTGAATATATCCCCCTTTTTTTTAAATTAATAATTACATCTTACATCTTTATATTACATTACATTAGGAATTGATTGTGTGTGTGTGTGATTGTCTGAGAGTGAGAAAGAGAAAACATACTAGTGGGAGGGATGGGCACACCAAATTGTTGAGGCCCCCCTGGCGCCCCCTGGCGGCCCCCACTTTGAAAACCACTGGGCTAGAAAGATGGTTTATTTTGAACAAGAAATGAAACAGTGTGTGTAAGTGCACTTTTGGCTCCAGTTGTTTAGTGTTTCGTTTAGGCCCCAGATGTTTTGCTGCATGCCTGCAGTTCTAAGAGCCTAAAACAATATACAAAGCAGATTATTATTACTATTATTTTAATTCGACCTTATACCATAAGCTACAATCAATCAGGTGACCATAACACAGTCACAAAAATTGAACGAACCCACGGCGTAAAACGTGAAGCCCTCTACATTCTGAAACCCTCTGCATCAAAACGAAACAAATCAAACTATATAAAGCTTTATGCTTTTTTAATTTTTTTTTTTATCTGAATCAGGCCAGAACGATTATAAATAATAAACTACAAACAGTAGCAAACATTTTACAATGTAATGTGTAGCTCTTGCCCTTGCATTAGAATTGTAAGCAAAAAATATCTGTAGAAATAAAAAGATCTATTTTAAGTTGGACATCAAATTCTGGGTAATGTAAGCTTAACTATTCAAATCCCAATTGCAAGACACTTATCAAGAGAACTGTACAGATCATGCTGTGATTATTTATTATATTTACTCATCCCCTTGAATTTACTTCCTGACTAAGCCACTGGCTGATGTTATTGGCTGTGCATTTAAAAGGACAGTGTAAACTGGGTCAAAGTTGAATTTGAGTACGATGCCAAGGCATTGAATCCAAACAGCACCGCTTTCTCTACAGGGAAACAAGGGATTCGCTGGCACAAAACAGTTATGCCAGTGATCATCTGCAAGCAGTCTTACCTATTCAACTCTGAAAACTACATGTCCATGTGGCCACCCGATCTGGTATCTGGCAACTCATAACCTCTGGCAACCTGAGAACTGATACTTCACATCTAATACTGGACAACTGATACCTGATAACTGAGGCTTGATGTAAAATGTTATAACTCTTGAACAGCCGTGAAAGGAGACACAGCTTAATAACACATACGATGCTACACATACAATCTGATTTCATTCAGATACAAAATACTCTACTGGAACAACACTAATGACAGACAGTGATTCATGACAATGTTCTAATATGATATAGTATGAAAATGTTTCTTGTAGCTACTACAGGCTGTCTCAATATTATTTGTTGTAAATTCGCATGGGCTGAATGAAAGGCGGCAGCAAGTAGTTTTTGGCCTGCAGACTTTGAGTTTGCCACATGAACTAAACCATTAATACAATAAAATATAGTCTACTTAGTCCATATTTTGGACAGTCCCTGTAAGCATAATGTTCACATTTGATTGGTTATTTTAGACTGTTAAAACCAGACAAGGTTTCTTCTCTAAAACCATCAAACCTGACCAATCTGACCAGCTGGAACCAGCCTTAAAGTGACCGAAATTTTCGAAAACAATTAAACCTGACCAGCTAGAACCAGCCCTAATATGACCCAAACTCCTCTGAAACCATCAACAGGGTTTTGAAGGACAATGTCAGTAATCTCAACTGACTAAACAATACATCAAACAAGAATTATTATTTTTATTTATTTATTTATTTATTTATTTATTTATTTTTATTATTATTATTATTTTTTTTACAAAAACACCAGAGCATATAAAGGTCACTCTCAAACATTTATGTAGCATTCACAGATTCACACATTCCAGTGTACATCTACTGTAGTAGATGCCTTTATCCAGAGGAACTGGAGAAGTGAATATCCCTTGAATATCATATAAAAAGTCAGGGTTGGAGAGTAGTTAGTTGGAGAGTAGTTAGCATGAAAATCAGTCGTTCAAGTTGATACCAAAACAGAGAAGAGTCTTGATGCACATTTTCCTTGAGGGATGGCAAGCTGTGCTTGTGGCTTGATGGGAATACGGTACAGAATGTGCTTTGCTAAGTGTCTTCAGGTAGGTAGGAGCTGGTCTGTTTTTGGCTTTGTAGGCAAGCATCAGTGTTTTAAATCTATTGCGGGGATCTATTTACAGGGAGCCAATCAGGGGAACACATCAATGGGGTATTGGTAAAACAATAAGGCGAAATAGTCATAAATATCTGGAGCTTGCTCAAGAGTGATGAAACTCTTGAAACCCAGTTGATGACAGGAGACCTAAGCTAACCTAATTTACTAGTTATAATCTCCGGGAGATCTACCATCCAGTGTCTATCTGAGCATGTGCACGTGTCAGAGAGTTTATGAAAGCAGATTATAAACTGCAGCTAATTTTGGCATATTTGAAAGCTTCACTATGTTCCTGTAAAAAACAAAACAAAACAAAACAACAACAACAAAAAAACAGTATTGTGTAAGAACAAACATTAAAACAGCATGCACATTTGAATGCAACCTTTAGAATGTTGACTTTCAGTGATCTTGTTAACACAGAGAAAGTGTCATAATTAAGTTGCCACTAGATGTCACCAAGTGATCTTGTCTGTGCTCTGTTATGCTGAAGTGTGCATGAACCTATGTGGGGCACTTGCACGTCTTTGTAAATGTAATGTAAATGTTTATTCACATGTTTATACATATCCTCATTAGCCTTATATGATATTTCATCATTTTTTTTTGTAGAACTTCAGTACATGCAGCTGGTTATTTTATTAAAATGTTACCAAGTGGCACATTTCTTACATGTTTTGTTTCAGCAACACGTTGGCTTTTATCCAACAGTATATGAAACTTGAATGTTTAGGCCCAAATTTCCTGCTTCCAACAACAATCTAACTGTAATTAGAAAAATAAAACCTCTACTGTCATACTGCTCAGTTTACAGGCTAATTTCAAACCTTTTTGATCATTATATAGTAAATGAACCATTTAGTGACTTGAATTTCTAATAGAGAATATCGTGTAGCATAAAGACACCATATATTAACTTAAATATATTCTTTATTGTGTGAGGCTAAGACATTGTAAGTTCATATGAATAGATAGATATAATATGAATATTAACGTGAAATAAATGAGACGATCTTTACTGCTACTGCCTGGGGCATTGTGGGTTTTTATTATAGATCTTTCCTTTGTTTCATCTAAAGGCATTTTATTTCTGAAGAGTTTTTTTTTTTAATTATTATTCCTATTTCAGGTTTTTTCCTTGTTGAGGATTTGAAGTCAAAATTTTGTACAGTTGCTTTGTGGCAGTTATTAATATGGCAATATTAGTGAGTAAAATTAGGACAATACCGCAATTTCCTTTTATTATTAGAGGACACGGGATAATCCGCGACATGTAGAAAGAGGAAAACATGATAACTGTCCCTCTTCTAGCCGTTCACATGCTTTCTCTGTGCATATGAAATGCAACAGCATGTTTTATGGTGCTTGGGCTGCTGAGGTCTGCTTCTCAGCGGATCTGAAGTTGAAGCACGACAAACGCAGTATGTGGTGAGGTGGCAGCTGAATCATCCTGTGAGAGATCTTTCACGTCCCAAATTTCCTTGAATGCACTTTAGTTTCACCCCCACCATGCTGCTGATTCTACTCCTGGTTGCCATTTAGCCTGTAGTGCCAGTTCCACTAATAGGACTTCAAGCATGGCAGAATTGTTTGTTTGTTTGTTTGTTTGTTGGCAAAAATGTTCATTCACTTTAAAGAAAATTCACTTTTCATTCTTGCAACATGCCTCTGTGCCAAAGTGTGCAGTGGTCATCTGCATTTGGCAAGTTTGTACCCCTTACAGCCCCCTAGCTAGGAGAGACTAGGGGCACCTCATAAAAGTAGTATAAAGCTGCATTAAAGGTAGTAAATATACACATCTAACTCAGTGAACTGTGAAAGTTCTGAACTGTTTTTTTTATTTTATTTTATTTTTACAGCTTTGTTAAGACCAGAATGCACAGATGTTAAAACAGGTTCAGATGTAGCGACAGATGGTGTTTGATTATGAAGCAGACTGTTCGCGTAATGCAAAGATGCTGCTTCAGCCCAACTGTAAGAAGCCCGTCTGCTCAAAGATGAGCGGGAGGGAGAGGGGGACTCAGGTGGACCAGTGGTTCTAAGAGAAAGAAGAAGAAAAAAAAAACAGGTTATGTGTAAAAATTCTTGAGGAGAAATTTGGCCCAAGCTTGTGTTGCTTTGCTGTGTATAAATCATGCTTTAGGGTTTGGGGATCATCTGTCTGCAGCAGTGATATCTACAGTAGGTCCAAACAGCTGTAGCAGCATCTTCAATTGACTGTGATGCCAGAAAGAATTAACAAGACTTCATCACACATACCTGAGATGCACCTTAAGTGATAATCAAATAAGCACATTCTCAGATAGAGCCAGAACACCTCCATGCTTGCATGTACCAAAGACATTTTTTTTAAAATCAATTTTTTTTAACATTAAAAATAAACCGTATTGAGTTTAATCATGATTAAGCCTATTGAAAAGACATCTAATATCTAACAGCAAGAGTATCCATGTTTTACAAATATTTTTTCTTCATTTTTTTAAAATTTTTTTTTATCAGAAATAACATGATACTGACATTATGCCTGTGTGATCTTTTTAGGGAAGCGAAAATGAAAGAAAGTCTGGTGGCAAAAATTTCCAACAATGAATGGGCCAGTACAAACACAGCTGTTTTATTGTTGTGCTGTTAAGATGTGCCTTTCAAAGGCACTCTGATGAAATCAAACAGAAGGGGAGCGCTACACGGTTCTGCTCGTCATTGTGCCACAGAATGGGGAGTGACCCTGCCTCCTGTTCAGTGGAGTCACTGGAGTGCTTAGGCAGCTAAAGTGTCTCTTTGTATCAGCTTGTAAATTACAGCGGTGGCGGCCTTGCTTCTTTCAACCTCCTGGTGCAGTTGCCACACACTAACGTTCAACTAACCAAACTCAACATTTTATTTGTGAGGCTTTTTTTTTTTTTTTAATTTACTTACCTTTACAAATAACCTGGAAAATATGTAGATCATGATAAAAAAAAAAAACCTAAATAATAGTTTAAGCAATGTCCTCAGCATAAATGTATTAGGTGGCTGAGAAAACCCATTTGGAAAACTGAATTACGGTCCCGAATGCTTGTTTGTGTTTGGATGGGTCTCTTGTGAGCCATTTTGTAGTCATTTTATATTTGACATAAATTCTAAACAGAGCTACAATTTTTTTTTGTTTTACTCAGAGACAACTGTCTTACATGCACATTACCCATAGCGAATCAAATACTTATTAATCCGCAAGAAGGATTTATGTCTAGTGCATGTAAATCAAGTTCCAAAAAAAGGATAACACAAAAATATACTATTATTATTATTATTATTATTATTATTATTATTATTATTATTATTAGATCCGGTATTATTTTATACTATGCAGATGTTTTATTCTGCCATCATCCTGCCACCTGAGGAGAGTATAAATCTAGTTATTGTTGTAGGAAGGTCACCAAATTGAAATCTTCCACAATATCATTAATGCAGAACATGCACAAGTTTTCAGCACTCTGTACCCTGTCTATTAGGATAACTGTAGGATCACTGTTGGCCAGATATTATATGGGTGCCATAAACTTTACAGCACTGCAGTGACATTGACATGGCAGTGGTGTGTTAATGGGTGTTGCACTTGTATGTTTATAGCAGACAAAGTGGTATTGCTGGTGTTTCAACCCATTAGACCCTGGATTATCATTTAGTTATTCAACTTAATGAATATCTACTATCCTTTATTATTAGTACCTACTACAGGTGAAATTAGTTGGACAAGGTATGTATGCTGGATATAAACAGTTTACACACTAATATTTTAGTGGGGAAAATGTGTAAGTAATTATGCAACCTCCCCAATACCTTGTTAAAACATCTTTTGCTCATAATGTAGCACTCAGTCTTGTTTTTTTTTTGGTAAGAACCCACCAATTTAGCACATCTTGATTTGTCGGTTTTATTCCTTCCTTGCAGATCTATCAAATTGTGAGGTGCTCTCCTGTGCACAGCCCTCTTCTAGTCATTCCATAGGTTTTCAATAGGATTTAGATGTGGGCTCTGATTGGGCCATTCCAAAATGTTCACCTCCTTCTTCTGAAGTCTTCTTTGTTGACTTGATTTGGGTCGTTATGCTAGAAGGTGACATTTTTCTTCATCTTTTGGCTGTCTAACAGAGGTCTGCAGGTTTTGTGTCAGAATAGATTGGAGCTATCGATGATTCCCTCTAACTTGATTAGAGCCCCAGTCCAAACTGAAGAGAAGCAACCCAATATCACGATGCTGCCATCACCATGCTTGACCGTTGTTATGGTGTTGTTTGGGTGATAAGCTGTCTTGTTTTTGCACATGTCTTTTAAAATTGTACCCAAAAAGTTCTACCTTGGTTTCATCAGACCATAACACATTTTTCCACATGGTTTTCAGTTATTTAGGCAGGCTTGGTTGTTTATTTACATGAGAAAGGGCGTCCATCTAGCCACTTCACCCCATAGCCCATATATGTGAAGAACACAGAAGACTGTGGTTACATGCAGGGAGTGACCAGTACATGCCAGATATTCCTGCAGATCCTTTAATGTGGCATCTTCCCTGATAAGTTTTTTTTCCTGTCCTTTTCTCACTTTGGAGGGATGTAGTGTACTTTATAACGTCAGTGTGGTGCCCCATTTTGCATTTGCTCCACTTCTTCATGATGGCCTTCACAGCGTTCCATGGTACATTTCATTTTGAAATACTTTTGTACCCATCTCCTGATTGGAGCTTGCTTTGTAAACTCTTTGCGGACCATGGCTTCAGCAGTCCGATGAAACCAAGAAGATGATAAAAAAATCTTACAGAAACAGCTGATCTTTATTTGGGTTTAATCCAAATCACTTCAGTGATGACAGGTGTATGATAATTATTTTTGAACATGAGTTTGAATGTGATTGGTTAATTTTGAGCACAGTCAGATGTCCAAATATAAAAGAGTGTGCACACAGGTTAGTGTAAACCTTTTCTTTTTCCCCTAAAACATTTCTATTTGTTTTTCACTTGAATTTATTGGTTTTATATAAGATTAAATGATGGGAAAAGATCTGATATGATTCATACTGGTTATATATTTTTTTTTTACATCACATAAACCTGCAATTTTAAAACACAATTCTGGCATCCATCCATCTATTTTCCATACCGCTTATCCTACACAGGGTCCCGGGGGAGGGGGGGTTGCGGGTAGCCTGGATCCTATCCCAGGGAACTCGGGGCACAAGGCAGGGGACACCCTGGATGGGGTGCCAATCCAGTGCAATGCACAATCGCACACACATTCACACACTATGGACAATTTGGAAATGCCAATCAGTCTACAACGCATGTCTTTGGACTGGGAGAGGAAGCTAGAGTACAACCAAACAAGATCGGCCTGAGGTAGAAGACTGAGGTAGGAGCACTAGTTTAATGTCCGCAAATGCTTGTCTTCACACATGCAAATACTAGTAACATAGATAGTATGGTTGTTAACACAAAGGTAACACAAAGGACTTCAGTTATTTGTCTCAGTGTAAAATTGAAAAATGTACAGTTGCCCTGAAACAGTTCTTCCGCTGTATGTTCTGGATCAAACGTATTCACGGCCGTGAATATACTATCACCTAGTGACAACCACCACTCTCATTTGTGACCAGAGGGAACCACACACACGAGTAAAATGCACAAAGTTTAATAAAAAGAAGAGTAATTGTATGCATCAATATAGTACAAAATATATGCCAACGGAATATCTGTACAAATGTAGTGAAAATAATTGATTGACAATTGGATAATGAGTGGAATGAAGCTTAATGACAGACAAACAGAAAGTGTAGGCAGTTATTTGGATCTTATTATGTGAAGTGGGCAAAAGTGTTGATCTACATAACAAACTAATTATAGCTAAACTACCATGTCAACACTCAAGAAGGACGCATGCAAGTTACACATAAAGTCAAAGCATAGTTACGTTTCTGTGGTGTCTCCCCGGTTGGTCCTGATCCTGACTGAAGTGACCTCGGTCCTGGGACTCTAGTGTAGCACAGTTTAGCAGTAAATCGTGCTGAAAGATTAGCCATGGCCTTCAGGGATTGGAGATGGAGGCTTATGACTTTGTGTAGACCAACTTATGTGGTCTGGTCATAGCCTCCATTTAGTCAGTACAGTTGAATCACTGACATTTTCTTAAATTTTTTAGTACTGCCTAATGCATATTACATATGCATTTTATTATCTACTAGAAAATCATATGTGAATTGTTAGAAAAAATATCACAATTACTACAAAAATGTAGTATTTCTTAGTTTTTAACTTTGACTTTTTATGGTTTTATTATGTTTCTAGATTAATTGTGCATATTGCAGCAGACAGTCTGGCACAAGAATTAAGCATCACTTTTTACACTCATACACCCAATCACCAGGTTTGTTGTTCCCCCCAGACAATTTGTGTGGACCTGCATTTTTGTTAATTAAATTAATTTTGCCAATACATATGATTCCCAGAGCAAATTGATTTTATTGGCTTCAAATTTCCGTTTCCTTGATTTAGAGATGATTGCACACGAAATTTGAAGATCATATTTTCCTGAATGGTCAATTTTGGAACGGTCCAAAGGAAACCCCAGCCTCAATTTCTGAAAATTGTCTGTGTCAATTCCAAAATTATTTCAAAAATGTCTTCTTGCTTATTTGAATGACAGATGCCTGTAATAATGTTGAATGATAAGCCAAAATTATTACAGTTGCTGGTGTTGATTACAAAGTGATCTATTAAATAAAAAATACATAAATAAAAAAAATGTTTATACGGGTTTACATTTAGTAGTCCCTTGGTTTAAGCCTCAGAATGTGTTTGACTTTTGTGAGCTTGTGTTTCTCTATCAGTCTATTAATCTATGCATGAGCATCTGTTTACATATTTTATTTTACTGAGTACATGGGATAAAATGCCTTTACTGGCAAATGGGGGATTCTCAGGGAAAAGTGCCCAACTGGACTGATGCTGGTATCCAATAGTTGTGTTGCTTATGAGTAGGCCACCTTGTTTAGCCCCAACACTGTCAAATTAGACGCAATAACATTTTAGCAGTGTTGAATGATAAACCTAAAAATATACTCCCTTAATCGTTTTTATTCAAAGTATAATTTATTCAGCAATGCCATGAGAAACAAGAATACCACAAGTGTTTTTGCAAGCATTAATAACATTAATAGTAATAATTATATTATTCATAAATAATAATCACATCTATACAGCTAAAAATTTAATCACACATTGCAAACATTCTGGCATGAAACAAACTATTAACAAAATGCCCAAAAAATTGGAGGGATTTCTTGGGTACCATCTATTAGTTTACCATCTTGTGGTAAATATAGCAACGCCCTTTATACAGACAGGAGCAAGGAGTTGACTAAGATTAATGCAGTCAAAACTATCAGACTTATTTGTTTTAGACAAAGAAGCACAAACAGCCAACAAAGTAGCTGGAATTTAAAAATTTAAAAATGCTACCTTAATTTTCATACAGAAATGAATGAATCTCTGGGGGAGAGTGAAGTTGTTAAGTACTAGGCAATACCAGTTTTTACTCATGCAGAAGCTCCTGCAGACAGTTGGGAGATTTAAAAATCTCTGGGACCTCACTGTCCAGCTTGCAGATGACCTTGTATATGGCCTTCTTCCAGGAAGGATCAACATCTTTGCCTGCCACAATAGCATTGAAAAACTCCCGTAATGTGATCTGCGCCACTTCCAGAAATCGTTCCGGAACCTGCTGATACACAGGGAGACAAGGAGGCAATGACATTAATAAATATATTAAGTTTCAATCCCATGTCCAAAGTAACCAAAGCAAAGTAAAATGGAGTTGGATAATATACCAAATAAGGTAAGAGGGACAACCATATCCCGAGTCCAAAGTATGCCGAAAATGATTGGATGCATTCTAAATAATTTGGGGTTAAATGTACCCCAATTTGGGTCATTTCTGTAACCCAGTGCTGGGTCAGTATATAACATAAATGTTGAGTTAAATTGACCACAAATCGTTATGTGTAGAACCCAACTATCAGGATTGCTTTAATATGTTAGTTCTTTTATCTATTTGAACTGTATTTAATTAATACAATATATTTTCCATTACATTAAAAGGCATACACTTACAGCTGAGAACAAACGTTTTTTAAAATTCACCAAGGCTAAAGATATTCAATCTCACTTTTTCACAACTTTACACATTCCATGTTACCATACATGTCTTTTTTTTGACAAGCCAATTAGGGCCTATACTTTGTTCACATCAAAGGTAATTTTAAAGCAACTGATTAGAGACAGATTTATGTAAGCTTTAATTAACTATATCAGAATTCCAGTGGGTCAAATGTTTACATGAAGTTGACTGTCTCTTTAAACAGTCTGGAAGATTCCAGAAATTGATGTAATAAGGTTTAGAAGCTTCTGATGAGCCAATTGTCATAATTATGAGTTTATTGGGAATGCATCTGTGGTTGGACCTTTCAAGACAAGCAACTCAGCCAAGACCTCAGAAAAAAACCCAACACAAGTCTAGCTCCTCCTTAGGAGCAATTTCCAAACAACTGAAGGTTCCACAAGTATCTGTACAAACATGTTGGGACCACAAAGACATCGTACATCATGGAGATAAAAAAAAAACCCCAAAAAACTCCCAGGGAACAATAAACTTTGATCCAAAAGGTTCAACTGAAGCCCAAGACAACAACAAAGGTGAAGGTGTTGGACGAATCATGTACCAAAGTAGGTACATCCACCATTAAGAGTGGATGTCCCGTCACTATGGCCTGAAAGGCTGTCATGCAAGGAAGCAAGATTAAAGTTGGCAATTTGCCACCAGGATGAAGAATTTTTGGAGGAGTGTTCTCTGGTCAGATTAAACAAAAATTCAACTGTTTGGCTATAATGATCAGCACTATGTATAGAGGAAAATCAACCAGAAAGTTACAACGTGGTTGCAACTGGGTCTTCCAGCAGGACAACGATGCTCCTGGAAGTGTTTTTGTTACAACGATGTAACAAAAAACAAAGTGAAAATATTGTAGTGGTCAACACAAAGCCCTGACCTGAATCCCGAAGAAAATTTGTGGACAGATCTGAAAAAGCATATCTGAGCAAAGAGGCCCACAAACCAAACTGAGTCATCCCAGTTTTGTCAGTAGAAATGGGAAAAAATTCTGGTGTTGTGAGAGGCTTGTGGCTACACCAAGATTTTGATTCAAGTTCAAGCAATTAAAAGGCAATGTCACCAAATACTAACAAAGTGCATGCAAGCTTTTGATCCACTGAAAATCTGATATAGAGAATAAACGCTGAAATTAATTTCTCAGCTATTATTTTGAAATGGCCTTTTATGGAAATAAAGTAGATACCCTAATTGACTTAACAAAGGTATGGTAACATGAAATGTTTGGAGTTGTGAAACATTGAGGTTGAATGTCTTTAGCCTAGGTGTATGTAAACTTTTGGCCTCAACTGTACAAATCAACCAACATATTGCATGCAGAAATATCACTAAATTACAGCCTATGTTTGCGTTTTAGTCCCATTATGCAGTTGTGCTTCACTGCAGCACCACCATCAAAAAAAATATATAAAAAACTAAAGTCACAGCATTCTGCATTCATTTAACACACATGATTAAACTCATCAGCTAGATTTACCAAGGCCTTCATGGTCTGGTGTATATCAGCAGGGGCAGCTGGTATTGATGGGCTAACAGGGTTGTCTTTTAAAGATTAAAAAAAAAAAAAAAAAAAACCCACAATGTTTAATTTTTGGCATCCACATCATTTCCGGTTAACAGCTGTCTTAAAGCAGATTATTTTGGAACCAAACACTTTTGGACGTATCTTTCATCTAGGACGCTTTAGACAGAGGCCCTGTGTAAACAACCATATCCTCTCTCCAGTTTGGAACCTTTGAATCTCTCCTGGTTTTGCTCACCATAAAGCACGCTACACCACTGAGCTGGATTCTTGTGATGATTCTTGTGAGTGATGCGTGCATAGAGAGGCACAAATGGATCTCTTTGCCAAGTTCACTGTTGAGTGTGGTTCTCTGCTAGGAACTAAACAGCCCTCTGGGATGCAGTAGATGCAGTAGTAGCAGTCTCACTGCCTGCTGTATATGTTCCCACATCCTTCATTTATGTATCCCAAATTTGTGAACCAGGCAATTGACATCACAGTGTTCTATGAAAGTCAATCTGCAGAGCTTTCCTTAATGTGTGCAATATGTGTCTTATGGTACTACTTGAACAACATGGCAGCCATTCATTCATCAGACCAGTTATTCATTTGCCTCAGTGCAAAGACACAGGGTGCTCCTCTGTCTAAGCAGAGGTTAGACCCCTGGGTGACAGGTAGGCTAATGAACTGGCTAGAACTGCATATGAACTGTCTAGAACATCCCAGTCCTGCTGTGATGTACCTCGTGGGCATTACTGAGAGGTGTGCTGCCCCAGGGTGTCTGTGTTGAAGCTCCCATATAGTTCTCCAGATTGTGGAAGGTCAACATCAACCCTCACAGTTGTGTGAGTGCGGTGATCATCACCAAACACCTTCCCGATTTACTGAGGTGAATCAGTTCCTCGTGATATTTTCCAGGCAGATTTTATCCAGGCAGTTAGGAGAGGTGAAATTTACACTTTACAGATTTGGTTGACACATTTTATCCTAAGCAACTCAAGTGTTCAATAGTGGTAGCTTGGTAATGCTGCGGTTTGAACTCATGATCTTCTGATCAGTAGCCCAATGACTTAACCACTGAGGTACCACTACCCCACTAGAACTATAGTCATATATGCAACTGTGGTCTTATGAACACAGAATACGTAATTGTCATTTGGAACCTCTGCTGCCTTAGTAGGAGCTTGCAGAGTATGTTCAAGGAACCAAAGTATTGGTGCCTTGGGTATTTATAGTAAGTGCTACATCACTGTCACGGTTTGACTTTGTGGGAGGTTTTGATATGGTGTACACGCACATGACAGGATGTCCAGGATAAACATTTCCCCTGGCGGTTATCTGGTGTTCACAGAACAAATGCGAAATATGTAACTAGAATAAGATCTCAACCTACATTCCTTGCTTTTTTCTTTCATTCGTTCATTCATTTATTCATTCATCTTCAGTAACCGCTTTATTCTGGTAATCTGATGATAAGTGAAATACCCAGTTAACTATCCAATTCATCTCAAAGAATTACAGTTAGATTGCATATAATCTTTACTTCTTCCAAATACTTATTTTTCTGTTTAGTTTTATTTTTTCTACAATCCATTGGATTTAAGAATGGAAAAATGGTGCGGAGTGTTCAATTTGTTCTTGTGAAATGGCAAGTCTGTTTATCCCACAACTGGTTAATCATAAAAATATATATGTTTTGGAAGTCACACTAGAACTTTCACTGCAGAGTTTATTAATATTTATAGATGTTGATTGGAGTCAGCGTACTATTTAGCATAACCAGAAATTACCAGTGACGTTTATAAGATTTTAAATATTGATTACTGGCTTATCTTTCTATTTTTTTCTTCTAATATTGGTAATGTTGGTAATAAAGTTTCAGCCGTGTCTCCTTTGTTAACTCTGCATTCTGATTAAACCACAGTAACCATACAGTGTACCATGCCATAGTATTACTGGTTGCTATGATATAACAAACAAAATGAAAACAAACCAAAACAAAAAAAAAGGATTTATGCCTTGCTACAATAATCGATTACAATACATGTTTAAATGGGTGATTGATCTGCATGTGATTCATGGACATCTAATGAGCTACTGTAATTACTTAATATCTTCCAAGCCGCCTTTGAGGGTAAAATCACACAGAGTAATTAATGTATGTGGGTTTAACATTGATTTTTCTTGATGTACATGCACATTTACAGCGATTATGAGTGGTATTACAATTGACCCATGTTTTACAATTGCATTGCTTTGCCTGTACAGTTGTGAAAATGTACAGAATCCGCCGATGACATGGGTAAAATTGAACTTCATAAAAGACACAAACATTTGCATCATGTGCACATATGCATATGTGGAAAGTGTGTAATTTAAACCATTGTTTAGAAATTTAGCTCAAACCAAAACTTTTTTTTTTTAAATGTTACAATACTGCCAGCATTTCACTATTCTTAGAGCAGTTAAATTTAACAACAAATACACTGATTTATCTAACACTGTGAGATTATGAGTAGTAGAGACTGTGCAGAAAATTCTCTTGCACATGATCAGAAGGCCGGCATTTCTATGAATGAATTAACAGACTCCAGGGGCATGAAGTAGCTAAAAAAAATGTGGTCTATAGTTAGTTTGATTCAGGTTATTTTATGAATGAAAGACAAAAAAAAAATGTCTTTGATACACACTCATTTCTCTCTGACGTTTACAGGCAAATACTGTTAAAAACTGATGACACTGTGTTCTGATTCTGTGTTGTAGAGTTAAAATCAAATAGTCTAGTGTTTCAATTGATCACACCCTGAATATTGCTTCTGCACCAGATACAGTATAAGAATAAAGCATGCCGTCCATGTGATTGTAAGCATTCTCACGGTTTTTTCCACTAAATGTTTTAAATACAGTCATCAGGTTTAGAAGACCTTGACTAATGGGTTACCATTAATACAGCTGGTATTAACCATTAATGGTATTAACCATTAATACAACTGCCTGACCTGAGCATAGCTGTAAACAGTTCATTTAAAATTGTCAGACAAAAAAAGTGGATAAAGGTATAATGTAGTCATTTTGGATGGCCTGCTTGTTTCAATGGATTTAATTACACTACACTTTCTATGACTATACTTTAGTTGACATTTTGCACAGTTCAGTACAATAATTTCTGTGTTCCTCTCCTGGTTTCTCCTATGGCATGATTATATGGGGATTAAATGGGGGAAGGAGAGAGAGGTTAATCTCCTTTTCCTGAGGTACTGTATACAGTCTTCAGGCTCCTTTGTCTGATTATACTGACTGTCCCCATCCTTGGCAGTACACAATAAAGACTTGACATAGCAGCCAGCTTGCCTACTGTGTTCTGCAGACACTCATCATGAGTGTCAGGACATACCAAGGTTAGTGGTCACCGGGACAGCTCTTGTAGGCAAAGGGCTTGCCAAACCCTCTTGGCTGATAAATGAATGTCACATAAAATGGGGATGGGGCAGAGTACAGCTCCATCCTCAGCTTTCAAAATCATACCAGTTTTTAAACATCCTTTCCCTCATAAGTGCGGTATGCACTACATCTTCAGTTGAGGCTGAGGCATTTTTTTACAGCTTATGGCTATGAACAGACAGACCCTCCTCCATTTATCCGGTGACATTTCTTTGGTCATAATTTTTTATGTTTCATATTCTTTAAGTAATAGCAATAATATAAAATCACTGAGTTTCACAAAATCTTTATAATGGTATTCTTAGTTCCTATTCATAGGATATGTTTTTAACGGAGACGACAAAGCACTTTAAGTAAGACGCTCTGGATAAGGGCATCTGCTAAATGCTGTAAATGTACATAAATAACCCATTTAAATTTGACAGTGTACTCCATATATACAAAATTGAAGTAATTCATACAAATGATATGATATGAAATGGATCAATGGATGTTTACATTAGATAGACATCTTATGTGACATCTTAAATTTACACACACTCAGGAGCACAAGTAGGATACGAATAGGAGAGGAAGGTACAGCATTACTTCCTTATATCAAGATAACTTTTACAAAGAAGCAGTCAAATTTAATCACAGTTCTAAATCAGTACTCTAAAGATGTAATGATAACTCGATAAAGAACAGTTTAGGTCTAGTTTGGTCTACACTATTGCCTGTTTTGTGTCAAATTATTGAGTATTTTAGTACCAGGTGAGTGAATCTAGAAAAGGATTATACAAATATTGCTTGCATTATACCCAATTATCCATCCATCCATCTTCTATACCACTTATCCTTCTCAGGGTCATGGGGAAACCTGGAGCCTATCCCAGGGAGCATCGGGCACAAGGCGGGGTACACCCTGGACAGGGTGCCAATCCATCACAGGGCACACAATCACACACACACACACACCCATTCATACACTACGGACACACCAATCAGCCTACCATGCATGTCTTTGGACTGGGGGAGGAAACCAGAGTACGGGGAGAACATGCAAACTCCACACACACACAGGGCCACGGTGGGAATCGAACCCCCGACCCTGGAAGTGTGAGGCGAATGTGCTAACCTCTAAGCCACCGTGCGTCCTGTACCCAATTAATAACCAAATATTTTATTTGTGGCAAATAACCAGTGTTGGGTAAGTTACTCAAAAAAAAGTAATCCAGTACAGATGACTAATTACTACTTTAAAATTGTAATTTGATTACATTACTGATTACTGCATGTAAAATGTAATCAGATTACTAATTACTTTGCTTTCAAGTTACTTTCAAAACCTATCAAACCTACAAAAATACACTACAAAGCGAAACTCTGTAATTTTAGCGCGCATCAATGTTCAGCATGATCAGAAAAAGTTTGATTTATCATAAAACTTGCCTTGGGTGTTGTCGCTGTTTGTAGGACTACCAGACAGATAAAATATAAAACTTTTTTAACTAGGCTAGTTTAGTGTCGCTAGCTAAGGGGAGGCACAGCTAAGCTATTATTGTATGGGTTTAGGTGCTACAGTGCCATGCAAAGTACATCATCTTTCCTTATGCTCTGCTCATATCATGTTCACGTAAACTGGAACTCATATAGACATTTACATACTTTGTTTTCCTGCTCAGTTTGAGAGGATGTTACTGATTCAGTTTCAACCACTTTACAGGTTTAAAAAAAAAAAAAAAATCAGCATATATTCATGTTTCCTCACACTGACTGTATGAGCTAGCATTTGGCAGAATTGAGAGACTGTCAGCCAATAAGACACGAGTGTTTCTACGTATTTTCCTGTAAATTCTGTCTGATTGGTCTCGCCTCCGTTCACTGAAGATATAAAATTACAGGCGTTCTTCTTTTACTGACGTTCAGTTATGTAGTGACAAACTGCCCCAAATGGAGAATTATTCTGGGCTAAAGAAAAAATCTTCGGGGCTACAGCCGCCAATGCCAAGGCCGGGTTACGCCCCTGGCAGCCGTGCAAAACGTGATTTATTTTAAAAATGTATTTTACTTAAAATTGTTTTCTTAATAATACTTGTAATGCAAGTAACGGAATTTTATTGATATTAGTAACTGTAATCAAATTATGTACATTTAAAATGTATTGTGTTACATTACTGCGTTATCAGAAAAAGTAATTAAAATACAGTAACGCGTTACTAAAAAATAGTAGCTCTGTAAATAACTCAGCCACGACTAGTCAATGAATCAGACTGCTGATGTCATTATGAGTTTAAAAAAAACTATATACACACACACACACACACACACACATACACACACACACATATATATATATATATATATATATATATATATATATATATATATATATATATATATATATATATAACAAATTATTATACCATGCCCATCAAATGTATTGCTCTCTTAAGAGACAAGGAATTATCTGGTGTGAATTTGTCCTGGAGACTCACATCAGGTAAATACATTTGTTGTAAATGATGCCAGCCACACAGTTATTTCTATTACACAGTTTCTATTATATGGTTATTTCACCACAATCTCGCCTTTTCATTTGTGTGTTACAAGTTCCATAGTGCCATTGTCTCTGTGTGCTTTAAAGACAATGCACACTGAACACCTTTCAGATGCATATTTGAGCGGTGTCTCTTGCAGAACAGTCTATTACAACCTTTTGTTTAAAATCATATTCATACAATGTCACACATTGCACACTTACTTGGTTCTTAGTAGGAAATAGAGCCACTGATTAGATCATTTGATCACACACACACACACACACACACACACACACACACACACACCCTTATACCTAATAAGATACCTATTGGTAACCATTCATTTTACCCCAATCGCTTTGTACAATTGTGCCACCCTGTGCCTGGTCACTGCCTGCGCAGATGGTCACAAAAATACCAAGAATATATACCGCTGCAACCTAAAACCAACTCGGACATGAGCAGAATGTGCAAAAGGATTGAATCCTGAACCCTGAAGCTGTGAGGCATCACCACTACCCGCTGTATCACAATAATCACCAATTATGTAAAAATGACTAAGAATTATGTACAGAAAGGAATTATATAGGCTAGTCTACAGTGTGCGGAAATTACCATAGCAACAATAATATCCATCAATTTTCGTACCCCTTACCCCTTACTCCTGCACAGGGTCATGGGGAGCCTGGAGCCTATCCCAGGACATGAGGTGGGGGACACCCTGGACGGGCATCATAGGGCACAATCTCACACACACACACACAAACACACACAAACACCCAATCAAACAATTTGGAAATGACAATCAGCCTACAATGCATGTCTTTGTACTGGGGAGGAAACGGGAGTATCTGGAGAAAACCCCTGAATCACGGGGAGAACATTCAAACTCCACACACACAGAACGGACCCCCAACCCTGGAGGCAAACGTGCAAACCACTAAGCCACCGTGCCCCCAACAGTAATATAATAGTGACTTAAATAGCTAAATAAAACTGAAGTTAAGTGTCCTGAAAAAAGAAAAACAATGGACTTGTTTGGATTTCATTACATGTTAAGTAAAGGTAAAAGCCTCAAGTTTTGACCTGTTGCCTTCTGCCTAGAGGTAACTTTTTCTTGCATGTATGTATTGCATTAGGGAATTTAACTCATGTTCTTGCTATAAAGTGGCAGTAAAATGCTGACTGCGAAACAGAAGACAATGTCAAGGAGAAGACTCCCTTGGAAGACGGGAGAGAGAAAGACAGTTCGAGAAAGGGAGGGAGAGCGCGTTATTCTTGTCACAAAACCCTTTGTCTACATCTGCTGATTGCTAGCCTCTAGCCAGCAGCATTCTTTAACTGTTTTGTCACCTCCTCGCCTCTCACAGATCAGCTGTTGTGCTTTTGTTATAGCTATTGTGTGGAATAAGCCTGTGACCTCTCTGCTGTACTGTTAAATTGTGCACCAGGCAAGTTCACATTCGTATTTTATACTCCCTCTTTATGACCCAGAGTCACCTGAATTTAAAAGCAAAATACATTAGGTGTGGGTTAAACAGGTCACTGTCAAGGTCTCAGAGAATTGTAGTTAATTGTCCCTAACAGGGACTACAGACCACATTGTACCCTGTGTATTACTCATGCGGTCTGACCCACTGTTTTTATCCGTGTTATTTTTCACTCTCCTTTTCATTATTAGCTTGACTGCTCTAGTACAACTAAAGAACTCATTTGGCTGTTGCAGATATATGAAATCTGGGTGTTTACAGCATGGAAAACAGCCACCAATGCCTGTCCTTCTCTCTGATCACCTCTTTGGCAGTACAAAGATATCGGTTTTGCAGCTGCCACTGATAAGAGTGCACAGAGGCCACCTTATGAAAAGCAGTGTATTCTGTCACTGCTCCACTGAGAAATGCAAGATGAGAAGCTGGGGGAGGGGTCTGGGACAAAGTACTGCAGGGGGGTTGAGATGGGTGGCCCCAGCACTTCAACCATGTTTTCATTCACCTTCCAAGTATGCTTGGTCTCTCTAAACAAACCCCGCCTTCCAAAGTACCCAGGTTTACTGGGTAAATATTGATTGATGAGTGACTTAACTCCCAATAACTGTCACACAAACCAAGGACTGCATAATCAGGGGAGAGGAGAGAGGCGTAATGTAGATAATGATATTCGATAGTGTTTTATTCTGAGCCAGCGGTCCAGATGAGGACCTAATCAGTTAAATCAACACCCACTAAAGGTTAGAATGGATACATTAAGATCTCCCTGGCTAGTATTTGCATGTATTACCTTTATTCTTTCCTTTCTTCTTTCTCACTCATGTCCCCATGTTCCCTGAGTTTTTTCCATTTTTTTTTTCCTCAATGGTTTACTGACTGGGGTTAATTATTAAAGGAGATGAGCCTGTTTTCTCTTTCAGGGTTACTCTGACTGGATAGTTCCTACGAACTCAGTGTTTCTCACCACTTAGACAGAGTTTTCAAGTTGGAGTAAATTGTGATAAATTAATATAATCTTCAGTAGTTGTCTATCTGGAATGAAGCACACCATGCAATTTATTTCAGTGTTCTCAAACTGAACTAATAACATGAAAAATAAAACCACTGTAGCTTCTTGTCCATAGACAAGTCAGTCAACAGCTCTTTTTTTTCAAAATATTCCCAGTTACGTACAGTATATTTAATAATATGAGACGTATCTTTTAGTTTGCAAACAATATTGTGTTTCCAATGCCCCTTGCTAAACACAAAAATGTTTCTATAAATATTAGAAAGAGAGCCTTCAGGCTTGTTAATTTGTGTAATGTACATATTCTTGAAACTAGAACCGTAAAAATAATAGTGAAATTATTATAATTTTCCTTAATAATAAAATCAGGATTATTTATCCAAATTATTCAGTCAATTTAAGCTAGAAAAAGATTTAAATAGTTAGTTCATTTATTTATTTATTACAAAACATTGCATTATATAGTTGAGGCCAAATGTTTACAAACACCTAACCTAAAGATACAATACTGTACATCTAGATAGAATGTAAATGTGGCTGTATTTAGAGCCAGTGCATTTTTGCCCTTGATACCATGGGAATATCCAAGCAACTCTGGAGCAATAAGTCCGGAGCAACAACTAAGCATTTGTACAAATATAAAAATAAATAAAGTTTCAACTGACCCCCAAGAGCACAACAGGGGAACTGGTACAGGAGTTGGAGGCATCGGGTAAAAAGTTATGATAAGACATATGTACAGTACATTCACCATTAAGAGGTTCCTACATCACCATGGCTTGAACGGGTGTCACGCAAGGAAGAAACCCCTACTCTAAGACCAGCACAAAAAATACAGGCAGACAAGGTTGCAGGTGATCGCCAGCCGTTTGGACGAGTGTTCTCCAGTCAGATGAAACCAAAATTTGTTTGGCCATAATAATCAGTGCTATCTATGGAGGAAAAAAGTGTGAGGCTTTTAATCCAAAGAACACCATCCCAACATGATGATGCCAAGGGATTGTGCACATCAGAAAACAGATTGCAAGCAACACCTCAAGACATCAGTCAGATAGTTAAAACATGGTCACAACTGGCTCTTCAAGCAGGACAATGACCATAGCATACCTCCAAAGTGGTAAGAAAATGCCTTAATGTGAAGGTATTGGAGTGGCCATCACAAAGCCCTGACCTGACGGAAGGTTACTCCAAGTGTTTGATTTGAAGTTAAGCAATTAAAAGGCAATGCCACCAATACTAACAAAGTGTATGTAAACTTTTGACCCATTGAAAATCTGATAAATGGAATAAAAGCTGAATTAAATCTGTCTTTTAGCTATTATTTTGAAATGACCACTTGAAATAACATACACACTCTAAATTGACTTAACACAGAAAATGTACTGTAACATGAAATGTGTGGAGTTGTGAAATATTGAGTTTGAATGTCTTTAGCATAGGTGTATGTAAACTTTTGGCCTCAACTGTATGTTGAATCATAGTGTCTGCTTGTCAGAACGAATACTCAATGAATGCTGAATATAAACACAATTAGTCACATTTATAGAATCAACTAATTTAGTCGTGCTTCAAAAGTCTATGTCGGAATTTGTATAGGAACAATATGGGCGGCTGAGTAATTTCAAGAGTGAAGAGGTCAATGGCGAACATATACGCTTTGTCTCAGGGTCTAGGGTAGATGGATAAAAGTTATGTCTCTCTCATGGTTGGCCTTGAGTCTAGTAACAATGTCCTCATTAGATGGAAACAGTGTGCTATATCCCATGAACATTCCTAGCTTAAATGATAGCATGCATGATGCTATCCCTTAAGATAAAAAAGACATGGGGGTAAGTGGAGGAAGAAAGTGGGGATAATGAGGATGGACCAAGAAGCAACAAGAGGAAAGAAACCGTTTGAAATCGGCTCTTCTTGTCTGGCAGATGGAGATATCGATCTAAAACAAACTAACGTAAGAACTGAAGTGAAGGAAGGACAGAGAAATTGAGAGAGAGAGATACAACACTGGTGTATACATAAGTGTAAGCATTGTGTCTCAGTCAAATTTATGCCAAAACACACCTCTAACTTTCCAAAGCTTGCAAGCCCTGTTTATGATATCTCAGGTCCCTTTATGGCAAGCTCAGTTCATGGCAGCCAGCATTTAAAATTGAGAGCCAACTCAAGTAAGTAGATACACTTCAGGGCAAGAGGAATATGGCTGCAAAAAGGCTGATCTATGCTGGCCCATTGAGCTGAGCCCAATATTACTCTTACTGGAAGGCTGCGGTCACACTAGGCTTTAAGCATGTGTATTTTTGTGTCGGAAGCCGTTGCGAATATGGGCGTGAACAGAATATGACATCATCCATCAAAACTTTCGCTACTTCTCACACAAGTTGTTTTTATAATCTTTCAAAGCTGTGTTGTAAAGTACAGCATAGCTCGATACTGCTAAAATTAGCGCTTCCATTTTTTTTTTAGCTAAAAAGGTCACGCAGTGATGTCGCGATCATCTATCGGCCACACGTCTTCACGTGATACGTGATACCTGCGTGGTCAGAGTTCACCAAATTTGAACTTTCATCACAGAGCGTACTACGAAAACTCTACACATGAGCTTGCGTTTCGGATGCGTTTGAATGGAAGTCAGTGGAGCACTAAAGCCTTAAACAAAATACCTTAACACCTAAAGAAAATGATGCTGCATATATGATGCAGTAAAGATGCAGTACAGTTCTCTAAATCAGCTTGGCCAATGATTAACCAGAACATAGCAAGATAACATGTTATACTATATGGGATAGTACAGTATAAGAGGTACTATGAGAGGGGATCACAAAACCCCAGTAAAAAAAAAAACTTTCTCAAAAAGATCTGGAAAATTTGAACAACTTCTCAAACAAAAGACTAATTTTCATTTAAAGAATGAAATATGCCAATAACTGAGCTATATGACCAGAGATAGATGTGGTGCATGGCCTGCAATGTAAATAGGCACAATGCATTTTCTTACTAAGCTGACACTTCTTAGCTACCCCAAGAATGAAGTCTGTACCTGATATATTTCCTAGATATACACCGATCAGCCATAACATTATTAGGCCACCTGCCTAATATTGTGTAGGTCCCCCTTGTGCCAACAAAACAGCTCTGACCTGTCGAAGGCATGGACTCCACAAGACCTCTGAAGGTGTTGTGGTATCTGGCACCATTCCTCCATGGTCCAGTTGTGATGCTCACTTGTCCGTTGCAGGCGCTTTTGGCGATGGACAGGGGTCAGCATGGGTACGCTGACTGGTCTGCGGGTACGCAGCCCCATGTGTAGCAAGCTGTGATACATTATGTGTTCTGAAACCTTTCCATCATAGCCAGGATGAACATTTTCAGCAATTTGTGCTATAGTAGCTCTTCTGTGGCATCGGACCAGATGAGATAGCCTTCGCTCCCCACGTGCATCAATGAGATTTAAGTGCCCATGACCCTGTCTCCAGTTCACCAGTTGTCCTTCCTTGCACCACTTTTGGAAGGTACTAACCACTGCATAGCTGGAACACCCCAGGAGACCTGCCGTGTTGGAGGTGCCCTGACCCAGTCATCTAGCCATCATTTGGCCCTTGTCAAAGTCGCGCAGATACTTATGTTTGCCCATTTTTCTCGCTTGCAATACATCAACTTCAAGAAGTGACCTGCTGCAAAATATATTCCACCCCTTGAGAGGTGCCATTGTAACCAGATATCAATGTTATTCACGTCACCTGTCAGTGGTTTTAATGTTATGGCTGATCAGTGTGTATATACATTAAACTTGTTTATACTAACAATAACATGAATACCCACAAATAAACATGTATAAATATGTCTGTTTTAATGTTAGTTACAACATTATTCCTGCACACCGAATGAAGAAAATAAAATAGCTTCGTTTTCTAATTGTGCTGCATTAAATGTGGTAGCATTTTTGTGTTCATACACATTAAAAGTACCCCATGTGACAGACACAGCAGTAGCTTTCTATGCTTATCCCTTTTAGCCAGTTCCAGAACAAGGATAAATGGTGCACTTATATCCAAAGCGCTTTACACTGTGTATCATTCACCCATTCATACACACCAATGGTAGCAGAGCTGCCATGCAAGGCACTAACTTGCCATCAGGAGCAACTCGGGGTTCAGTGTCTTGCCCAAGGACAGTTCAGTATGTGGAGTCACATGGGCCAGGAATCGAACCACCAACCTTACGATTAGTGGCCAACCTGCTCTACCACCTGAGCCATGGCCACCCTGTAGCTGAATACCCTATCAATGAATTATTCATACAGAAATAACTTTTAAACTTTTATAATAATGGACCGGTAATAATTAGGGGAAAGTAATAGCTCAGTGGTTAGGACGTTGGACCTCTGATCAGAAGGTCATGAATTCAAATACCAGCAATGCCAAGCTGCCACTGCTGGGCCCTTGAGCAAGGCTGTTAACCCTCAATTTCTCAGTTGTATAAATTTTTTTTTTGATAATTGTAAGTTGCTCTGGATAAGAGTGTCTGCCAAATGCCATAAATGTAAATGTAATTAAGGCCACTGCAATAGGTCACACCAGGAAGAGGACAAGAGGATCTACTGGCATGATGAAAGAAACAAAAGAGGATCATGAAGAGCAGGGAGAGCTGTTGCTGATGTGGAATAATTTATATTTTTTGTGGTAATAACATAGGACTGATCAAAATCTCATACATATATGTGCTTTGAAATAGTGTACAGGTTTTCTGAAAAAGGAATATTCATCTATTGTAATGTGAGACTTGTGTGCATCTGCTATCGGGATACAGCTAAAAAGTCTTTTTTTTTAAATATAGGCTCAAAGAACACAGAGAGAAAGAAAGAGACTGAGGGAAACAGACCCCTCTGTGCACACTTCAGACTAGTTTGGGGGCAGGAAGGAGAGGGGGATTTGGGGAAAACCAAGTGTATACTCAACAGGCTTTGACAGAAGAGCCTTGAGGTAATTTCTAGGTGAAAAACTAGACCTTCCCAAGACCTGTCTGGAAAATGTCTCCTTATTCCATTGGGGCCTTAGGACCCCACCGCGCTTAGAGCTCTTGAATAGAGCTTGTGATGTGATACAGCAAGTGTGAAATCTGTTCCTGAGAATCAGAGACCTCAGCAGTCTGGCCTGAAAACACCAGTTTGACTAACAAAGCTGAACTATGCAGCAAAATTAAAAAGTTTTATGACAATCTTTTCTCAATCAAAAACATACACACAGTGTACTGTATATACATACACATAATCTATATTCACACGCACATGCGTTCGGAAAGTATTCAGACCCTTTCAGTTTTGGCATACTTTATTGTTATAGGTTTCATTTTAAATTGATAACATTTACTTTTTTGCCCATTAATCTACACACAATTTGCCATGAGGACAAAATGAAAACAAGTTTATAGAAATTTTTGCAAAATTATTGCAAATTACAAACTCTCATTTAGATAATTATTCAGACCCTTAATTCAGGACTTGTCGATTGTAGAAGCATGTGTGGTAGCAATTACAGCTTCAAGTATTCTTGGGTAAGTCTCTACAAGCATTGCACAACTGGAATTGGGAATTTCTCCCATTTTTCCTCGTAGATCCTCTCCAGCTCAATCATATTGGATGTGCAGTGACTTCAGGTCTCTATATAATGTTCTGTGGGGTTCAATCTGTACTTTGCCTGGGCCACTTAAGGACATTAGGGACTTGTGCCAAAGCCACTCTAGTGCTGTATTGGCTATGTGCTTCAGTTCGTTGTTGTGCTGAAAGGTGAACCTTCACCCCAGTCTGAGTTCATTCGCACTCTGGAGCAAGTTTACGTCAAGGATCTCTCTTTATGTGGCTGCATTCATCATTCCCTCACTTTTGACCAGTGAGAAGTAGAATGGCCATTGGATTCTTGGTCACCTTCCTGACCAAGGCCCTTCTAGCTCAGTTTCTGGACCCTAGGGAGAGTACTGGTGGTTCCAACCTTCTTCTATTTCACAATGATGCAGCCTACTGTGCTCCTGAGAACATTCAAAGCTTTAGAAAGGGTTTATACCCTTGCCCAGATTTGGACATTTACAAAGTTATGTCCAAATTTATTTTTTTCTTTTGCTTGTTCTTAAATATTGATCAACATTGTTAAATATCCCCAATAAATATTTGTCAATATATTTCAGTTTTCGATATAGGAAAATCATAAACTGAAAAATGCTGCTTGCATAAGTATTAAACCCACCCAGATTCTGGAAGCTCCAAATGAAAGATATTGTCTTAACGAAGACACAATTGACTTATAATTGTCCTTCACCACTGAAATATTAAAACAGCTCCCATTTTCTGAACAAAAAACACCTCAGTTGAACTGACATTGAAGAGACGGTCAGTCTGAAATTAAGGAGTGAAAATGAGGACTAGGAGCATTCTAAGGAGGTTAAAGATACGGTAATAGAATTTAGGAATAAGGTTTACAATTATATCAAAGAGGTTGGACAGCCTGTAAATCCAAGAAATCCAAGAGCCTAAATCACACCACTCCATGTGGCAAAATGTGTTATGTTCTGAGAGCAGGCATAATTCTAAAAGAAGGTTTGGCACACTAACAAGACAGCTTATCATCCAAATAACACCATACCCACAGTAAAGCATGGTGCTGGCAGCATTATGCTCTGGGGCTGCTTCTCTTCAGCAGGGACTGGGGCTCTAGTCAAGATCATCTAGTCAAGGAATCATGGATAGATCCAAATGCCAATCTATTTTGGCATGAAACCAAAGAAAACATTTCCAAAAATAAAAGAAAAATGTCACCTTCCAGCATGATAACGAACGAAGCACAAATCCAAGTCAAGAAAGAATGGCTTCAGAAGAATAAGTTCATCAGAAATGTTCCAGTCAGAGACCAAATCCAAATCCTTTTGAAAACCTGTGGAATGATTTGAAGAGGGCTGTACACAGGAGATCCCCTTACAATCTGATAGATCTGGAGTATTTTTGCATATTTCTTTTGTTTGTAAAAAAAAAATATGGTAAAAATATGATTTTATTTTGTAGCTCAGTATTTAGGTGTGGCTACTGGAGCAAGCCACTGATGAACAAAAAAGGAGCAAATAGTACATCAATTAGTATCATGCTAATGAACTATGTCATGTTCTGCATATAATGGCAGATATCTTGACATTATATGCAGAACATGGCAACCCTGTTTGCAAATCTTAAAAAGGAGACCAAGTTCATTAAAAACAAGTTCATATATATATATATATATATATATATATATATATATATATATATATATATATATATATATATATAAATCAAATCAGAAATCAGAAATGCTCGCCACTGGTAACTTGTTTCCAAGAAAAAGAAGACACATGCGTCCATCTTTTTCTATGCCTCAACACTCTGGTGGGAATTTTTATGAAACCTGGCAACACTTCCCAGGAGATAATAAGGGATTGCCTGTAAAGCTCTATGTTAAAGTAAAAATTTCATTCTTGTACGACTTTTCTCCTGTTCTGTCCTGTAGTATCCACATCTATTATTAGGGTTGCTGCCAAAACAGCTCTGACCCATCGAGGCATGGACTCTACAAGACCTCTGAAGGTGTGCTATGGTATCTGACACCAAGACATTAGCAGTAGATCCTTTAAAGCTGTTAGTTGGCGATGTGGTGTCAGGAACGGTTTGAGGAACATGACAAAGAGTTCAAGGTACTGACTTGACCTCCAAATTCCCCAGATCTCAATAGATCAAGCATCTGTGGGATGTGCTAGACAAACAAGTCTGATCCATGGAAGCCCCAGCTCACAACTTTCAGGACTTCGAGGATCTACTGCAAACCTCTTGGTGCCAAATACCACAGCACACCTTCAGAGGTCTTGTGGAGTCCATGCCTCAAAGGGTCAGAGCTGTTTTGGCAGTGCAAGGGGGACCTGCACAATATTACGCAGGTGGTTTTAATGTTATGGCTGATCTGTGTATATATGTATATATTGGGTCTTTAAAATTTTGCATTACCATTAGTACCATCAATGCATTCTTATGTAGGTTTGGGCCATATTTTGGTGAACTTAAAATGAAAACTTTTGTTAATAAGCAAGTGTGTGCAATCCAGAAAGACAAGCTGTTTATCTGTCTGAGTAGAAGTTATATCTGTAGTTACATCTCAGGTCTGAAAACCAATGTGAGCAATTTCTGTATTAACTTCTCACTACATGTGCCTAATTAAATTCTGTAGGAACCACTAAAAGTGGCACTAAATATAAAATTTTGTGAAATAAAAGATTAAATTACTGAACATGTCCCGAAAACCTGAATTGAAGCATTAGATAAGGTAATTCAGACTCTACCTCACCAAACAGGCTACACAACTACTAGTCCAGACTCTTGTCATATCAAAACTGTACTACTGCAATGCACTACTCTTGGGCCTCCCAGCCAGCTCTATCATACCCCTTCAGATGATTCAGTATGCAGCAGCACACCTCGTCTTCAACCAGCCCAAGAGAACCCATGTCACACCCCTCTTCATCTCCCTCCATTGGCTTCCTGTAGCCGCCCATATCAAATGCAAGGCCTCAATGCTCACGTACAAGACCTTGTCAGGAACAGCACCCTCCTACCTCAACTCTCTCCTGAAGGCTTACGTTCCCTCACGCAATCTACAATCGATTAGCGACTGATGCTTAGTGGCTCAAGGTCCCTTTCCAGAACCTTCACACTAACTGTTCCTCAGTGGTGGAATGAACTTCCAACCTCAATCCGGACCGCAGAATCTCTCACTATCTTCAAAAAACAGCTACAGACCCATCTCTTCCGTGAACACCTAACCAACCCTTAAAATGCCAACCCCCACATTATCCTAAAAAACAAACAAAAAAAACCCCTACTCTGTGCACTTTGCTTTTCTAGAACTCAATTTTAAGATCTTGTATGGTAGCACTACTTGTACTGTTCTCTGCTTGATATATCACTTTGCTTGTATTTCCTCATTTGTAAGTCGCTTTGGATAAAAGCATCTGCTAAATTAATAAATGTAAATGTAAATATAATTAACAAAGCATGTTTCTGGTCATTCCTTCTTGAGGACTGCACCAATAGTCATTAAAAGTTTGTGGAAGAAGAAAGGAAGAGCAGAAAGAGGATGAGAAATTATTTGAAGAGGGTGAAAGAGACAAGGAACAAGTCCAGTGACTAAAAAAATCTTCTGATAAACGACACAGCAGACACTGACAGACTAAATAAAGCTCAGACAGGATTTAGGAAAGTGGAACTTTGCAAGTGATGACTTGCTGTGAGACTGTTGGTAAATTAGGAGAGAAAAAAAAACGTTCTTTTGAACTACACTGGAAGTGTGTGTGACATCTCAGCTGCAACGATATAAACACAACGCTCACTTGTCAGGCAAGTCCATCTTTCTTTGTTTGATTTGCATTAAAGATAAAAAAAAATTTCCCTGGGTGAAAAAAGAAAAGCCAATCAGTGGTCTATGATACAGACCTGCTTGCACACCTGCTCAGCCTGCTCTCACTATGCAAATCAGTTTCTCCCTCACTTCAGCTCCTCTTGCAATAGCAGTGTTATTCACAGGACCATGCATTTTCTTCTCCAGCCATGCAAATCTCACATTCATGTATGTAAATAGGGAATGCCTCCCCTACATATGTCACTGTTTGCAAAGCCTTAGCAAGCATATGACTTATATAGCTGCAATTTAAATAAAATTTGACTTTGACCTGCTAACTGAAATAGGATGTATGTGGGGGACGAGGGTCAGTTTTTGTTATCAGTCAGATAAATGATGTAAGCCTAGAGTTAATTATTTGGTTGTGAATGGCACGCCAAACTTAGCTCTGGTACTGTAAGTAATTTCTAATAAAATCTATGTAAATATATTTAACTATGGGATGTGATGAATATGGAGGACTGAAAATATGAATAAAAAAAAAGTATATTCATCAGTAAATACATAACTAATTTCTTTGATACTTTGTTAAATAAACAAACAAATAAGCAGTCTGCTTAATTTAATAGTTTATATTATATATTCATTTACTGCTTTATTTAAGTGTTTATTAAAGGGTTTCATGCTTTAAAATACAATTAACAGGTGGGTTTCCTTTAGGATGTTGTTCTGACTGGACAGCAGGCCTGCATGCTGGAAGCAATCTTATTGGACAGTACAACACAAAGAGGATTATTATTATTATTATTATTATTATTATTATTATTATTATTATCATTATTTTATTCTATTGAGGAAAGACATGGTAGGGTGGCAAAATGAGTAGTGTTGCTACTTCACAGCTCTAAGGCCCCCTGTACGATCCTGAGATCAGGTCCTTGTTTGTGTGGAGTTTCGCCTGTTTTCAGTGTTCATGTGTTTCCTTCAGGTCCTATAATTTCTTCCACTGTCTAAAAACATGCTTATAGGTGGACTGGCTATTATAAACCCACACTCATCCATTCACTAGGTGTGAATGAAGTATTCTATCCAAAGTGTATTGTGCCAATTATACCCAGCATGGCCTGAATGACCGAATGAATCAACAGATTTGAAGAAAGAGAAGGTTAGCCTTACATTATTTATGAAAATAATCTTGCTAACAACAACCTTAATCACACAATAATGAATGATGCTGTACTGTAAGGTGGCTAAACTACATAATCTAACTCTTGTAGCCTCAGTGTGTTTCAGCTGAAAGTGGTCTAAGGACACTTTCTACTGCAGTTTCTATATGTTCTGATATATTACTGATGGTAAGTAATCATAATTACATTTATAGATGTCTTGGTTTGCACCAGGTTAGGTATTTTCCTTGTTAATTTCTGATAAAATGACGCTTCAGCTTTGTTACTGAAAATGCTGGAATTAAATCTTAATTTACTTGGATGCCACCTAGTACGATACTCTGGATTTAAGTCACATATCTGCTATATTGCAGCCAGATACTCATGTAAAAACGACCCAGGAAAAAAGACTTACTCCACTTTCAACTGAAACATGAAGGTCTACAAAAGTCGCAAGAGTAAGATTAATAAAATTAGTCCAAGTCTGTCAGTACATTTGAATAAGACTTCTGTGTGTTGTACTGTACGCTGGCTCCCAGCATGTTGGCTTGTTTTCCAATCAGAACACCTCATCCTAAAGGCTCCCCATCCTATATTTGCATGTTATAGTATGAAATCCTTATATAATAAATCCTATATAAATCTCTAAATATATTTATCAATAAATCCGTCAGTATATCTAACAATATGCCCTGTGATGGGTTGGAACCCTGTCCAGGGTGTCCCCTGCCTTGTGCCCGAAGTCCCCTGGGATGGGCTCCAGGCTCCCCCCGACCCTGTGTAGGATAAGCGGTACAGAAAATGGATGGATAGATATCTAACAAAAAATCAATCAATATTTCATTAAATAACCCATAATAATAACAATAATAATAATTCATAAATAAATGTCTAAAAAATTATATTTATGTGACTCTTAAAAATAATTATAGAAGTTATGTGTTTATTAATTACTTTAATGACCGATTTATTATCAGATTTATTTATTTAATGCAGGATATATTTATTAATTTATTGGTGCATATAATTTAAATAATAATAAATAATACCAATAAATCACATTCAAAGACAACCCCTAGACAGAGCTGTGTACTAGCACACTAATGCTCATGAAGCCAACATACAGTATATCAAAAATCTCTTTTAATCACATTTAATCAAATATGAATCACAATTGACTGAAAGACGTAGGGCTTCTCCACATCCTAAATCTATGAATGTAAAAATATATACAGTAAATATATATATATATATATTATAACTAAATTAATAGGGAAAAAAAAATAAGGACCTGGCTGGTTCAATTAATTTTCCTCAGGAGGGAGGAAAATGGCAGGAGAGGGAATCTTTTACATACATAAGCATCTAAAAGATGGCCCACAAAATACTAATGTGGTGCAGACTGAGGAATTGTGTGTCTTGTTTTCATGGTCACGGGAGGAAATAAAAATAAGATGTCTGCTGTACTCTACGCATAAGTCAACCTTTTCTTATTCTCATCCAGTTGCTATTTTTGTGGTCATAAATGAAGGTGAATGCACTGACAAGAGTGGAGCATGCACAACAGGGATGTCATATCCGAAATCGGCCACTTTGGTCCAAAACTGGCCTACTCTAAGCACAAGTGCAAGGCCAAAATGTTTTAAGTGCTGCCTGTACCATTTCTTACAACTAGGTTTTGTGGGTATTCACTATTATGGTCATACCATTACAGTGTAGGTTATTTCACCCAACTGCAAAGAAAATATATAACTGACAGATATTTTATAGACTACATCTCAAAGTGGTTCTCAAAGTGGGGTCTGGGGTCCGTGAAGCATAGCTGAGAGGTCTGTGATTTTTCTTTTTATTATAGTGGTGGAAATTATAATCTATTATTATCAGGATTATATATATATATATATATATATATATATATATATATATATATATATATATATATATATATATATATATTCTTAGGGTTATTAGTCTGTTTGACTGGTTACCAGAATTGAATGTGTTAAATCCTAAAATCAATCTGTCAGTGGAAAGAAGGGCTAGAAAGCGCTAATCAAAATATTATGTTACAAAATATTACTATACACATTTAAATAATGTTCATGGTACACAGTAAATCTGTACTGAGGGGGTACATGTGATTTCTTTTAGCATTAAATGGGTCCCTGGTTGCAAAACGTTTGCGAATCTCTGATCTGCATAACAAATGAAGAACTCTGTTGTGGCCACTAAGTATGAATAGGAAAGCTTGATGCATCATTAATCACAGATTATCCCATATTTAATTAATTCAATAAAATGTCTAACCAAACTATATAAATGTATATAATTAAGTAAATATATGAATTGATACTATCCAACACTACGTTTTTTTTTTTTCTGTTTTTTTTTTCCTTTGTGGTGCAAACAATACAGTAGCTAAATGTACTGGCTTACAACATACAGTAAAAGTCATAGTTGTTTGTTATTGTTTGTTACTGATAAAATAATTCCATCAGTTGTTCGGTTAGTAGTTAGATGAATTAGCCTATATATCTTGAAATGTGGTGGTATTAATAACAGCTAAACATGAAAATAATTTATTTGCTAGCCTTAAAACATCATTCTAACATTTCAATCATATGCCCAAAGTGCAGAGATTTTCAAATCCTCTCTTCAACTAATATTTCAGTGTTTTAATTTTGACAATATTGAGAGAAATATCGTCAGACATCTTGCCACAAATAAATGACATTCAATAAGGACACATGCACTGTAATGCACAGGGCTTACCTCAAAGTCATTGGCCTTGTTATAGTGCATGTTGAGAGCACGATAGAGCTCACAGTCTCGACTGACCGTTAGTTCATCTGCACCAGTCACACCATCATTTATGGCCTGCCGAGCAAACTTCTCCATCTGGATGTAGTAGAACTCACGGAAGTTGCTAAACCACTTGATCAGCTGAGAGGTGATGCAGCGGTTGAACTTTGCAGAGAAAACAGAGACATTCGATTTGACAATTTATTGCAAGACTATTTGGTCATAATACAGATGTACATATTCATGGAAAGTTTTTACTAATACTAATACTTGCACATATTTCAATAATTCATCGAATTAAATAAGTAATGCAGTTCAACCAGTGTCATCAAGATATTCGATTCTACAAACATGCTTTCTGAGTGACCCTGAGGATGACGGGTAAGCAAACATGTCCTCGTTTGTGGCAGAGTGCTCAGGGGTTTTAGAGGCAGAATTTCATGACTGGTACAGATGTTTGCACAAATGGAAACAACTTAAGTGGATGAAATTATAATTGTTTAAAATGAATGAAACTGGAAACAGGAAATTAAATTAAAACCTTGCACGTTATTTGTGATACATTTCATTTTTTATGCAAAAGAATGACAGTTTGGAGTTTTTGGTAATGAAATAGCATAATGAAATAGAAATGCCTTTATTTCAAGTCCAGTGACATTAATGTGCAATGACTAGCCATGTGTGAATATTGCAGAATTTCCCTGAACAACCTGTATGATACGCATAAGTGTACTTTAGGAGCACAGATACACCGAAACACAGACAGGTTCTGTAGGCTAAAGTGCACTTATGGGTATAATACAGGTCAGCATTGCTGTGTAAAAGCTGATGATATCACCAAGTTAAATATATGAGATATAAAATGTTTGGTAATCGTTACGCCCTCAGTTACCTTTCACTACATACCCCTCCCAGAGTATTAACTAACAAGTAGAACTCAATGCCACTGACATCGACAGGATACCTCTGCCACCAACAAGTCTAGTCCAACTTGCTAATAACTTATATGCCTCAAATACCCCCAAAATATACTCTAAACAAAAGAAAGCTATTGAAGAAAAACTATTTCAGACAATTAACCTCACTGTGATCTTTCCAAAATGAAATGATACAAACATTCAACCACCCTTTCTTGAAATATCTCAGAGGGCTCGGATGGACGGGCAGGCAGACAGACAGACAGACAGACAGATAGATAGAAGCATGGATACACGAACATACCGAAAACATAATGCCTTGACATTGTGCTTGGATGTTGTTTCCTTTAAACGATGGTTGAGACGTAAAATGATAAAGAAGAGAGAAAAAGAGTAAGGATCATGGTCTGAGGGAATAGCTGTAGGAGAGAAAAGAAAACTACCTTGTGTGTGGGCTGAAGTAATTTGCCTTCATACTCTCACATGTAAGATAACGCACTAAATGAGAGGTCATAATGTAGTAATCAGGTAAGAAGAAAAGACACTAGCCACAGACAAGATGTTTCAAAAATAATTATCCACAAAATAATTGTCAAGTTCAAACATGTCCTTAATATGTTCAACAAGAAAAAAAAAAAAAATATATATATATATATATATATGCAAACAGATGTATATGATGTCTGACTATAATAATAATAATAATAATAATAATAATAATAATAATAACATAGTGCATCTGTTTTACAATATAAAAAGAACACCACAAAATTACTGTTTTTTTTTTTTTTTTTTTCAAAATTTGGTTCTTTTCACTGTCAGATGATATGCTCAAAAGCTTGCAGAGGAGCAAAAGTGAGGTTTCTAGAGTGACCAGGGGATGACATGAAGGGGAACACAGAAAACAATGAAATTAGAGGTTCAAAACCCAAAATTCTGGAATGTTACAACTCAGCACATTCAGCACTCAGCACATGTCATCTCCCTGTCGAACAAATAGTCATTGGACAAAAATGGGAAATGTAAGTACGGATAAACTTTTTCACTATCTAACTAACCAACCAAAAAGACAGACAGACAGACAAACAAACAAACACACTCCCATTGCCAGGGTGCTTAAACTGTACAAAAACAGATATTTCAGAAATGATAGAAATGAAAATGCTTTTAGAAGAAATTTTACTGTAGATTTTAGAAATATAGAAATAGACTTGTAAGAAATGTCAGAAATATAACATGGTTAGGCTTTCTTGTAATATAAGACTTCTCAGAGTCTCAGAGGGCAGATAACCATTGTGTGTGCATACAGTAGCTCTGTAGCATACAGTAGCTCTGTGTCTCTACACAAAAGTTTTCACATGCATACTCACAGTTTTGTAAAGTTTTATTTTTATACCAATAGAAATCCTGCTTTCTTTTTCTTTTTCGTTTTTTCCTCATACAGAGACTCTACCCCTCCTACTAGCAACCGAATTATCACCACTTAACACATACATTAGAAAATGTGGGGAAACCAGGTTCTTATGTTAACTATGAAGGCATCTGATGGCTGTCACCAATTATTCATATAGTGAATACCATAAAAAGAGTGGAAGATCTGCTATATAAGCATTAAAATTAACTGGAAAAAAAAACAAAAAAAAAACTTCCTGCTCTAACTTGAGTCAAAAGAAGTTATTGTCAGTGGACTGCTAAGACTAAAACAACTCTTAAAATTTTGTTCTATGTCCTTATGTTTGCGGCCACCAGGGCGGTTTCCAGTGGAGTTTTAAAAAATATTATTGTAATATATTTTAGTAATGTTTGCGTAAGATAAACTGAAGTAAAAAATTTCTGCCGGGTTTACAAAATTTTCGTTGTATTTGAGTGCACATGTTAATAAATGACAGTCCCTGGTAAATTACCAGGCACATGCATGGCACAGCTGATTTTATTTTTCACAGCTGATGGAAGAAAAAAAGACTTGATATCTGGTATATGCCCATAGGTTTACGGATACCACAGTAGCCTGCACAGATCCCTGACCTCAACCCCACTGAACACCTTTGGGATGAATTAAAAAGCTGACTGCACCCCAGGCCTCTGCATCTGACATCAGTGCCTGATCTCACTAATACTCTTGGGGCTGAAACGGCAAATCCCCACATCCACTTTCCAAAGTCTAGTGGAAAACCATTCCAGAAGAGTGGAGGTGATTATAACAGTACAGGAAAAGGGAGGGGAGGGGGGACCAAATGCGGAATGGGATGTTCAAAAAGCAAATATTGTTGTGATGGTCAGGTGTCCAAAACATTTGGCCATATAGTGTATATCTGTAAATGTTAAATATAAATGCAAATCTTAAAAATATATGTATATGTTAAATCTAAACTTCATGTGGTAGTTGCTCTCAGAGTGTGAAAGAGTAGCTTTCCCCTTTGCTATAGCATATGTTTGCAGAAATTGATTTTATTTACTTTCATTTATTTTGCTTTAAAACAAGATCTTGGCAGTCATAGACTGCTTTTAAACCTGCCCAAAAGTGGTATCAGCAGACTTGCTTTTTTACATCCCCAGCCTTGTTCCAAAACTAGCACAGTATTGTTTAAAACTGGCAAATCTGTTTTCACTCTGAGCGTAAGGGTCAGTTAGCATATGAATGAAACATTTAACATCTACAGTTTTAAATTTAGATTTAACAATTAGATTTATATTTAATATTTATTTTTAACATTTGCATTACCTTATTAAATATATTTATTTATATTTAACATTAACATTTAACATTTATATTCATATTTAAAATTTACATGGAAACTTGTCAGAATGGCCTCAAATGTTCAAAAAAGTCAGACAGAAAAGAGTATTCAACTTTTTACATTTAAGTTCCCTAAATCTGTTCATTCAGGAATTCTCCTATTCGGTTACATCCCTAATATATAACCTACCATTTTCCCTACCCCAGTCTGTTTTTAGTCTAAGTGTGTTTAATGTAGCAAAATTTAATATTACAAATGTTAATAGTTGACCAATTTTGAAACGCAACACTTAAAAAAAAAAAAAGATATTAGTGTTAATCCTTAATTTATGTTTTTAGTTATAATACAGTGGTCACTGCATCAATATTGTGGTCTTTCCGTTGTTCCATTATGTATGATTTCTGTGGAAGCTGTAAAATGGATCTGTTTCTCCCAGTCATTATTTTCTATTTGGATGCCATCACTCTGTTAAATACAGTTTTTTAATTAGTCATTCCTGCAGCTTTCATGAGTTTATTCCATGTAATTAGTCAGTAATTTATGCACAATTACCTAGCATACATACTTTTTGATCCATAAAACACATGCCACCCATTGTTCCTCATTATTAATTTCGCACACTAAACTAATTGTTCTCAGCACCCCAATGTTGTTTTAGAATAATTTAACATGTAGTTTATTAAGAAAGGCATGACCTGTAAAAGAAGACAGTGTAATTAGACAACTTCTGTACAAAGATCTTTAAGAGCCACATAATTCTTAAAATTAATAATAATAATAATAATTCAGTTGGTTACACAAGAGTTACGCACACGTGGTAGAGTTCACCTAAAACAGAGGCAGGTCAGAAACAATGGAATGTCATTTGAGGCCAATATGAAATACAATTAAATGTAATATTAAATACATAAATATGGTATGATTCATTAATTAATAGTATCTTCCCTTTAAAGTAAATGAAAAAGGTTTTTTTTCACATGGAAGACATCAAAGAAAAAAAAATGTTAATCTGAGACATTGCATCTTGAGGACTAAAATGTTTATGCATGAAATTATTTATTAATTTAAAGTGACCTGGAAGCATAGCAGAGGAATGCTTGGTCAGCTTATCCTTCAAACTATGAGTATATTTTCTTTATAGGAAAGCACACTGAATTAACCAAAACATTATTTTATTATAATTCCACCATTCAAAGTAACAGATTACAAGTGTGATAATACTTGATAATGATTTCATGACCCTGATTTAGTATCTCGTTGCTTCAATATGTTGTGCACACATATAACTGTTGGTGCACAAAGCCAAATTAGCAGTGATTACATTTACGGCATTTGGCAGACACCCTTATCCAGAGCAACTTACATTTCTCTAATTTATACAACGGAGCATTTGAGGGTTAAGGGCCTTGCTCAAGGATTTGAACTCACAACCATCCGATCAGTAGTCCAATGTCTTAACCACTGATCCAATGTGATTAATATGATGATTACAACTACAAGGATAATCCATGCAACAATATATTGGCAATCTACTAGAATCCTGTCAGATGCTTATTTCAATGCTTGCCATCTTCTCATTGATGTTATCATATTAGTCTTTTTTTATTAGCATATTACATTTGACAGCAAAGGAAAAAATGCTATTTACTTTTGTAGGCCACATTCACATCAACCATTTCAGCCAACATCATCAGTTTATTAATAGGGGTTACAAGTGAGTGAACTGGGATTCGTGAAAGGACCATAGCTATTAAATAGCTATTAACAGTAATTTAATCTTCTTTTTTTTTTTTTTCGACAGGCTGTGTTTTAAATGAATGCAAGTGAAAGGAAACATGGGCCTTCAGCCTTAGCTCTATAGTATTTACCTACTCAAGGAGATTAAGGCCAGTTATTTTAGTTGGGAGAAAGAAGGAAGAGAGAGTTGACCAACTGTGGCAAAGCTCATGATATGTGGTTAGAGATACACTCACCTTCACATCGGAGAAGAACATTTTCAGCATGTTGGAGCTGGGATAGCGTGTGTAGAAGAACATCAGCTTTGCCTTCTTCAAGTGGTTGGGAGATAAGCCTTCTTGGATTTGCAGAATTAGTGGTCAAGGAAAGTGCATTAAATATATATTAACAGACATTTACAATATATGAAAATGAATGTAGAAAGAAATAGACTTTGTGTACTTGACTAGACTATGCCATACACAAAGATGCCCAAAAATACAAAAAAGACAGAAAACAATCTTAATGTGTTCCCAACCAGTTCATTAAGATCCTAAACAGTCCAAAAAGAGTACCAGTCATTATATTCACCATAATGGTCAATACATGCCTGTTTATCTTAATAAAAAACTCTATCTATTTGGAGGTTGCATTGCCTGCCTGTTTCAGATAAATAGGTTGATAAACAGATGGGCATTGTGAGGAGTCCCAGGAGGAGCCATAGCTAACCACAGCTATCTAACCATTACATTTCACTCCTAACAACCAAACAACTCTTTGCCCCCCACAGGCTCTTGGCCCAGCCCGTGTGTCGCCAGCTTTTCCAGCTTTAGCCACATCTGCGATGTAGACTGGCCATGCCATTTCCTTGACAGATTAATGGCTTTATAATTTATCAAAATGAAGATGCATGTGGGGCTAAATCAATGGACCCATGCAAGGTCAATTAAGAGGTTTGATCAGCACAGGCCGACCTCCTCCTTGTGATGTGGAGCGCAGGCACTAATTCATCACCGTGGTGCCTTCAAGTCAGTTTATGTGGTCGGAACTGCACTTTATCCATTTCACAATACAGATGTAAATTACGGGTGTGAAATTGTACGGAATGGCAGAAAGCATTACCTCCACCTATAAGGCCATGAAGAATTCAGTTTGACATTATAAGTAGTCGTATTGACTTAATGCTGTTTGTGTTCCAGGAGCTCTTCAACAATGCCATCAAGCTATTCATGCTGACTGACATACTCCTAGTAAAAGGAGAGGGGAGGAGGTGTTCCGTTCACTAGGCTGATAGAAAAGACTAAAAGAGCACTAGCTTCTCTCTTCTGCCATCTGTCATAATGTATACAACAAAGAATAGCAATGAGTGACTGGGTAACAGGATGAAAGATAGGGAGAGAGAGATAGACAGAGAGAGAGTGAAGTCTGAAGGCTTATATAGAAGCATGGCCCTTCAAGTGAAGGCCTCTTCTGAAACCATTTCTTGACAACACAGCAAGGGAAGTAGCAATGCGAGTGAGTGTAAGAATACAAAGTGGCTCGTATTAAGAGTAAAGAGTACTAGGAAACACCCTCATTGGCTTCATCTTAATTATTACTTGTTCCATTCAAATAATGTCCATCTGAAAATGCCCCATAAAGAAGCTTAATTAATCTTCAAGGGTTACCAGACGCAAATGTAATCACATGTCTTGGTCACGGGCCACACAGATTTTTTCCCCCCATCTCTACTCACTACATAATCCGAAAAAAACAGGATTATAATCTGAAACAGAGCATTAATATCTTGAACAACTATATCAACAAAAACCTATTTCCTACAAGAAACCTCTTGTCCATACAGCTGCTTCTAGGATACGCAAATATGTGCAGTGACAAAATACCAGGTAAACATTACCCCACTCAGTGTAAAACAAGCCTGGCCACAAGTAAGGTCAGCCAGGAAATAATGCAAACATGAATATGAAGGAGAGTGGGGGGAAAAGGGTGACCGCAGTATATAGACAAATGAGATGCTACAAAAACAGCAGAGCCATGGATAGTGCACATCGTTAGTCTTTACTGAATTTGGATTTGGATTCACAGTATTTCATGAAACGGAGACTATAACTGCTGAAATCTGAACCAACTGCCAGGTGTAAGGGGAGAAAACATAGGGATGATAAATCCATAAATTAATGCTAGACATCTGCTCATCAACATGAAAGATTAGACAGCTCAGCCTAGCATTCTATTAAAAGTAAATAAATAAATAAATAAATAGCATGGGTAAACAGAGCCTTTTTAAAATATATATATATATATATATATATATATATATATATATATATATATATGAGTGGATAAACAGATGATTATTAAGGACGCTTCCCATATTAATAATGAATTTGAAGTAAATTAACAAGTAAATGTTTTTTTTTAATCTTTCATATATATTTAACTTTATTATATGAGGTCTGTGCTTTGAGTTAAAAGAAGTAGCAATCATTGTTACAAAAACAGCTGACTTCAACTCTCTCTAGTGCATTAGACATGCAAACTGACTTCAACACTCTCCACCCTTGTTACTTACAAAAGCACCATGTCAGAGCTGTTCTCTTTCTCTATATGCAAATCTTGGAGTGAAAATAAACAAGGCTATTTGTCTTATGATGCAAAGAGGGTGCATGACAAGGAAAATCATTCTGTCCAGGATAAAAACATCAAAGAGATTCAGACAAATCTGTATAAAGTTTTTTTTTTTTTTTTAACCCTATTGTACAATTATCGAGACATTGTTGTTGAGAGCCTCGCATGCAGGTGCATATGTTTCCTGGAGGGAAAATTCTGTGTAAAGTCTAACTGAGTTAGACTTAGAAAGAAATTAATCTATAATTCATAATTAAAATGTACAGAGTACTCTGTAAACTCTGTTTATTCTTAGAAAAAGATAGATAGCCAAAGCTTGTTAGACATCTAGCAGATTTTTGGTTTTAAAAAAATGGTTGTGGAGAGGGAAAGGATAAAAGATAAACAGCTACCTGCAAACACCTGTTCACATCTGAAAAAAAAAAGAGAAAGATGAAAAGAAAGGACCTGCTGCCAGGCAACAGCTATTAGTGCTGCAAGTGCTTTAGACTATAGCAAGCTCTTCATGATCAGAAAGAATACAACAATTTGCAGATATTCTCTGAAGCACTAGATGTGAATTAAGGGGAAGCACAGTGAAAACAAGGGTTTACAAAATTTCTCTGAAACAAAATGCCCACTCACTGACAGATATATTTTCTCATCTTTCTAAACACAAGATGCTAAGATCTTTTGGCAAAGGATCGCACTTGGCCTTTTTACTTCCTGGCTTTGAAATATGATTTGCTTTGAGCATTATGTACAAAGTCTTGCATGGCCTGTGATGAAAGGGGGTGGGGTATTGTGAGTCTCTCTATGATAATTCGAGAACAGAGAAGATGGGAGGTATGTTTGTCATTGCAAAGCTTTTCAGCACTTTGCCCTATAGTGCACACTTAAAAGCCTGCAACCAGAGAGCTCCATTTTTAAAATCTTTAAGAACATGAATGGACACAGGATTTGAATATACATTGACGTTCTTTAAGACCAATTGCCATTTAATCATTTTTAACCACCCTACATGATATCTGGTATATAATATGCAGGTATTTTTATTGACTTATTTTGAATCCGTAAATTCTTTTAGGCAAAACATTTTGTAACCTTCTGAAGCTTGTTTGTACACATTTATCATTTGCATTTGTGACTTGCAAAAATAGTCAAGGAGAACAATTCATTGTAAAACAATAGCAACCGCATAATACATTAATGCGTCAGGGAGTTGATTATTGTGAAAGGATATTGTACTTCCTGAATATGGAGAGATATCAGACATATCTTGGAGGTCCCCACATTCAGACTTGATGAGAGATATTGAAAGGCCTTCAGGGTTTCCTGGATGTGTTGGCGAGATAGAACGATGGAGGCTGAGATGGTTGGATGACATCTTGGTCCGTAAGCTAGTGGTTTCTCTAGACAGGTCCATAGACTCGGGAGAAGACCTGTCCTTGCCTGGATAAGGCCCATTTGGGGCACCTAGAGGGCTTTGGAAAGGATAACCCATAATATGAAGAGGAAAAGGATGTCGGAAGGATGGAGGACTGAAGGCCACAGTTGAGGATAATGGTGATGGGTGAAGACCAGGGTGGTGATTTGCAGGTGTGGGTAGCGATCCAGGCTGGTCAGTGGAGTTCTTTCTCACCACTAGAGGCAGGGCTTCTGTTTGGTCATTTGAGTTGGGCACTCGCATGTTGCTAAACGAATTGAGGGGATTGGGAATAATGACATCACCAAAACACTGTAGACGCTGGTTAGCAGTGTGAAAATGTGGGTTCTCGCGATTCATTACAAAGCGGTCGGAGGGTGCCTGCACAGTTGGGAAGCCCTGAGGAAGTGGATATGGGGTTTTTGCAAAGACCTTTACCACTGTGTCCACCACCTGGGTCATTGCAGTGTTTAGTTCCTGTTTCAGTGTTTCTGCTAGTTGTTTCCCTTCTGCATGCATGGACATTGATTTATAACCTTTTCCTCGAGAGCCATCGCGTTTGGGCTTCTCTCCCTCGGTCATCATGGTTTGCTCACAAATAAGTGCCTGGGCTTGGTCTAAGAAATGTCCTGGATCAAGGTCAGACATCTCATTTTCTGAGCGGTTTGTAACAGAGTCAGATATATGGTTGTCCATTCCATCAGAATGCAGGCTGTCCTCTGAGAGGTTTCCATCTTCATCATTCTCAGAGTCAGTGCTATCATAAATCTGATAGAACTTTTCTTGGAGCTGACGGAGCTGTTTTTGCATGTCCTCTAGCTGTAGTTTGAGATGACGGCGCTCCTCGTGTTTTTGCTCTTTGCGAGCAGAAATGAGTTGCTGGAAACTCTGCTGCTGCTGGGGTAGTTTCTGCTTACGCTTGTTTTCCCTGTAACTCTCGCGAGGGCTTAGGGGTTGAGGTGCCCCATCACGCTCAGTCTCACCTATACGGTGCGTGACATTTGGAGAGTGGCTCATCCCACGGATTATGTTCTCCACTCTAGCACGTTTAGCCCTCAGGTGCTCATCTGTCAACCGATCAATGTCAAATTGTGCCATGGAAGGCCTACCGAAAGGGGACAGACACTCCTGAGGGCTGCCGCGTGATGAGGTGCTGCAGGCATCCTCCTGGTGGATCTCTGAGCCTGTCCTGGACAGGCCACTGCTCTGGTAGTCAGATTCATTTGCCCCATTTTTGGTTAAATTGTTTTTCAGCAGATGGGAGATGATGGTGGCCCCAGGAAAGGTCACCAAAGTGTCTTCATAAGAGTTGGCCCGCTTCAGCAACTTGTGAAGCACATTGGACTTCTCACTGTCTGTGTGCTGCACCACTGAACAGTTGACATCCTTCTCAGCTCCGTGGGGATTCATGGCACTGAAATTGCTTGTTTTTAAATGGTCAAAAGCTACAAACACTGTACCTACAGTCCTTTTCACTCCGATGTCAACTCTTCTTCTCTTGGTTTTTCTATTTAAGAGGGACGTGTTGTCATGGTCCGGCATCACTGGAAATGTTGTCACGCCATTTTAAAGCCTGCCAGCTGGACACAGCTTGAGAACCCTGCGAGACAGGTGAGGTGGGAAAAAGATTACATATTACTTGAATAAAATTTCTATATAACACAACATTACAGGGACTTAATCCGTATTTTATTTTCATTAAGAGTGTCAAGCCGTTTTAATGTAACATTCAAGAAGACAAGTTTTTAATGCTAAAGACATTTTTAAATATCACACAAGCATTCTTATATATACAACTGTATCAAGTTTAGTGGAATCATATTATGATTACATTTAAAAAAAAAAAACCTCTCAACTCTATTTATTTTTCAGCTAAAGGATAATGATTTTCTTATTTAAATTAAATGATAAGTTTTAAACGTACCAAAGAAATGTAACATCTGCATTGCATTGCAAAGGAATTACATTTACAATTTACATGACATTTATAAACGTAAAATAATATCTATGACATAATATCTATATAATATATCTATGACATTGATTTAGCCTGATTTTATATATATATATATATATATATATATATATATATATATATATATATATATACACACACACACACACACACACATATATATATATAGCCTATTCACGGTAACTTAAAATATTTTATAAATAATTAAAAAAAAAACAGTTCAATTCTCATTTGATCAAAAAATGTAATTATTATATCTACTTTTAGATATCACTATCATACTAATATTTAGTCACGACAACTCCTTGATACATGAGTAAAGAGCATGTTATAAAAATCCCACATCAGTTTGTTTTTCTCCAGTAAATGCTTATTTGAACAGAGACCCACAACTTGTCCTTGGGTAAAAGAAAAGTTTTGATTAATTGACATCAAATCAATGGCGTGTATATGTCATGTAATATTTATTGTCGTAGTCTATAATATGTTTGCCTGAACAACAACAACAACACACACACACATATCTATATCTATATCTATCTATCTATCTATCTATCTATCTATATATGTTGTTGTTCAGGCAAACAAATATACACTATATGCCATTGTTGTTATTTTGACAATTTTTGTTTGTTTGTTTCTTTTTTGGGGGGGGGGGGGCAAACTAACATTCTTATATTTGGAGCAGAAGAAGTGTAATAACTGGATATCTAAGCAGGAAACACATGTGCACAATGCTTCACACTGTCCGCTAAAGTCTCCACCTGCACACCGTCTCTCAGCACACGCTTTCTAGCTAAAAACAACCTCAACACCAGCAATGCCCCTCAGCAGTGAATTACTCGCATTACTTGTACGACGTGATAAACATGATCACGTTTTGTCCGTGCGTAATGACGCACCCGTAAACAACAATGATTACAAGAACTTTGTGTGTGTGTGTGTGTATGTGTGTGTGTGTGTGTGTGTTATGGAAACTGTTAACAAAGTAAGGCGAACCTGCAAGCAAGTATATATAAACTGAAAGCAAGCGCGTATGAAACATTAAAAAAAAAACAAAAAAAAAGTCCACATGGACGCAACCAACCACATTATGAAGTCATTAAAGCTGTACATAAGCTACATGGTGACTCTAGCCGACTGATTTCACATCACATTTGCCTTTACAGTAGCTTCCAATCTTTTATACTTTGTGAAACAGCTGTAAATAAATAAATAAATAAATAAATAGATAGATAAATAAAAAGGGAAAGTAAAGTAGCCGAGATGGATACACGTCTTTAAATGACACGCACTCGCAGGATATTTAAACCCTCCAGTCAATGCGGGTTCTTGCGTAGCCGTGATATTGACCAACAATAAAGGTGACATTGCATCTACTTAGAAATAACCCGCTGTTGCTAAACAAGGAATTTACACGACAGTACAGATTGACTACTTACTCTGAAGATGAGAAAGGCTTGAGCTTCTTTTTGGAATAGTGTAACAGAGGATTGATAGGGCTGCTCACCCCTGGACGAATGAAGTAATTTCTCAGGACAGTGAGAGCGCAGAGAGAGAGAGAGAGAGAGAGAGAGAGAGCGAGCTAGCGCGCGCGCGCGAGAGAGAGAGCTCTTGTGCGCGCGCTCCTCTCTCTACCTGGAAATTGTCCGTCTCAGCGACCACCAACAGGACGAGGCTGTAGCGCGCGCTCACATCAACAAGATTCACTTTAAGACGCGAATAAAGGAAGCAGGAAGACGGCGCGTCATGATCATCGTGATGCAACGATTTCAGCTACCAATAAGAGCAGTCCACTGGATTTAGAGGAATACAAAACCCTGAACTTCTCCGCTTGTCGACAGACACCCAATCATCCAAAGGCACCAAAGAAAACAAGGGGGTAACTGAAGTATATTACTTGTATTTTGAACCGCTCCACTCCATCACTGCTTTTTTGTTTTGTTTTGCTCTTGTTCTAGTTTTTATTTCGCATTTGTAAACCAGTCATCTCGTAGGCCTATAACCTTTATCACGTTAAAAAAAAACAACAAAAAAAAAACTTTTCAAATCCATCATGTTGCTCAAACAACCTTAATATCACTCAGTCTACTACTATCATGTGTGATTCCAATATATATATATATATATATATATATATATATATATATATATATATATGAAATATTGTAGTATTAACGTGCTATTCACGGTTCATAGAAAATCATACACTTTTTTTTTCTTTTTAAACTCAGAATGGAATCATTTCCTAATGTAGGATTATGAAAAGTCAGACTTTCCGAGGTCGACTCTTTTGATCATCACTGAGCACACAGTTAAAGCCCAGCATCTAAACCATGAATAATATTTCAGCACGCGCTTCTGCTTGAAGCTCAACATTCAAGCCAAAAAAAAAAAAAAAAAAGGCCACGGCTCTTTCTTTCACTCCTGTGCGGACATAGTTATCAGCCCCGCAAATACCAGCATCTGAACGATGAATACAATTTCAGCACGCGCTTATGCTGAAGCTCAACATTCAAGCAAAAAAGGCCACGGCACATTTTTTGCACTCCTGTGCGGACACAGTTATTCACCCCGCACATACCAGCCAATCAGTCTAAGAATTTCAAAAGCTAAATTTCATAGTTGTATACCTTTTCTTTACCAGATGCGTATCTGCTTGAAAACCCCCGTACCTTTTACACCTTATGATGTTTCATGTCATTTGTGAAAACTTTAATTAACGCGGATATGACTAAGGCTTGGAAAGTGAGTTCTGCATTTTTGCACACCCAGTATCAAGAACGCGCAAATGACTTGAGCATTGAGCATACTTTATCAGGTTATGTTATGTACAGACTTATCAAATACACACTAGGGTATGTTGACTGATTTAAAAGAAAAATCGATCAAATTGTTTGTAGCCTATTCTAATGATTATTCTCATTATCCAGTTGGGCGCATTAGGTGCAGCAGATTTTCCTCTGTGAATTCTATTTTTGTTTTTGTTTTGTTTTTGTTTTTAATTGAATTAGATTTTTTTTTCTGTTGCAGTGCAAGTTGCGAGATGCAAAGCCGTGTTAAATAGATTATATTATTATTATTATTATTATTATTATTATTATTATTATCATCATCATCACAAAATATGGGCAGCAAGATAAAATTCCCAGATTTTGTTACTTGATGCCAATTTCTACAGTCTATTGTCTGAAGAAGAAAAAGAAGAAGAAGAAAAAGAAGAAGAAGAAGGGGCTTTCACGCATCATTCATACCAAAGTCCCAAATAAAATGATATATAATTAATTATATGTATTAATGGGTGCAGATCACAAATGCCTCTGATACATACTTCAATAGCTGGTCCATTACAAACACACGCACCATTATTATTATTATTATTATTATTATTATTATTATTATTAATAATAATAATAATAATAGTGCATGTTCTTAATACAATGGTGACAGATGATTAATTTTTTTTTTCTAATAAACATATTTTTCAACGTGAGGACAGAATTGAGGGTATCTCTACTCTTTCTATTATTTTCTATTATTTCTGTTTTCAAGTCGCAAGCCAGCATAGTTTCGGTCCAACGGCAACTTTTCTTTTCCACACGCGCCGGCAGTATGGAAAAACATTAGCGCACTAAACCTTGGCGACTGAAGAAAGAAACGTGTATTAGTATAGAGAAGACTTGCTCTGCCCTAATTTCGAAAGTGACTCAGTTCTTTCCGGGGCCATTCTCAGAATCTTTTTTTTTTTTATTCTTCTGTGGATTTAAATCACCTGTAGCCTCGATTTAGTTTGCAACTACAATTACCCCTCTCCCTCCAACACACACACACACACACACACACACACACACACACACAATCTCTCTCTCTCGCTCTCTTTCTTCACCGTGGGGCATGAATGAATATCAGAAGGAAATAATTTGGTTTAAAACAGTAAAAAAATATTTATTTGTATCTTTTCAAAAAAATTAAAATATAACATAACCATTTAGAGTAACAAACCAAACATGTGATCTGATCTTGCTGTGAGACCACTAGAGTTGACAGTATTGCATGTCCTACAGTTAAACAGTTAATACAGTTGTAAAATATATTATACATGTGCCTGATCCATTATAGTAATATAGTATCTTAAGTATTTCCTTGCATCGAATTATAGTATAAATCTTTTGCTCTGCAGTTGCAGATAATTACGAGATAAGCTCATAATTACAGGCTTAGAAAATTTAGAACCCTTAGGGATTTATCGGTTGTCCCTCTGGGGGACCCTTAAAGGTTCAGCCAAGAACCCTTAAAGAACCGTTGAAGAGTGTACATACTCTGCTCTATTTGTGTGTTAGAATCTTCTTCTTTCATTAATTTGCTGGGTTTTTTTTAAGGTTGCCAGTCCTGATGACATGGTGTGTATTTTAAAGAAATGCTAACTCATTTGACACTCATGTTTACTGTTATATTAAAAATGTTACTGTCCTGTCTATTGTCTCACTGTGGTCTGACTTTCTTGTCCCTACATGAACCATTCAAACCATCTCTGAATGGATATGTAGCTACGTTGCATGCAACCGTACCCCTACACTGCCACTGCATATTTGCTTTTATCTTTGTGGCCTCCTGTAAACCTCTACGCAAGGAAGAAAAACAGCATCTCAAAAGAGCAAATTTTTGGACACACTCTTTTCCCAAAGGCTAATATACTGTATATCATATATTGTTATATTATCCATCCATCCATTTTCTATACAGCTTATCCTACCGGGTCGTGGAGAACCTGGAGTTTATCCCAGGGCGCATCGGGCACAAGATGGGGTATACCCTGGAGAGGGTGCCAATCCATCGTGGGTACAATCACATACACATTTGTACACTATGGACACTTTGGACATGCCAATCAGCCTACCATGCATGTCTTTGGACTGGGGGAGGAAACCGGAGTACCTACATGCAAACTCCGTACACACAGGGCAGCAGCGTGAATCGAGCCCCCAACCCTAGAGGTGTGAGCCAAACGTGCTAACCACTAAGCCATCGTGCGTCCCCTATTATATTATATTATATTTATATTACATTATATTACAATATGCATTTTTGAAAACATTATACAGTGTAATACAGTGATACAGCTACAAACATCACAGACCCTAAACAACAAATTTCTGTCATTCTTTGTGAAGAAGTTGTTTATTGAGTCTCTTGCAAAAGAAATTTTGCGTAAACCCTGAGATCATTTTTTTAAAAACTGGGTAACATTCCAATCTTTACTGTTCATTATGTCCAATTTTAAGGGTAGTGACTAAATACTGTGGCGTGCATGACAATGCAATTTTGTCTTATTTCTTCTTCAGGCCTAAAGTACACATATTGTATGACATGAAGGGACATGTTATAATAAGATGAATAACACACACACACACACACACACACACACACAAATACTGTAGAATAATACTCTGATGTATATACTCTTGTGTCTGTGTGTCTGTTTTATATCAGGTTTAAGAGGATCTATTTCTTTAGACATTCAGAGTTTTTTGGATTTGACTTTGTATTCTGTGTGTACAGAAATGCATTTGCACTCTCGATTGAGGTACAGCAGTGAAATGAAAACACTGACCACCCGAACAGCTTTTACTGTACGTTCCTGAACAGCAGTGTTGTACAATCTATCATAACCACATAATGTTTTTCAACAAGGTGTTATTTTTCAGTTTTGTACTGGATGTCTTATTTTTACTGCATCATACTAAACTCCATCCTTGCTGTACTATGTCTGAAGTCTAACTGTATTGTATAGTATAAAATCTCTTTATTAAACAGTGATCATATTCTATGGTATAATATATTTTACACTGAATGCTTACTGAACTAAACAGAAGAAGGGATGACAAATCACAAAATACAGTAGCAAAAGATTCAAATAAGCATCAGTAACTGATTTCAAATCTTAATGATCCCTGCGGCTATTATTTTAGAATGATGTTTTGGTAAAAGATAGATGCAAGCAATTATCCATGGTGGATTTTACTGTGTTAAATGATGCATCTCGTAATTCATACTTATAGCACTAACTCCCAAACTCTTAAAGGACAACTTATTTATCCTACTTTAAAAGTGTAACTTTTACATTATGTTAGCTTGTTTTCTAACCACATATAATGGGAAGGTAAGTCAACCCTTGATGTAACAATTCACTTAAAAGCTCTTTGCTGAGAGACCTCTTGCGTTATTGTCTGTAATTGCAAAGCACAACATAATTGTAATATTATTCTCAGTTCATAGTATTCCATCATAGCTGTGAGGAGATATTATCCTCCACCTCACTAATGATATGACAGAAAGGTTACACGAGGGAAAGATAATAGGAGGGGAGAGATATAATAAGATAAGATTAGATATGGAAGTGCACAAGAATAGATAGAAAAAGAAGGATAATATTCTGCTGTAGATGCTCTCGTGTACAAATTCAGACAGCTTTTTGAGGGGCCATCAAGATTCAGGGAGTAGCTATTATTCCACACATTAGCGCAGGCTGGCTAAAAGCTCTTATGCTTCAGAAGGGTCTTGGGGGTCTTCAGGAAAAAGGATGTGGCACTGAAAGTGGGCAATGTTTAAGGGACGCGTTACGCACAAGGAAAAAAAATAAATAAAAAAACACCCACTTAACGTGACAATATGACATGCTGTAAGACCATGGGCCGAATGTGTGAAAATGATATTGTAATGTGAGCCAGTACCTCACTAAATTCAGTCAGGTGGGGGCAAAGGAGTACAGGTAAAACGGCATGTAGGCAAGCACAATTGGTCCTAAATAAATGCTAAAGTACATGCAAGTTCTGTATACATGAGGCATTATTTCTGAGTTTCAACTTTGAGACCGGATCTGCGTTAAACAGTTATCTGTCTTACCTTTCCACAATTGCAGTAATAAACAAGCAAAGCAGTCTAAGGCTATGAATAGAGTAATTTCGCAAATGTTCCAGAAGTCACAGTATATTATCAATAAGCAAGAGATATAAATATAGATACATAGTGGGAAATAATAACTCTTCGCCATTATGGATAAGGATGAATGTTGGTGGATTCATTCTACATGAAAAAATGCCACTATATAAGTTGAAAAGCAGTGTTGTACGCCCATACTGGCTGTGTTTAAAAAAATATATATATATTTAAAGCAAGGGTCTAAAAATACATAACAACACACTATTGTCAGCTGTGATAAGCTGTGATAATCTTTTTGAATGAGTGAGCCACTGTGGCAAAATTGCACACATTGTCTCACAATCCCCTGTTGAGTCTGGCTGTTAAGTCAGGGTTTGAGGCAAGTTGGCAGAGGAAAGAGAACTGGGCCTGGCCTCATGCCTCAGTGCCTGCAGGGCCCTACACTAGACCTACTGCTCCTTTGGCCTCCAGCTTGAACAGAGATCTTCAGACCCCAGTGCACTCAACTAAAGCAGCATGTTAAGTGAACAATCCTATCTGCCTTTTCTTCCTCCAATGACTTCTCAATAGAACTGAATCAGCGTAGGGACAGCTTTCAGTCTTGTTTGTATGTGTGTGGGTATGTTTGGTGGGACATGTGTTCATTCATTTTTGGTTTTGAAATGAAAATGGGAAAACAAGGAAAGAGCATGTTTTTTTTTTCTTGGCACTCAATAAAATAGGAAAATAATCATTTTTTTCATAAAATCATATAACACACACACATACGCAGTAGCAGCACTGTGCCAGAAAGGGGGGGGGAAATGTAATTTCAGTGACTTTGACCATGGCATGGCTGTTGGTGCCAGATGGGCTGGTTTTTGTATGGGCTGTGTATTTCAGAAACTGCTGATCTCCTGGGAGTCTCTAGGGTTTACACAAAATGGTGAGAAAAACAAAAAACATTCAGCATGCAGCAGTTCTGTAGGTGGAAATGCCTTGTTGATGAGAGAGATCAAAACTGAATGGTCAGACTGATTTGAACTGAAAGGATGGCTGAAGGAACTCAAATAACTATTCTTCACAAATATGTGTGCTGAAAAGGGATTTCACAATACACACAATTATAGGAATATCTGACAATTTTAACAAAAAAACAAAACAAAACAAAAAAACTATAGCTTGTATTAAAAAAAAAAATGAAATAAGCAAAGCTTTTCCTTCAGGTTAGAATGAGATTTAAGTATAGGCAGGCCATTAATTAGCTGCAGTAATAATTCTGCCAATATAAGGACAGTAAGTGTGTGTGTGTGTTGTGCGTATGTGATTGCACAAACACACGCACTTAGGACCCTGACTAAGGTTACTATACAATAGTGTTGGACCTATTTCTGATAAAATTATCATATGCGGCTACATTCTTTTGTCAGTAAAGGAACATAATAATATTGGCTCCATTTGGCTATTTTCATTTGCACTGGAACATGTATGCCAATCCTTCCAAAAAGGCCATTTGCACAAAAGAGACTTTTTAAAAGGGCTATTAACCTTTAGTTTTATTCAGTCTAATATGGGTATTCAGGTATTCATTGTGAATCAATAAGGTTGTTTACTACTAAGTAACAAAATGTTGGGCTACCAATAACCATGCAATATGGTTCATATGTTCTATGAATAAAAAGAACATGACATTACATTTCTATGTCAATAAATATCCCTTTTTACGCTAGCTGAACTGAAATGTCCTCCAAGAAAGCATAAAGGAAAAACATATTTGTGTGTACAGCCTATGAAATAACTTAAACTCCACCAACTACATGTACATCACGAACATCATTAATATTTATGCATGGATATGAGTACTAGTACATGGTTTCTGTCACTCATTGATATTGTTACCAATACTGATACTAATATTAGAAACATACTAAGTATTAATCAATCAGGGGCATCTCAAAACATTTTGTTTAGCTCTGTTTCTTTCATGGTTTGCATAATAGCCAATGTCTATCCACATACATGCATTGCTAGGCTTGTTCTTTATAGAATTGGCTAGTTAACTTTAAATGAAACACATTAGCTAGCATTAGATAGTTATAGATTAAATAATTTACAATAGACTTGAAAAAAAAAAAAAAAAACAACTCCCACAGCACTTCAACAAAGATCATTGTGTCTATACCTTTAGAAAGGACACATTTTCTTCGCTCCCTTTTTTTCTTACAAGACTATTACAATCATCTAAACAGTGTGGTCCTATTATTTTCTAACCTGTGATATATCCACAGAAAATGGGTAGGCCCCGGCGTTTAAATGCTTGTACTATTTTTGAAAGAAACAACACATTTCAGCAAGGAAAACTGTTTCAGTACCTTTAGAGAGAACACATTTTCATTTCTAAAGATAATCCTCAGCTTCAGAAGTAATCTAAAGTTATATACTGTCACTTATATACTGTTCAGGCCAAGTTGCATTCATTTGACTGGTCTAAATAGGTAACTTTTAAAATAAAATCTAAACTGAGTATGGTTGCGCTGGAGTAGAGTGGGTTTTGTTTATAGCTATACAGGAAAAGTGCTTCTGTATAGCTATAGCCATAGTATAGTACATAGTATTAGGTTCATTATGTTGGGAATCCCTGATAGTCAAAGATATATAGGCGGCTGATTATTGAGTGGCTGATTGTCAAGATCAGTACACTGGATAAGGATTGTAGAATGGTCTGTAGACAACTTAGATGCTGTGCGCTGCTTGAATTGAATTCCTTGTGATTTTTTCCCCCTCAAGTTTTACAGTATTGTAGGAAGATGCTATAGTACCTGATTCTAGTATTTTCACAGATGACAGTTTGAATCAGCTTTGCCTGCTTTGATTGCCACAATTAATCTTCAAATATTTCCAGATCTCACAAATTTTGTGTCTGTTCATTAGCACAACATACTGTATGCATAAATGGGCATGGTTTTGGAGCGATACCCAATACTAGTATCCATACTGAGACATCCCTGATCATTATTATTATTATGTCCATGTAATTAATTAAATTGCTGAGATGAAACAAGCATATCGCTGGAATTCCCCCCAGTAGTTGTCCTTCTTCTGAACATTTTGTGTTCTACCTGGGCCCTTGGAACCATCCCCACCGTCCCTACCCTTTACAGCACCCCATCTTGAAAAATAATTTATGTCAAAGTAATATTTCCATATTGTCTGTGTCCATATAAATTCAGCTGTGACATGATTTCTATCTGTTGAGATTTCAACATCTTGGTCTTCAAGACAAATATCTTCTTCAAGCATCCTCAACATGATTATAATTCAAAGCTATTATGCAGCTCCTCAGCAGCAATGAAAGCTAGGGTCTTGGGCCAATGCATGTATCACATTTCATCTCCAACATTGCACATTTTTGTCATTTTTATGGCTTGGCAAAAATTGAGAAAATCATTTTTGGCCACCCATCCACCATATTAAGTACCCCACCTGCTGATGATTACCCATAAACGTTTCTTTTTGCTGAGATGTACCTGGTAATTAGGCATTGAAATGCCCCACGCTTGATTTACCTTGGTGGTGACTGTGAATAGTGATTGGTCGAAGGGCCTGACCTCTCCCAGAGCTTTCTGATTTGTTTACATGCTCATTTGTTCAAATGTATCACTCACACACACACACACACACACAGGATTGTATCCATTATAATTATATTGATTTTCTAGTACTTACACTTGGTCATATAAAATATAATGTGTTGTATTCACCAAAGTTTTTCATGTAGACCAATTTTATGTTTGTGGGTTGTCAGTGCCTTTGTGCTTCCATCTATTTATCCATCCATCTGCTCGTTTGTCTGTGCGTCCATCCACTGAGATGCTTATTAGCATGATATCTCAAGAACGACTGGTTGAATGTTTGTTGGATTAATAGGGAATTATGATTGTAACTAGCAGAGGAACTAGTTTGATTTTGGACTTGAACCAAACACTGCAAATGTCTGAAATAGCACAAATCGTGCGTGCAACTATGGCTGTATTTATGGAACAATTCCTTTTTGCCCCTGATACTGTGGGAAAATCCAAGCAACTTAGCCAAGACCTCAGTAAAACAATTCTGGACCTCCACAAGCCTAGTTCCTTCTCAGAAACAATGTTCAAACAACTGAAGGTACCATGAGCATCTGTTCAAGCAACTGTATGCAAAAATAAAAATTTTGGGACTACACACCCTGCATTGTTCAGGAAGGAGACACAAATGAACTCTCAGGGATGAACAAACCTTGGTCTAAAGGTTCAGCTGATCCCCAAGACAACAGCAAAGGAACATCGCTATGGCCTGAAAGGAAGAAGCCCCTACTCCAAGACTAGCATACAAAAGCCAGAATGAAGATTGCAGATGATCAACAAGATGAAAACCTAGCCTTCTGGAGGAGTATTCTCTTGACAGATATAACAAAAAGGAGACTGTTTGGCTATAAATTTAAGTATGTGTTATCTATGGAGTAAAAAGGGTGATTATCATCCCAACTGTGAAGCATGGGGGTGGTAGCATCATGTTGTCGGTGCCTTTTAGAATATAGATGGTATCATAAGGAAGGAGGATTATCTAAAAAACTTTTAACCATACAAATGGTTTAAAACCAATAAAGTGAAAGTATTGCGGTTGTCATCACAAATCCCTGACCTGAATCCCATAGAAAATGTGTGGTTTGAACTAAAAGAGTGTGTCTGAGCAAGGAGTTCTGTCTCACCAATTCTGCCAGGAGGAATGAGCAAAAATTCCCGTGAGAGAGAAAGTATTGTGAGAAGCTTGTAGAAGGCTAACCAAAGTGTTTGATTCCAGTTAAACATTTGACAAACAGTTAACAGCAGATGTGGGCATTATAATATTATGTTGTCCATCAGCATTTTGTGTTCTGGAAAATAACTTTAATAATAATGACTCAGATATCCTTTCTTTCCATTTTAGATAAAGTGCTATGGTTCAAGTGTAATTTGCTCATTAACATCTATTTTAGTTGGGTGCCACCCTATTTTTTACTCTGTTGTTGTTCTTCTGGTCATAAATGGGGATGACTTCAGTGAAGTAGATGGAGCCATGAAACAAGTCACAGATTACATGACATTTACAACCCCAATTCCAAAAAAGTTGGGACGCTGTGTAAAATGTAAATAAAAACAAAATGCAATGATTTGCAAATCTCATAAACCCATATGTTGTTCACAATAGAACATAGAAAACATACCAAATGTTTAAACTGAGTAAATGTGCCATTTGAAGAAAAAAATAAGGCAATTTTGAATTTGATGGCCACAACACATCTCAAAAAAGTTGGGATGGGGGCAACAAACAGCTGGAAAAGTAAGTGTTACTAAAAAGAAACAGCTGGAGGTTAATTGGGAACAGGTCAGTAATATGATTGGGTATAAAAAGAGTATCTTAGAGAGGCAGAGTCTTTCAGAAGTAAAGATGGGCAGAGATTCACCAAGCTGCAAAAAACTGAAACTACAATTTGTGGAACAATTTCAGAATAATGTTCCTGAACGTAAAACTGCAAAGACTATGAATATCTCATCATCTACAGTACATAATATCATAAAAATATTCAGAAAATCTGGAGAAATCTCTGTGCACAAGGGACAAGGGTGAAAATCAATACTGCATGCCTGTGATCTTCAGGCCCTCAGGCGGCACTGCATTAAAACCAGGCCCGATTCTGTAATGGAAATCACTGCATGGGCTCAGAAACACCTCCAGAACTCATTGTCTGTGAACACGGTTCATCATGCCAATCACAAATGCTGCTTAAAGCTCTATCATGTAAAGAAGAAGCCATGTGTGAACATGATTCAGAAACGCCAGAGTCTTCTCTGGGCCAAAGCTCAATTAAAATGGACTGAGGCAAAGTGGAAAACTGTTCTGTGGTTAGACGAATCAAAATTTGAAATTCTTTTTGGAAACCATGGACGCCGCGTCCTCTAAACTAAAGAGGACTAAAGAGGAGAGACCATCCGGCTTTGTATCAGTGCTCAGTTTAAAAGCCTGCATCTCTGATGGTATGGGGGTGCATTAGTGATTATGGAATGGGCAGCTGATACATCTGGAAAGGCACCATCAATGCTGAAAGGTATATACAGGTTTTAGAGCAACATATGCTTCCATCCAGATTCAATTAAATTCAATTCCGTTTTATTTGTATAATGCTTTTAACATTGTCCCAAAGCAGCTTTACATAAATATATTTATTCAGAATATAAATTTAAAATTTATGAATTTGTCCCTAATGAGCAAGTCAGAGGCAACGGTGGCAAGGAAAAACTCCCTGAGACGATATGAGGAAGAAACCTTGAGAGGAACCAGACTCAAAAGGGAACCTTTCCTCATCTGGGTGACAACGGATAGTATAATTATAAATAGGTCCCTTCCATAAATGTGCTAACACTACCTGGTCAAATATTGCAGTTATGTAACCAGTAAAATTCATTACAGTTTTTATATGAAGTCTGTTTTGCTGAACTTATCCACTGTTCACTGATGGAGGCTTGAGTGCAAAACTGTTTGTAGTAATTGCAGTGCTGAGGCTATAATAGCAATTGTAGTCCTGGCCATCATATCATAACTGTTCACATGAATTGAGGTCCAAAGCCATCTTATGGTTTTTAAGTGGTACCATCCTTAGCAATCTCAGTGACCTCCAGGCTACACCACGTGGGGCCATCCTCAGCAACAGCACGTAACTTCCAACTGATGAGAACTCCCACCCAAAGTAGGGCATCAGGATGGATCAGGCAGGTCTCGAGTGCAGAAGGGGTCAGGATCACTGGTATCTCAGGAGTATCATGTGCAGCTCGATTGAAAGAGAGAGGGAGAGAGAGGAAAAGAGTGGGAGAGATTATTAGGTATGATTATTGTCGTGTAATGGTTAAGGACAATGTACTTTGCCTGAGTGCAAGCAGGGACTCTGGCAAGACTAGCCATGACAGCATAGAGTGGGGAAAATAAGTATTGGACGCATCTACATTTTTTTCAGTAAATATATTTCCAATGATGCTATTCACATGAAATTTTCAGTTGAAGATGTTTCTTGTGTGACACCTTGGTAATGAAAAGCCTTTTATAGACCATCAATTTACTAACCCAGCTGATATTAACTTGCACAGATAGAGGGTATAATTACTTACAGATTTCAGCTGGTTCCTTGCCTTACCTTGCCTTGGAGCACTGCTTTTTCTTAAGGTGTTGAATACTTTTTTCCTGTGTCATTCCACTTTATTACACATAACTTTATTTTTGGACTTTAATGTTGTGAGTTCTCTATATTTCCGGATTTCTTGAGTTAATACTGATGTCTGGTGAAAATTTCATGTGAATAACCTCATTGGAAATATATTTACTGAATAAAATGTTGAGGCGTCCAATACTTATTTCCCCCACTGTATAACACTGTACAACCCTCATAACACAGACATGCGGGTTCCCTGGGAGATAAGGAAGCCAGCCACCCCATCATCAACAAACCTGGATGAACTTGTGAAAGGGGGGGGCTGGTCTTGGCATCCAAACATCCCAGTTCAACACAACACTCAATGCCTATGAGCCCTCTAGATCTGCTCCTTTACCTAAAGAAAAAAATATTCACAAAAAGCTTGACTAAACTAATATGTTTTCAACCTGGACTTAAACACTGAGACTGTGTCTGAGTCCCAAACACTAATTGGAAGGCTGTTCCACTTGTAGGAGAAAGCTCTTCCTCCTGCTGTAGCCTTCACTATTCGAGGTACCAACAAATCGCCTGCACCTTTTGACCGAAGTAGGCATGGCGGATCATAAAAGACCAAAATTTCGCTCAGGTACTGTGGCACGAGACCATTCAGTGCTTTATAGGTCAATAGTAGTATTTATATTCAGTGTGAAATTCTACTGGGAGCCAATGCAGTGTGGATAAGATCGGGGTGATGTTGTCATATCTTCTGGTTCTAGTGAGGACTCTTGCAGCTACATTCTGGACTAATTGGAGTTTGTTTATGATCCTACTGGAACATCCAGACAGTAAGGCATTATAATAATCCAACCTAGAGGTGACAAAAGCATGAACAAATATTTCTGCATCATGTAGTGACTATATATTTCTTATCTTAGCAATATTTCTGAGATGAAAGAAGGCTATCCTAGTAATATTATCTACATGAGCATCAAATGATAGACTGGAGTCAATAATCACACCAAGGTCTTTTACTGCTGCACATGATGAAACAGAAAGACCATCCAGAGTTACTGTGTGATCAGAAAGCTTACTTCTAGCTGCATTTGGTCCTAGTAGAAGTACCTCTGTCTTGTCAGAATTAAGTAAGAGGAAGTTAATAAGCATCCAGTGTCTAATGTCCTTTACACGTTCCTCAACTTTATGCAGCTGCTGTCTGTCGTCTGGCTTTGCTGAAACATACAACTGTGTATCATCAGCATAACAGTGGAAGCTTATTCCATGTTTATGAATAATTTGACCTAGAGGTAGCATATATAAAGTAAAAAGCAGTGGGCCTAAAACAGAACCTTGTGGAACACCAAACTTTACCTCGGTACGCGTGGAGAAGTCTTCATTTACATCAACAAACTGATAACGATCAGTCTAATAAGACCTGAGCCAGGAGAGGACTGTTCCCTTAATTCCAACAACATTTTCTAATCCATCAAGGAGAATAGTATGATCTATGATATCAAAAGCTGCACTAAGGTCAAGTAACACGAGCAAGGAGATACAACCCTGATCAGAAGCCAGTATCTCTGTGCTACAGTTGTGCCCAAAAGTTTGCATACCCCTTGTAGAATCTGCTAAATCTTAATTCTCTTAACAAAATAAGAGGGATCATTAAAATCCCATGTTGTTTTTTATTTAGTTCTGTCCTGAATAAGCTATTTCACATGACATATATTTACATATAGTCCACAAGACAAGATAATAGCTGAATTTCTAAAAATTACCCCGTTCAAAAGTTTACATACCCTTGATTAGTACTGTATGTCGTTACCTGGATGATCAACGACTGTTTTTATGTTTTGTGATAATTGCTCACAAGTCACTTGTTTGTCCTGAGCAGTTAAACTGTCCACTGTTCTTCAGAAAAATCCTGCAGGTCCTGTACATTCTTTACTTTTCCGGCATCTTCTGCATATTTGACCCCTTTCCAACAGCAGCTATATGATGTTGAGATCCATCTTTTCACACTGAGGACAACTGAGGAACTCGTACATGACTATTACAAAAGGTGCAAACATTCACTGATGCTCAAGAAGGTAATACATTCATCTTACTGAAATCGAGTGTCAGTAAAAAAAAATCTAAATTAGATTTCAATTAAACATATTTGCTTTACATTTGCACAGTACTAGTCATAAGTCATGCTGTATTTTGACTTTCTGTATTATGACAATTATATTTAGGCCCACTTTAAAAAATTATCTCATAATCATCAAACTTTATTTAACCAGTCAGCCCATCTCCATCCTACGGTATTTACTCATGAAACAAAATTAAGTGCAAAAGTTTAAGGTTAGTTAAAAACATTTGCATAATACCTGCATTAATGAGGTAGCCTACTACTTTTTTCAATATAGTATGGATATTTTATTCTGTATTGTTTCTACTTAAAAACCATGTGCATTATGTTGCAGATGAGGCTGAGTCAACCCCATTAACTATTTGTCATGTTCATCAAATCATTCCTGAACAAGTTTGCAGTGTAGCAGGGCGCATTATCCTGCTGAAAGAGGCCACTGCCATAAGGGTATACCATTGCCATGAAGGGGTGTACTTGGTCTGCAGCAATGTTTAAGCAGGTGGTGTGTGTCAAAGTTACATCCACATGAATGCCAAGGCCCAAAGTTTCGCAACAGAACAAGCATCACACTTCCTCCCACTTGCCTTCTTCCCATAGTGCATCCTGGTGCCATCTCTTTCCCAGGTAAGCAACACACATGCACCCGGGCATACACATGATATAAAATACAATGTGATTCATAAGATCAGGCCACCTTCTTCCATTGCTCCATGGTACAGTTCAGATGCTCATGTGCCCTTTGTAGGCTCTTTCGGTGGCCTCAAGGCTCATTGATGCATGTGGGGAGCGAAGGCTAGCCCATCTGGTCTGATCTCACAGAACAGTTACTGTAGCACAAATTGCTGGAAAAGTTAATGCTGGCTATAAGAGAAAGGTGGCAGAACACACAATGCATCACAGCTTCCTGTGTATGGGGCTGATGAGTTGAAAGTGGAAAGTGGAATTGTAAGACAGGAGTCCCGTTACATCTGGTGTACACCAAACACAGAATTCCACAATCAGAACATCAAACCATCAAACATGGTGGTAGCAGTGTGATGGTGTGGGGACGCTTTACTGCTTCAGGGTCTGGCAACTTACAATAATTGAGGGAAACATGAATTCTGCTCTCTACCAGAAAATCCTAAAGGAGAATGTCTGGTCTTCAATTCGTAAGTTGAAACTCAAGCACAACTGGATTATGCAGCAAGACAATGATCCAAAGCATATGAGTAAATCCACCTCTGATTGGTTAAAAGAAAAAAACAAGCCAAATGAAAGTTTTGGAGTGGCCTAGACAAAATCCTGACTTGAACCAATTGAGATGCTGTGGCAGGACCTTAAACGAGCAGTTCATGCTCGAAAACCCTCCATGTGGCTGAACTAAAGCAGTTCTACAAAGAAGAGTGAGCCAAAATTTCACCATAGTGCTGTAAAAATCTGATCTCCAGTTATCAGAAGAGTTTGTCTGCAGTTATTGCTGCTAAAGGTGGCACAACCAGATTTTAAGTTTAAGGGGGCAATTTGTTTTTCACACGGGCGATAGGTGTTGGATAACTTTTTTTGCGTCAATAAAAAATACATAAAATCTGTATTGTGTGTTAACTCAAGTTGCCTTTGTTTTTATGTTGTATTTCATTTGAAGATCTAAAACTATTTAGTATGAGACATACACAAAAAGAGAAGAAATCACTATACTTACATTATCAAGGTTGCAAAAAGCAAGGATGCTGAGATCTTGTTTTAAAATAAATTGCTGGAATTAAATATGATCAATTTCCCCAAACAGGTTATGGCACACAAAGGGAAAATGTATGAGCAGACAGTGTATCTACGATGTTGTAAGATATATTGCACACACTTGCACCAAAGGGCAATTTAGAATCCTCACCAATCTACATAGTGGCAATTTCAAATCAAAAAAGGTGGAAGAAAAGCAGAGAACCCAGAGGAAAATCATGTTAACACAACAGCACAACAATTAATTAAAATATTGATCAAAAATTAATTAAACTAAATAATTATTGAATGAGATAAAAGACTTAAACTGAAAGTTATAATATTAAGTGCACACATATACTAGTAATAAGCCTTGTATACTTTTACAACAATGACACAATTAAACATACTGATAAACAACATGTTTATCAAAGTTCAGAAAAAAAGTCCTAAGATGACCTTTAAAATTTATATTTAGTGCATGCGTAATTAACTTAATTAAAAACCCCAGGCTTAATCTTCAAACCTTATTTACATAACACAGAATTGGAGCTTGTCTTGAAACATAGTCCTCATCAACATGTGATTGAAAACAGGGCCTTAGGACTGATTTTATTTTAATTACATCTTAATTAATCCTTTCCTTATTTGAATCAAAATTTGTGTCCAATAATGTAATCAAACTCAGGCTGTTAAAGTTTAAGTAATCAGCAAATGATAGACTAGTTTATAAACAAATAAACAGCTCCTGCCAACAATGTTGTGCATTCCATAACTACTGTAGTCATGCTTTATGGGTATCTTTTACATCTCTTGGGAGGGGACTACCTCTGCCCTTTTGAGTCAAGGGCTGCTGAGGATGATCCTCTCTCAAGCTTAAACCAATCGGCTACATAGAGGAGTGTATGTGAAATTTGTTTCTCGAATACATTATATGGCCAAAAGTATGTGGACACCTGACCATCACAGCCATAAGTGGGTCTTCCCAAACCTTTGCCACCATGTTAAAAGCACACAAATGTCTAGAATGTCTCTTTATGCTGTAGCATTACAATTTCCCAATTACAATTGTCCAGCAGGACGGTTCTCCTGTGCACAGTTCAAAAACCATAAAGTCATGGTTAGCCAAGGTTGGTGCGAAAGAAAACAAGTGGCTTGCACAGAGCCCTGACCTCAACCCAATAAACACCTCCAGGATGAATTGGAACATAGCCTGTGCACCAGAAGTCCTCACACAATATCAGTTCTCAACCTCACTAATGGTCTTGTGGCTGAATGGGCAGAAATCCCATTCCAAAATCTAGTGGAAAGCCTTCACATAAGAGTGGAGGCTGTTACAGCAGCAAAGGGTGGACCAACGGCATATTAATGCCCATGGTTATGGAATGGAAACATGCAGTGTGCAATTGTGGAACCTTCATTTTCTCAGGCTACACTGCATCACCCATCATTATAGTCCTTTATGTTACCAGTTTGAGAGCACTGGGCACAAGGAAGAGATACTATACCCTAGATTCTACAGAGACCATCACCGTCACTCATCCTCTAGAACATGAAGAATATCCAAATGTCTTCCTGGACATTCAGCACTTGATACTGGTTTCAGGAATCTTACTCCTGTATCATCCTGTTTCACCCATTTCTTCTTTGTCAGAGAAATAGCTTCCTATACGAGTCTTGGCCATATCAAGTCTGTTTTTGGAACTTTTATATACACTTTAGTAAATATTCAAAATATCACCGATATCAATGAATTGCATCCATAACAACTCATACTGGCTGGTGTCTGTGGAGAACTAAACATTTCCTCCTCTCAGGGAATTCATATCATGCGATCTGAGAGAAGAAGCTCACTGCACAGCCTGTTGGACAGAATGTCAAAACCCTTTTCTTCTCTGAATCCTCTGCTTTGGACATGCATGAGGGGTTATAGCTTTAATGTCCATGGCTCATGTTACTCCAGAGCATATGTCAGGAGAAAACAGCTGCTACTTGAGAGGAAATCTGAAATGGCCTTCCATGCCAAGAGCATTCACAGTCAGCCTAGCTAATAGAGACTGAGATAAACCTAGAGCTGTAAATGGCAGGCAATACATTTTAAAGTAGAAAACAACATTTACATTTATTCATTTAGCAGACGCTTTTATCCAAAGCGACTTACAAATGACGAAATACAAGCAAAGCGATATATCAAGCGGAGAACAGTACAAGTAGTGCTAGTATACAAGATTTATAATTGAGTTCTAGATAAGCAAAGTGCGCAGAGAGGTGTAAGAGGTGTTTTTTTTTTTTTTAATAATGTGGGGTTTAGCATTTAAAGGGTTAGTTAGGTGTTCATGGAAGAGGTGGGTCTTTAGCTGTTTTTTTTTAAAAAGTGACAGATTCTGCGGTCTGGATTGAGGTTGGAAGTTCATTCCACCACTGAGGGACAGTTAGTGTGAAGGTTCTGGAAAGGGACCTTGAGCCACACTGAGTAGGCACTCCTGAGCGTCGGTCATTAATCGATCGCAGATTGCGTGAGGGAACGTAAACCTCAAGGAGAGTATTGAGGTAGGAGGGTGCTGTTCCAGACAAGGTCTTGTACGCAAGCATCAAGGCTTTGAATTTGACGCGGGCGGCTACAGGAAGCCAGTGGAGGGAGATGAAGAGGTGTGTGACATGGGTTCTCTTGGGCTGGTTGAAGACGAGGTGTGCTGCTGCATTCTGAATCATCTGAAGGGGTTTGATATAGCTGGCTGGGAGGCCCGAGAGTAGTGCGTTGCAGTAGTCCAGTTTTTAGATAACAAGAGCCTGGACTAGTATCTGTGTAGCCTGTTCAGTGTGATAGGGTCTGATTTTCTTGATGTTATACAGAATGAACCCACAGGATCGTGCAGTTGTTGAAATGTGGTCTGTAAAGATCAAGCTGTCATCAAAAGCCACCCCAAGGTTCCTGGCTGTCCTGGTTGGTTTGAGTGTGGTAAAAATAAAAACAACTAGTTATTCTTAAAAGAAGTCATGATATGAAAGTTACTGGAATAAAGCAAAAAAAAAAAAAAAAAATTCTATTAGAACATTATTTAAAATATTAAAAAATATTTAAAGTCTTCTATGAATTCTCACTGAATGTGAGTTGTAAATGTGAAATAAATTAATAAATAAATAAATAGAGATTAAAACCTTTAAACTGCAGGTAAAGTTGCTTCTGCTTATTAGTTGTCACACCTTAAACACAAAAAGCTAGTAGTAGGACTCACACTTAAAGAATAAAGAATTATGCCACTTGAATGCAGTACTATATGACGAACACCAGCACAAAGTATGATGTGTTGCCGAATGCAATTTCAATCCATGGCAAACATTTTACTTCAGACACCTTGATGTTTTCGAGCAGCACAGTGGCACAGCAGGTATTGACAATTATGGACAGGTTTTGAACTCAGATGGAAACAGTACATGAAGGACAATGCTGAATCTATAATTAATTAGGAAGAATGCAATTATTATGCATATTCAGAGAAATAAAATTCCATTATAGAACAAAAAAAGGTTGGTCTTTCTGATGTGCTTTTAAAAATCTCATCACAAAGACACAGTAAGGGACACTTGTTATTTTGCTTTTTACTGGCATTATACCATTAAGTCCTGTTAAAGGTTCGCTTCTTTTTCACATTACTTTGCAGCCATTGTTCAGACCTCTGTGCTTTAATAACCACATATGCGTCCTGTCTGAAAACATGCTCGAATTAGCATAAATGGCCTTAGATTATGAAGGTCATTTTCTTCCATTGCAAGCACAAACATTTTATATGTCCCTCACAACAAATATAGAAAGAGCAATAACAGACTGAATCCTACCAAGGGCACCAAAGGGTTGTTGATGAAAAGTTAATATATGTTAATAAAAAATATATGTTTACAAATGATTTATATCTGTAGCATGTACAGGCTATCAAGAGCAGTTCTCAGAAGTCATCTCTATAAAAAATATAAACTATCCTCATGTTAGAACAAATTGGTCAGGTTCAAATTTAGACAGGGGTTAGTAAGAGTTGGTAGAGCAAGAAAAAAATTACAATTTATTATTATTATTATTACTACTACTACTACTACTACTACTACTACTACTACTGCTGCTGCTGCTCTCGTTTAAGTGTTTAAAAACAGGTTTAATTTATTTATTTTTTTATTTTATTTAGAGATGGGTTTGGTGAATTAAAAAATAGGAGCAGGACTCAGGTGCATGTCGTTTGGGTGCTCTCACCCATGCACACATGAGCAAATATAACAAAAGTGCCCAGGCCTTTTGTGTGTGTGTGTAAATGTGTGTGTGTGTGTGTGTGTGTGTGTGTGTGTCCAGAGACACAAAATTCAACAGTGCACCTCTGATATATTAACAACAAAAACAACTCTTTCACGTTCACAAACCACTACCATCTTTTTAAACCTAATTGCACATACCGCTCCTCTTTTGCTCTAAAATAGTTCGATGAAGATCTTCTGCATTCTGTGCACTTGGATCAACCCTCACATATCATGTCATTTATTTTTACACATCACACCAACATGTCACTGGTTACCATAGGCAGGTTCAATGTAGTTATGAAAAAAGAAAAAAAAAAAACTACAAAAGAACGTTTAGGTGCCTTAATTAGCTAAGCAAAATATTAATTATATCTAGAATTGGTAAAGCTGAAAATTAGTGGTTCAGGCTAAAGTAATTTATGTTGTTGGAAAACGCCTCAGATTTATGACTGTCTGTTCTCCATGCAACTGGAACATGGTTAACAAACAAATAACCTGACACATATGTTCAAATTTGTTAATACAATTTTATGATGGTTTAATTATAAAATACACAATGCATAATATTCAGACTCTTAATTACCTTTAGAATTAAATTAATTTGTGTTTTAGGTCAGTCAATGGAAACTTGTCAATGGCTCACTGATACATAGCTTTGGATGAAAGGTGTGTTTTGTATTGGCATGTGCATTATACCATAATGTATATACAATATTTACGCATTGTCCACTTTATAGATCTGCAATAGAACTATAATTGTTTTTCCTGGCACAGTATTACATAAAAGTGAAAATTCAGGACGAAATGCTTTTCATAACCCAGTACAAAGTGATTTGCTGCGCTCTGGGTTGCCAGAGTGGTTTGATGCCAAGTTTTAAAGAACTGTATATACATTTTATAGAATTCTATACACAATTAAACACGCCATGGTCAACTTGTTCCCCACGCACAAACTAAGAAAAAGAAAACTAATTAATCTCTCTTTCAAGTGCCCTTGTTCTGAAATACCAATTTACCTTGACAGAAAGTGAGGGCACTGCATCAGTGCACCTTTTAAGCACAGCATACACAGGCCAGATCATTACTGGTGTGAGACGGGGTAAGAGGGTAGGGCTTCTAGAATGTCCATTAATATCAGCGAGTTCAAAAAACCAGTGCAGTGAAATTATGACAGCACTTTTTAACGTACTGTACTTTGGAGTATTTTCCAGCACACTCCAATGTTAAACTGTGGAGCTCTTATGGAAAAACGTGTAAAGGTTAATTATAACTTAGACAATCATTAAAATATTTATTTATTGGTATTTTCCATCTCATCTATGCCCCCCCCCCAGTAGTTCTTTCCAGTTTGAATCTTAACAAAGTGATTGTGTGACTAATTCCTTGTATTCACACAATCACACGCACAAACTCCAAAACATTATTGATGATGTTGAGGTTCTTTTTGTTTTTTTCCATATGAGCTGTCTGATTCCATCATCAGTGTGACACAAAATCTCTGGGGTTTCCATCATCTGGGAAGACTGCGCGACTTGTGAGAGAGCCTCAATGGATTTCTCCAACAAGAGCCAACTCTCCAGATGGCCTCAAAGAGTCATATGTTGGGGTTAAATGTGCAGCCAACATTTGAGCTACAACACACAAAATCTAGATTGACTTTTTTTTTTTTTATAATATGAGATACATTGTTTATCATATTGGACTTAAAAGGGTCATTTCGACGCATGATTAACCATTTACTGGCTGTTTTTCATTAAATGTATCTGAATATGCAAAAAAATAAATAAAAATACAACGGAATGAGTGTTATGTTGCCTCTTATACAGTACAAAGTAATTTTTAAAAAAGATGGGTGAAGAGATGGAAGGTATGTCATGTCTCATATCAAACTTTTCTATATACTTTGGTAGTAAGTTATTGTTATTTCATTTGTCCTTTCATAATGACTTTTTTGACTATACATCAGCAATGACTTAGATGCCTGATGTGATTGCTGATTAATTTGTGTACAAACTGCAAAGGCAGTCCAATCACAGCCTGTGTCTTTAGAAATCATTAGTCTCTAATTAGGGCCAGTTGGGACCAGCAGTTAGAAGGTTAAAGAGGTTCTGACAACCCTAATCATTGCTCAGGAAGCTGAAAATATATGCAAAGTCTCAGCAGATGGGGCGAGATCAGCCTGTGCCAACTGATAACTGTTATTCCTTTGCACCTCCAAAGCTGTCATCCTAATAGGCACATCCTGAACTTATTAATGCTCTAGTTACAATGTCTGAGCAATCTCTAGTGTTACACTCAACTCCATAATTATTGGCACCATTCAAAAATTATTACATAAAATCAACATTGCACAATGATTAAGAATTTCCACTGAAACGCTGGAAAACCTCTCTACATTACCTGTAACAAAAGCTATTCTTATCCTCCTGTGACCTGGCTGTCCTGATTTGAAGACTTCTTTTCTCCCAAATACATTGATGGGTATTATTCTTTTTCAAACTTCTTCCCTTTCAGGTGCTAATAAAATACAGACATTATAGTTCAGTTCTGAAGATGCTAAAATCCCTTTAAAAATATACAAATGCAAACAAATTATTATACTCCTTCCACTGATGAAGTGGAAGTAGTAGAACTCTTTCCTATTCTTGTCTTGTTGAAAGGTTGAGGAAGTAAATATAGCGCTCTAATCCTTTTACTTTTCGCTAATCTGTTTATTGATACTGTAAATCTGCATCAGATAGAGTGTCTTGATAGGCACTGTGAATGAGAGTAATTCTAATATTTAACTTATAAATATTTTCACCATGATTGATTGTGTCACTTAGCAAGACACGTGGCCTTTTGAGTTTGGTGTGTTGCAGACTAGAATATGCGGATGCGGAGAAAATAATATTATAACTTGTGTGAATTATTGAAATGCTTTAGCTTCCCAACCTTTCATGTATTTCAGGATAGGATGGGGAGATGTTAATTTTGCCAAGCCCCCATGGAGTTGGACGATGGACATGATCAATGCCCATATGGTTTGGGACCTAGACATTTCCGACAGGCACTTACAGAGCATTTCTCGAAATGCAGCATGGAAATATTGTTGGCTGTGCATTTACTTCTTTTGGAGGAGATAAATGAGCAGGAGGTATGGTAGCAGAGTGCTTGCAGCAGCAGGAAAAGAAGTGGGCAGAAGACTGCACTGTTCAGTCCCATGGAAGAGGAGCACCTTTATTATATTGGAATGCAGAGTAGAGATGCTGGCAGTAAGCAAGGCCCAAATGCAAGAGCCATTAGTGGAAATGCAACAGCTCAATGAAGTGCACAGCTTGTGACAAATTATTAGCCTAAATCCGCCTCTCATGCAGAGATAGACACTTATGTGCCCTCAGTGGGTCTGTCTCGTTCGCTAAGCTGTAGTCCCACTTTGGTGGAGAGTGTTCATTGCCAACTACCATAGCATCTGATCAGGGTGTACTTGTAATGTAGGAGTATGACTTAGCAGCAGTGGTGAATGCATGGCAGGCTGAAATTAAGGCAGCTAATTGAAACTGAAACTGGATTTTCCATTTGACACAGCTGATCAAATGCTCATGGTTTAGATGCCTGGGCTATCCTACACAGCATCGACTACATTAAAGAGGCGTTGTGTGAACTCCAAAGTACACTGAAGATGCAACCAAAGAACAGAGCATGTATACTGGTTGAAATACCAGATGCAGAACCATTAAAGTCACAAACAGGGCACTCTTGCTTCTATCTGTTAATGAGATAATGCCCATAACTGCAACTGCAAGCCTACAAGGCAATACTAACCAAGCAATGGGTAATATAGCAGGTAAATGTGGTAAATCACAGGCATTGTTAAAGCAGATAAGAAGGCATTGATCCAGCACACATTTTTTTCCCCTGTTATTAAGGAAATTGTAATAACAGAAACCTTCCAGCAAGGCCAGAGTGAAATGAAATCTGTGTGGTAGCAAAAACACCAAAATGGCATTTTACTGTATGTCAAAGGATGCTAAAAGTGATGTTGTGGTCAGCCTAGCAAGCTCTGGAAGCAGACAGATGAACACCAATCGGAAGAACTGCCTATGTATCAAGCTGATTCGATCAAACATGGGGCACGTTGTCTCCCATAAGTGCAATGGGATCACCAAATTTACGAGTAGGTAATTAAGGTAAAAACACTCACAGAGAAGATCAGTTTGCAAAAATACAGGCAGCTCACTTTCAACATGGTTCACGTACAAGGCAGTGACAAATACTTTGGGCCAGGATGTGTTGGCACACGTAATCTACAGCTGTATGTATTTCAGCTACTACGGCTGATCTGGATAACATGTGTGACACCCATTTTGTTTTGAAAGACCATTGTTCTTCTTGTTAATATTACTGGAAGGCCTTACAAATCAGACCTACATTCCCAGATAAACAGGTCACAGTAAACCAACACAGTAGACCATACACCTGGAAATTATTGGTTTGTCTCTGGGGAGCAACCCAAGCATACTGGCATGTGCACTGTTATGAGTGTGCATGCTGCATCTGTGTGCTAGTTGCAGGTAAAAGGGACGTTTTCTCGCTATGTGAGAAATTCCTGCCAAATCCCTGCAAAAGTTATTGATTCTGCAGTAAATCAGTAAACCTATCAACCTATCTGCTCTTGCAAATGAGAATGGTGGAAGGGGAAGTGGCCATCAGTGGCTCATCACAGATTAGTTATTTGTGTGATGCATTGTAAAGGGACTCCAATGTCAAAATGCAGATTAGCCCATTGGGTAAAGGAAGTATTTGTACAAGCATACCTGATTGCAAGTCAAGAGGTTCCAATCAAAGCATGCTGTGGATACTTCCTGGGTGGCACTAAAAAGATTGTCACTTGTGGACATTTGTGAAACAGTGATATGGAGACTGAATGTTGCTTTGTCACAACCCAAGCACTGGAGAGAAGCATCAACATCAATGATTATCAGCCTCAATATATTAGTGTATCAGCACTATTCATGAGTGCTGTTCATTTCGTTCTAGCGGGGTGCACTATCAGGCAGTATTACCAACCCTTGTGATGACTTTGACTGTTCTATGTTTGACTGGTTTTTGTGACTGAGGCTCTCCAGGCCACTTATGTCACTCAGCTTGATGAGAATGGCTAATAATATGATGTGTTAGTAACCTTTTATACGCTAGCCATGTAGGAACGTGGTCATGAGGTTGCAACTTTGCATGGGAAGGCAATGACACATGGGAATACTCCACTAATTCTGAAGGAAAAAATGTGGTAGTCCTCCACTCAGACATAGAACCAAGGGCTACATATTCAATGTCCATCCATCCATCCATCCATCCATCCATTTTCTGTACCATTTATCCTATACAGGGGATCCTGGAGCCTATCCCAGGGGACTCAGGGCACATGGATGGGGACACCCTGGACTGGGTTCCAGCCCATCGCAGGGTACAATCACACACACATTCACACACCCATTCCATAAGAGCAAAGAGGTTTAACAAGGCGGTTGGTTTTTTTCTTTTTCTCCATCAAGATATGAACATGAAAGTACAGATTGAGCAGCAACCTACTGACTCTAGGCTGGCCACTGGGGTGTCCAATAATATTTCAGGGGTGGCCATTAGTTCAACCTGACATTCCTGTGATAGCTCAAATAACCACTCTATACATCTGTTGAATGGTTCCACTCCTGTCAGCCAAGAACAGGAATCTGAGGCTACAGTGGGCTGTTGAAGAGTGAAAAAAGACCATGCAATGTTTTTTCCAGATATTGTTGTGACCTGTGTGTTACTGGAATCAAATATTTTGAACATGGAATAATAATAAACTATTGTACCACTATACTTGTTAAATGAATTCACATTTAATGCAATCAGAAAAAAGTAAGCATCGTGTAAAAATACATACATCATATGCGTTATAATTTGAAAAAGTTACATAGTGTAAGCTAATGTGGCATATCCCTAAACCTAGGTAAGATATATCATGATAATGCCACTCAATTCCAATTCAACTACAAGTCCAGAAAACAAGACTTACCAAACTTCACATGGGCCATTAAGACCATTAAGTAAGCACTTAGTGAAGTTAAAGAAAAGCTAAAACAGTTTAAAACAGAACTAAACAGTACCCTAGCTTGCACAAATTTCAAGGATTTTTTTTTCTTGGCTCAATAAAGTTTATCTCATCTTAAAGTCTAATACTGTATATACAAAACCAAAAATTTTCCTGTAAAAATATGGTTCCTTGTTGTTTTGTATTGAGGTGTCAATGATTCTTATCTTTAAATTCTGCAAAGGGTATTTTCCCTAAAAATAAATAAATAAATGAATGAATAAACAAACACTGCAGATTATAGAGCATTTTTTTTTACTACATCAATACAATTTTGACTGAACTAAAAATCTATATATTTAAATAGTAATAATTCAATTTATATAATAATTCAATTCAATTTGTCCACAAATTGCTCCGCTACTGTGCCAGTATTTTCTGCTACCATCTTTGACCAGGCTGATTGGGATATTTAGTACAACAAAAGAGATGTGTATGCTGGCTTTAAAAATCTGCCAGATGAAGGCATTCTCAGCTTTTTACACTGCTGAAACCTGTCCAAGTTAGCAAAATTTGTTATATTTCGTACGCACACATCATTTCTAACTGTTCACCTTCAAGGTACACCGACTGTAGTCTAAATCATTCTCATTGTCTTTGTCATAGTTGCTGACATCCATTAACAAATGTTATCAATAAAAATGAAATAAATAAATAAATAAATATCTCCAAAAAGTCTCCACCTCCTATCTCCTAGATAATACTTTGAAGCGTGACCACTTATCTCTAAATAAAATAAATAATTAATTTAACTGAGCTATTATACTAGTAATAATCAATACATCAAACAAATATGCAAAGTCAAACTATTCACATTGTACTTTCTTGCTACAAAAGCAGTGAAAACGATAATTGAAAATATATATACACATATATGAATGCTCAAAATTTTAGTCATAAAATGGCCTAAATAAAATATATAAGTACCAAATATTTCTTTCTGAGGAAAACTATTATTCTGCTCTGTGCATAAGGTCCTCAGATGGGGGCAGTAAGAGCAGGCACAGTGCAAAGCTAATTAATTCATCATTAGCCTTTCTTTTGAAAACACAAAGCCACAAGTGCTATGCTCTTTTAACCTTGAAGTTCACAAGTGGCTGACTGTGATAATCTTTCCGACTGCCGTTATTATCATCGCAGGACACAACCAGTGATGCGTGGGCACACACACACACACACATAGTGTGGGGAGAGGGAGTGAGAAAGAAAGACAGAGAATTGGAGCAAGAGGTTTAGTGAGTACAATGGAAAAGTCTTAGGCACCCTATATTTTTTAATATACATTTTGCTTTTTTTTTTTTTTTTAATGATCAATTCTGCATTAGTGTGTAAATATTAAAATATTCATTCAAAAATTACGAAGGATATTCTGCATTTTGCAAAATGCAGAATGGATTATTTTAAGTAATATATCACCCATTCTGATGAAACCATCATCAAGACTGTCTTGTACTTACAGAGACAGATGTTTACCAAAAAGCCTGAAACAGCCAGTATACAGTATATGTACAGTGGGATCCAAAAGTCTGAGACAATTAGTGAAAATGTTACTTTTTTCCCCATTCTTTTCAACAATTTTCATTACAAATTATATTATTGACAGCAACACGAGTCTTTGAAATATTTCCATACATTTCTTAGTATTTCTTAGAGCTTCTTAGCTGAGCTGGCATGGACTTCCCAAGTTTGTGCAAAACCCCTTTCTGCAAAAATCCATCTAAACACATGCTTCAGTAGAAGAGATTAGGCATGGCACCTTTTGTACAAAGCAGTTAAACAGTTAACAGTTTGCTTACATTTAAACAGGGACCTAGAAATCATGAAACTTGAATATTAAATATTCAAGATATTTAACATTTGTTTTAAATATTTCAAAATTCTCAAACAGTTTATTTCCAATTGAATTTTTTTATCCAGATTTTTAATGGGCTCATATGTTTGTTTGTTTTTTTTAATTGGAAATAACAGAATTTATATTTGTATTTAATGTACTCATTTATATATACATATATTGTTGCATGTTGTATATAATGTATATAAAACACCAGATAGTGAGCATTTAGAAACAGGATGGGTATACTTATTTTTTCCTTTCTCTTCCTCTCCAAATCAGCGCCAGGACATTTAGACCCTGTGGGAATGTCAAATGTCCAACCTGAATTTTGATGTTTCGGCCCGAGGTTAGGTCTGTCCTGGAATGCTTAGAGCACTTTTGTTTGTGCTGTAACATCCATTAAATGACCTTGATTCAATATTAGCTCCAGGTGAATCAGTCAAAAAGAAAAAGACCTTCCTGCTCTATGATGGTATTATATCAGTTAAAACAGATAATACAGAAAATTTTCAAATGTAATCAAGTCTTATTTGCTTCGCCACATGCCATCTGTCCTCCCCACATCCAGCTGCGCCAACACCCGATCATGTAGTGCTCAACTCACCCTGCCATGCTCCACGACTATTTCATGTTGCTTAATGACATGAAATAGATGTCTGTTTCGTTCATAATACAGAACAATCACATATATGAAGGCAGTGTAATGTATTGTGACCCTAGGCAATATTTGCATAATAAAAGTACACTTAACCTCAATTAGCCTTAAAACACCTGCTGGGAATCAGCATTGCTCAGAATAGAAACTGTTTAGCACTCAAACACTCCAAAAAATAATAAACACAACTGACTGCTGAAGTTTCAGTGCATGTTTCTCTGATTTTCATCCTGAATAGAACATCAAACAGAAAAACATTAATGGTTTCACTTGCAGCCTGGCAAATATCTCAGAATAGACTTATTTGCTGCTGTTAAAAGCAATATTTGTTCAGTTGTCATAACAGAGACAGAAATATGAACAGAGAGAGAGAGATAATCTGCAGTTTAAAGAGCAATATCTGCTAGTATGTTTGCTGCAATCATTTTTGGTTTGGTAAAGAGTTATCAACACATCAGCGACATCTATTTTATGATCAGCTTTTCCCAAGACCAATGCTTCTTTGTACAGTTTTCCCTTTAGGTTTTTTTCCCCCCTCAAAACAACTATCAAAAGCTATCAATAATTCATCATGTATAGTGCTTAAGTAGTTTTATTTTTAGTATTCTTTGATGGAAGGCACCATCTGTTTCTGCCACATTTCCACCTATAGAAAAAAAAGAAACAGAACCTGGACTGAAGTCTTTTCATCTCCTAGCGTCTCCCTTCTCACCCTCATTCTGGGACAAACAGACAAGGCTCCTTCACTATGAGGATGCTGTCAGTGTGGAACATCCTGGATAAATAGCAATGGGGCAGTTATTATGTACTTCCCCTTATGTAGTGAAGGATTACTTCAGTAGGTCATTTGGTCTATATCTATGACAGACAAACTTTGCAATGTTTTTATTGTTCGGCATTTTGAAACAATAAAAGCTGCATTTGGAAAATGTTATTCAGTCCATTTTAACAGTTGTTTCCAAGAGAACTAAAAAAAACCCCAAACAAACAAGTAATTAGGATTGACAATGAATGAGATCTACAGTGTGAAATAGATCTCTCTAAATGGCTAAAACACACTCATATACACATACAAACACATACAAGGTTTGCATTTAGTTCCAAAAGTGCATTATATTTTAATGTTTACTAGGCAAGGTCAAATCCTTTCCAGCTCTTGATATTGAATTTTTAGTTTCCATATAATCAGACAGGCAACGTCACTTAAAAAGAACTCGGACAGAAAAAGGTATATGGTTAAAAATAAATCCGTTTCTCATATTTGCTATGTGTTCTCTTTATTTATTGCATATAGAATAATAAATATGGACTTTGCGGTAAATAAACACAATAAGTCTCAGTCATTTGAGATAACTCATTCCCCATTACTCCTTTGATCTCAAACTGAACATGCGGATAACTGTGTACCTCAAAACAACCCTGATTAACCTGAGGAATGCTGCAGGTTTAGATGTTTAATAAAATAGCAGGAAGAATATATCTGTCAGTCTCCATTTAAAAGTTCACCTGTAAGGAAATGCTCTGGCCAGCAGTGCTGACGTCATCATGGTGACACATCCTCTCCACCCCTGCCTTTTGTAATGTTTTGTACATCTGTGCCACCAAGTTTCCTGCTTTGTCTGTCAACCAAGCCTTTCCTTTTTATTTTGCTTTATTTTCGTTCGCCATAAGGGTTTGCAAGAAACATGAAAAAGACAGAAAGCAGAGAGGGTTAAATGAAGGGTGAGAGAAATAAGTAAATAAAAAGCCGGCGAGAGAGGAGAAAGAAGGGGGGGGGGGGGGGATTAGATGGGGATGTTCATGTCAGCCATTGTCCAACACAGTATTCCCTTTTTCAGGGTCACATGAGGGATGCCTTCAGAAAATCACATGCTGGTTTTTTTGTTTCAGAGCCAAGAATGGTGAAGCTTGTAATATAATGATTCCATTCTTCTACCAACACCACATATCAAGCTGCATCTCCAAACACTAAACACTGTGCTGACATCACAAATGTCCTAGCTTTGTTTCCACGGAGAAAGACTGCAGTTCCAGATAGGCTCAGAAAAGGAAGGATAGAGGTGTTACATGACAGGGGCTTTGTGGTGACCAGCTGGCTCCAGTGTGCTGCCAAAGTTTTTGACACACCTTTCTGAGCCCTCAACCCACCTATTCACCTCTCTCCCAAAGCACACAACAAGTTTTCACTGCTCTTTTAATGCCCATCGAGAGGGTTAGCCAATGAAATGACCTTTGTGATTTTCCAGCTTCAACCAAATAAGTCAGATTTGCATAAATGGCTCAGCAGTCTATAACAGTGAGAAGAAAAAAAACAAACAAAAAAACCTCAATGCTCTTTGTTCTGTAACGTCTATGTGAGCAGGTCAAATAAGAATGTTTTAGCTGCCTCTGGGCCATTACCAATTGATTTAAATTGCAAGCATCTAAGTTTTTAGACATGGAATCTTGTGAGGAGTGAAAGTGGTGACAAGTTCAAAAACCACACGCCACTGTGACTTCACATGATTTTTTAAAACGAAAGTTAAGCATTCTGGTGAATGCATAAAGTAATAACCTACTTAGAAAGCCCTGGTTTGTCGTTTTTATTAATTCAGTGAAAGTGAAATTTGAAACTGTGAAAGTGGAGTCCTTTCACCTGAATCTTAGTGACGCTAATGTTACCCAAACCCCAGCAGCAGTTCTACTAGCACCTTTCAACTACATGAACTGTTAATTGTTTTGCTCACTTCAGTGTTAAATTGGTAAATTATTGTTACAGTGCCAAAAGTCAGATAGGTAGCTAAACTGCACATTACCAGAAACCATTTAGCAGATGCCCTTATCCACAGTGACTTACAGAACTGCCTTATGGTCTCCATCAAGAACATATCCTCATGCTTTACAAACAAAATTTAGAGAAGAGTTAGTACAACAATTTAGTACAGCAACAAACAGAGTACTAGTAAAGTTGGGTTTTTTAGTCCTAAGTGAAGAGGTGGGTCTTCAGTTTTTGACTCAGCTGCTTGGACAGACAGGGGAAGATCACATCACCACTTAAAAGAGAAGAATTTCATGCAGTAACAAATTAAAATAAGAGAGATTGTTTGTATGATAGGATTCTCATTGCTGGCAATAATACGAGTACATAAATATAAACTGGTCACTTGCCTTGCGCTATTTGTGAATGATGTGGAAAATTAATTAACACCTTCTGACCAGCCTCAGTGTGGGGTAAGTAACATTTTATGTTAGAAAATGTTTAAACTATGGACCACAGAAATGAGGGTTTCATAAACATCACTCAGTACTACAACTGAAATATGGTCTACTGGATTTTGATTAATGCATATGATTGTATAAATAACAGAGCTAGTGGAAACCCCATTTCATGCTGTAAGAAGCATGTCCTGATATACAGTCAAACTTGTTCCTCTTTTTTGCTAACAGATGATATCAGGTGGAATGACATTAGGTGTATCAAGGTCCAAGAAGATTTTTGTAATTACTCCACATGCATCTCTCATATCTTTCCACTGCTCAGCATGGAAAAATCTTTCTAATTACTGTATATACTTAGGTAAAAACCAAACATATTAAAAGCACATGATGGACTTTTACAAATGATTTGAAAGCCACACCTGACAACACGATTTGAATTTCATGTTTAAAGCAACATCATTATGCTTCAAATCAAATTACCACAACTAAAATATTAGACAAAAAATACTTTACATTTCTTACACCTCCTTCCTAATCATTCCTATTCGGAATCACACAAAAGTTCACATGAAAAATGTTTTAGTTTCATTTATATCAGCGAGTCAAGGACACATAACACATTCACACACAGCTACATCCTGCAGCTGAAGTTCTGTTTGCCACCTTTCCTTTACGACAAAAACATACTTCACCCCACATTTGAGGTCGGAGCTGACTATAGCGTAAGAAAAGAACCATCACCTGAGACCCCTCTTAGTGTAGATGTAGAGATCCTGACTTACAGCACATCATTATAAATCTTGTCCAATTTGGTTTTTATGGATATTCACGTTTTATATCTCCCCAATAGAAATAGACATCACATACTAAATACTATATACAGACAACAAAGACATAATTATTTTATTCATAGCAAAAAAAAAAACAAAAAAAAAAAAAAAACAATTTTAGTTGTGGATACAAAAGACCAATTCAGACTGAAACCTATGTACATAATATACATCAAAAATACCAACTTTATTAAAGCAACCAATTTATTCATAACAAAAAAGCATTTAAAAAAGTATAACAAGACTTTTGGAAACAAAACACACATAGAGCATGTGTATAGAGTAATTGTGTTTAAACTATTTCTGATTAAATTTGTATTTTTCATTTGTAATCATTTTCAGCAATGGCTTTACCATTCCCTAATAGTGCAGTGCAACCTATAAAAGGCAGAATACAAAATAAATTGACATTTTATTAATCAAGTGAAATATTATGGCTTAGACATGAACACTGACAGTGCTTTAATGTTACAAAGACATCTGTGAATTACTCATAAATCAATAGCTGTTCATGTAAGACTGTTCTTACTGTTCCAACCCCCCCCCCCCCCCCAAACATGTTGTTTAGCTTGTTCCCTGCATAAAACACATGTTACTGATATATTCCACATAACACAAAATACTATACAATATCTCAGACAGATTTGTGCATTCTTATACAAACAGCTGCTGTGGCTAAATAACACCTCACAAGATGACTTCATTTACTACAATCAGACAGTCATGTGTAGGCCTACAAATCCACTAGATAAACAAATGTGTTAAATACAAGCCATTGTCTTATATACAGTACAGTTTAGTATAGGTAAAAAGTTATTTACCTAATTTAATAGGCTAATTAATCGAACACAGTATAGCATATTTATAAATATATATAAATTTAAATGTGCCCTGCGATGGATTGGCACCCTGTCCAGGGTGTACCCCGCCTTGTGCCCGATGCTTCCTGGGATAGGCTCCAGGGTTTCCCTGTGACCCTGAAGAAGGATAAGCGGTATAGAAGATGGATGGATGGATGGATGGATGGATAAATTTAAATGTGTATGCTTTACTTTTTCTGAAGGCTTAATCTTAATCCAGAAACATAATAATGTATTCATACAGTTGAGACCAAAATCTTGCAAATACCTAGGCTAAAGATCTCGGTTTTCCACAACTACACACATTTCATGTTAGCAAACACTGTAAAAAAAAAAAAAAAGAAAAGAAAAAAGGTACATTTACAAATATTTCCCTGCCTTATATTTTATAGTAAAAGAATGGTGTTTATTTACAGTACAGAAATGCACACTAAATATAAAGATACTAACATGAATTGAAATACCATAAATCAGATTTTTGCCATAAAATTAACAATTAAACGTTGTGGTTGCTTTTATAGTATGACTTTTATAGCATACTAAAATATGTGGTATTACTGTACATTAAACAGGATTTTTCTGTGTATTTTATGATAAAATGCTGGCAGGTGGTTGCCAGGAAAAAAACGGTATTGCCATACCCTATATATCAGCATTTTTCTATAACTACAGCCATTTTGCTGTGAAATACTGGCAGCTCAAAACCTGTAAAAGTATTTTCTATAAATTAACAGCAATTAAATATAGTGAAATACAAGTTATTTAGGCCTACTGTAAATGGTTTCCAAATTTCCAACTCCCACCTCAATGAAAAAGAAACTCACATCAGAAATAATAATGAAGGTTTTAAATTCTTTAAAAACCATGGCATATGCAAAACAAAAAAACAAAAACAAAAACCTACTACTACATAGGAATATCATATTGTAAAAAATATAATATAATGCAAAATTATTGATGCTTTTCTTGTGTCTATACCCTAAGACATAAGACATATAAATGACCAAACAGGTCATTACATTATACATTATGATTTATAGTTAAATATATTTTTTTTTTATCAAGCAAGACAAAAATGCATCATAAATATAGTGAAAAAGATCTGGATATAAATAGAGAGGAAGGATGGACTCAAGAGCTTACAACGTCATTTCTCAAACTTCTAAAAGCTGGATCACAGCAAACGAGAAGAAAGAGAAACAACGAGTAAATACAGGAAAAGTTACAATAATGTGCTGCAGAAGATTATATGCATATGTGTGTGTGTGTGTGTGTGATTATGTGTGTAATTAGTGTAATTTCAAAAAAAGATGCACTGATATGATCTACTGTACTGCTTACTTAGTAATAAGAGTTCTTCCTCATTAGTATTAGTTTTTAGTGGTTAAATACAAAGTTGATTCCTTATAACTCCAATAAAGCAAACATTTTTTGTATAAAGCAAATATCTTTTGTATGAAAAAGTATGTAATTTGTTTCCAGTAGTAAAGTTATTAAAGATCCAAAGCACAATTATTTGCTTATGTAGCAGTTATGATTTTTTTTGGGAAAAAAACCCAAATAATAATAATAAAAAAAAAAACAACTAAAAAGGGCCTGTAGGAGTCACACCTGATAGTCCATTGAAATGCAAGATCAACTGATTAAACAGGTGCAATCACATGTGGAACCTGCTTGGCTGGAATGAAAACCTGTACCCACATCGGCCCGTTGTGGATAGGATTGTGGATAACACACACACACACACACACACACACACACACACACACACACACACAATTTTGTTGTATACAAAGCAGTACATTTGAAGGTGGGCAAACTGAAAAACCAACAAAAAATGGTAATTTGACAGCTTCCTATTGTAATATAGTATTGTTTAGCTACCAAGTATGATTATGTTTTTTTTATTTTATTGTATGGTATTCATTCATAAAAAGCCCACAGACTTACAAGTAAAGTCTGTATGTGTAACAGTCTGGGTATGTAACATTGAAGGTAAAATTTTTTTTTTTAAACGCATGATGGTATTTCTCGTTACTTTTGTAGGTAGACAGTATGGTGGTTTTCACATTGGGCACATTTTCTGTGGTCCAAATCCAAGTGCAATTGTTCCCAGCACCCACTAGAGGATCGGAGGGGTGTGTGGTGTGATAAGTGATTTGAAGTAAGTGGGTGCTGGTTCATTTTTGCTTTGTATGCAAACATCAGAGTTTTAAATTGGATGCAGGAAGCTACAGGAAGCCAGTAGAGGGAGTGTAGCATTGGGGTGGTGTGGGAGAACTTAGGAAGGTTGAAAACCAGTTGAGCAGCTACATTCTGGATCAGTTGCAGAGGTCGAATGGCGCTCAGAGGCAGACCTGCCAGGAGCGAGTCGCAGTAGTCCTGTCTCGAAATGACAAGAGACTGATCAAGCACCTGAGTGGCTTGATATAAATGGACAAATCCTTCTGTGAAGGACAAATCGACATGAGTGTGTCAGATTAGCAGTGTGCGAGGAAAAGGACATTTGATTGTCCATGGTTACACCAAGGTTTTGTGCAGTAACTGAAGATGGGATCACAGAGTTGTCCACGGAGATCACTGGATAATAAAAGATCCTGACATAGGGATGAATCACCCAGGATGAACAGCAGTTCAGTTTTGCTGGGATTAAATTTCAGCTGATGAGCTGCCTTCAATGATGAGATGTCTGCCAGAAATGCTGAGATCTGAGCAGAAACAAGAGGGTCTGAAGGAGAGAAGGAGAGGATGAGTTGAGTGTCATCCACATAGCAGTGGTATGAAAACCCATGTGAGCATATGACCTCACCAAGAGATCGAGTATAGAGGGAGAACAGAAGAGGACCAAGTACTGAGCCTTATGCGACACCAGTGGACAGTCTGTGGGGAGCAGACGTTGATCCCCTCCACGTCACCTGGTATGAGCTATCTTCCAGGTTGGAAGCAAACCATGCTGCACCAAGACTCATGAGGGTGGACAAGGGAGTCTTGTGGTTAATTTCTTCTGTTTTTGTGTATATCTCAAAACAAACTCTAAGATAACACAAAAGCAACCTGCATAAACACAAAATACAGTTTTTAAATGATAGTTATTTATTGAAGCAAAAAAGTTATCCAATACCAACTGGGCCTGTGTGAAAATGTATTTGTTCCCGTAGTTACTAATTCCCCAAATCTATGAAACTGCATTCAAAATGGGGTTCAGCTGGACTAGATGCAACCAGGCTTGATTACTGCAAACGCTGTTCAATCAAATCAACACTTAAATAGAACTTTTTCAACAGCATGAAGTTAAAAGGTCTTACCCAGTAACACACTATGCCTATGAGGAAGAAGGTGATTGAAATACATCAGTCTGGGATTACAAAGGGTTGCAAAGTTAGTTCATAGGCTCCAGGACTCAAAAAAAACACAGTGAGAGTCATTATCTCCAAATGGAAAAACTCGGTTCAGTAGTGAACCTTCCCAGAAGTGGCCAGCCTTCCAAAATCCTCCAAGATTTTCCAAGAGGAGAGCAATTACTCATCCAGCAAGTTCCAAAAGAGTCAAGGACAACATCAAAGGGTCTACAGGCCTCTCTTGCATCAATAAAGGTCACTGTTCATGATTCCACTATCATAAAGACACTGAGTCAAAATGGTATCCATGGAAGAGTGGCAAGGCGAAAACCAACCACTGCTAACCCAGAAGAACATTAAGGGTTGTCTGAATTTTGCCAAAACACACCTTGATGATCCTCAAACCTTTTGGGAGAATGTTCTGTGGACTGATGAGTCAAAAGTATAACTGTTTGGAAGACAGGGGTCCTGTTACATCTGGCATAAACCAAATGCAGAATTCCACAAAAAGAACATGATACCTACGCATGGTGGCGGAAGTGTGATGGTGTGGTGATGCTTTGCTGCTTCAGGGCCTGGACAACTTACAATAATTGAGGGAAACATGAATTCTGCTTTTTACCAGAAAATCCTAAAGAATGTCCGGTCTTCAGTCTGTAAGTTGAAACTCAAGTGCAACTGCAGCAAGATAATGATCCAAAGCACAGGAGTAAATCCTAGTCCTAGAAGTAATTGAATAACTGATCTCCAGTTATAGGAAACGTTTGGCTGAATTTATTGCTGCTAAAGGTGGCACAAACAGATTTTAAGTTTAAGGGGGCAATTACTTTTTCCACATTGGTGATAGGTGCTGGATAACTTTTTTGCTTCAATATATATATATATATATATATATATATATATATATATATATATATATATATATATATATATATATATACACACACACACACATACATACATACATTGTGTGATAACTCAGATTGCCTTTGTTTTATGTTACATTTTGATTGAAGATCTAAAACTATTTAGTTTGAGATATACACAAAAACAAAAGAAATCAAATTTAAAAAAAAATTAAAAGAGAACAAAATTATATTCCCTTCCAATAACCTTTTTCCACAATATACAGAAGCCCATAAGAATGTGCAATTTGGAATGTGGAAGAAGCAAGCAGAGGAAACTGAGACTTTTTCACCTTGCGCATGGCTTTGGTTTCCTCATTGGAGGGCAGAGTTCCTCACCAGCTGTCATCCTGTAAAATAACCTGGAGCCCAGAACACCTCCTGTGTGGGCCAAACACATATGTATGCACACATGCTGACCATACTGTCTGTGCAGAATTTGAAATCCAGTGCCTCTGAAATCTTTACTCGTACATTTTATATATATTTTTTTAAACCAAAGGTTGAGATTAAAAGTAATATATAGACCTGTCTTCAATTTTTTAAATTATATTACTAAGAAGTTTTTGACTGATTGTAAAAATATAAGTTAATATAGTACAGCAGATAAATGAGACCTAGTCCTACATTTCTGCTTTTGTCATGGAGAGAAGCATAAACTCCTGCTAACACCAGTGTTCATCAAATTATCTACTATATATAATGTAACAGGGTGTTTATAATCTCCAGTGTTGAAGTAACTCGTTCAATTATTTAATCATAAACAGAGTATATATGGTTATCACAGTGCAAGCAGGGATTCAGTATGACAACAGCACAGGCATGAGACCATTCTACTGTAAACAAACCAGAGTGATTGTGCATAAATGGTGGGGTGATAGCATAGAATATTTCCATAATCCAAGTCCATGAAGCCCCAGATCTGCACTTAAGCGAATTGCTTTTGCAAACTGCCTGACAAAACAATCTAGACTTGAAGATGACACCCAGTCCCAAAATTTCAAACAATAGACATTGTCAGAAACGCACTTTATAGAAGTCCGGATGTAAATCTAGATCCCCAGTGAGCAAGCCAGAGGTAAACGTTGCCAAGAAAAATTCCCTAAGATGACATGAGGAAGAAACCTTGAAAGGAATCAGATTCAAAAGGAAGCCCATCCTTTTCTGGGTGACACCAGATAGTGAGGTGTTGATAATTATAACACATAGTCATACAGAGAAAAGTCAAACAGTAATAAATGTGTTGAAAGGATACAGTTTGTTTGTTAAAACTGTTTTGAGAAAAAGAGCCCTGGGATGAGCATGGAAAAGTCTATTTGTATGTTTAAGGCAGCAGTTCTTAAGAAGTGTACACAGGTATAATTATCCAGCGAAGCAGAATTGTAATTAGAGGTCATTAGTTATTATTTTATAATCAATACAATCTTTTACTGGGAGCCAATGTAGTGTGGATAAAATGGGGGTAACATGGTCAAACTTTAATGTATTTCGTAAGGACTCTGGCTGCTGCATTCTGGAATAACTAGAGCTTGTTTATGCACCTACTGGAATTATCCAGACATTTCAGTAGTTCAACCTAGAGACAGACAAAGGCATTAACTAGTTTTTCTGCATCATGTAACACCATTTCTTAGCTTGCCAATGTTTCTGTGATAAAAAAAAAAGGCTATCCTAATATTGTTATCTTTATGCACTAATCACACCAAGGTTCTTCAATGCTATAACTGAAAGGCCATTAAGAGTTACATAATCAGAAACTTAGTTCTAGTAACCAGGTTCTAACACTTCTGTTTTGTCAAACTCAAGTAAACTGGTGTCGGTCATCAGTTTTGGTTGGAACATATAGTTGCATGTCAGAATGTATGATTCTTTATGAAATAGTAATACTTTTTTTTTTTACCTTAGAATTGAGATCACATATCTTTGACCAATTTTCTCAAGAACAATATGTATATTATTGAAATTCTTATATTACTGTAGTAGACCATGGTAGGTACAATGTCCTAGCAGATTTTTGATTACTGATTTACTGTACTGCAACAGTCAACACCATGAGCAAAATTGCTATTTAGTACAAAACCTCATATTAGGGTGACAAGACCACAGGATGACTACTGAAAGTTAAAAGGAAGCCAGCATAGGCCTAACTTACACTCCCCAGCACTTTTGATATGCCTGGTTGATATGCCACTTTTTGAAAGTACAGTCTATTAAAATATTAATAGCAGAAACTGACTCAAGTGCTTTATAAAATAACATCCCTGTTGTCAAGGTGGTGTCTGTAATAAAATGTCTCATCTTTGATAAAAAAAAAAAAAATCACATCCGGACAGCTACTAATTACCATGGTATGTGCAAGTTATTTCCTGTTTCCAAAACATTTATCATCCCATAGAGTTGCCTGTTAAGCATACATGTTCTCTGCACATCTGAAAACAAAGTTATGCCAATGGAAACCAGCAATATTGACAGCTGGTTATTCATGGCAATGTTTCTGTTCTTCTGCCAGGAGAAACTCATAATCTACTTGTGGGTGATCAAGACAGTCTTGATAAATGTACTCTCTGCCAAATGCATCACGGGCAAGTTTTACGCGAGATAGCACATGTTGTACAGGCATGACTCACTCATGCAATTGATTCACTTTATACATTTAGTTTATCTCATTTGTTTAGTAATTGGAGATTTAATATCCCCAATTTATTATTCCTAATATTCAATATTTCCTTAGGATAAATTTGATCCTTTTCACTACAAGCAAATTTTCCACAGATTTGGGCCATGTGACATCATCACAATGCTCATTCAGACAAAGCTCTCTTTGATTCACGTGCGTTGAAACATTAGGTACAACTAAAAAGTCTCATTTACCAACAAACATCACTACAAAAGACTGTGCAAAACAATTAGTAGTTGTCTGTAAGAAAAAACACAAACTCCACAAATTGCATTACACACTTTGAGAGAAAAAAAAATGCAGCAAAATCAAGCATTTTTTGTTCACAATAATCACAAAAAAACTCTGCGAAATCATGTATGGACTGATTAATGTCCTTATTTAAAGGTGCAGTACTGAACTTTTGCCTCTTTATCTCCATCTCTGTTTGAAACATAAAATTGGAAGTTATATGCAGAGTTAGAGGTGTTTGTATGGGTTTTATGTTAGTTCCAATACTTGACAAAAGAGGTTGGCAGCGGATACGGTTTTCTTAGAGTAGAGGTGAATTGCTCTCACTCAGAAAATAAGTGCAATTTACCACACTGACCACAGCAAACCAAACAAACAAACAAACAAAAAAAACACAACATCGTAAACTCGATACCTAGCTGAATCAAGCAAACAAGTGCGCTAATGTTAGCTAGCTACCTATTGAGCCACTGACATGACTTACCTGCTCAGAAAATAAAAAATCCACCTCTGTGTCAGTCTTCAGTCCCTTCAGATCTCAGAATTTTCACCACCTCCCAAAAAACATGCCAATATTTATTCTCGTTTCAGCACGGGCACTGTCGCTTTCCCTTTTTGACTGCAGGCTCTCTGCAGTTCGCGGTTTCTTGGTTTTGACAACGGTTTTGACTAATTCCACAGATGTCAACGATGGTTGCGTATAGAACTATTTTTCCAGTCTTCAACTGTCCGTTTTGAAATGATCACTTGTAGTATTTAGCTGTCATAGCTTCAGACCAAAGTGGTACCTGTGCATTTTTTAATCCATCGTCTCAGCTACTGCTAGTGCAATTAGCTCCTCAGTAATTGAGTAAGGCTTTTTAGCTTCAGTGGCAAGTAAGGATACCTGATATGAAGCTTTCAGGGATGAATTCAACATCTGCTTTGCAGCTTTAGTTTTACCTTGGGAGCCCCTAAACTCATCCAATTTTCTTTAGAAGAAGTCCACCGTCTTCCACGTACACAATGGATGTTTAATGATGAGATGGTGTTTTAAATGCCAGCGATTCATGGTATTGTTCGACCATAACTTGTCACACAGAAAACAAAGTGGTGGCTCAGCATATGTTGAAGTAAATCCAAACATCACACAACCTTGATATTTCCTTGTTTTGTTGTCTATTTTTATTTTATTTTCCTGTGGATAAGAGTCAGCAACAACATGGTGAACTGGACCTGGGCATTTCACAATGAGCAAGCTAAGCTATGTTAGTGAGAGAGTTGTGAATGTGCATGACAAAGGATATAGGTTCATTTAAAAAACAGTAAATCTGTGGCTTTTATGAAATTATATTTTGAAATATTAAACAAATACCACTCATACATATTATAAATATTTTGTAGAAACAATCCCACAGATTGTCTGTAATTATGCCATGGACCACAAGGGGTCCACGGACCCCGGGTTGAGAAACACTGGCCTAAGCCACCAAGACCTTCATCTACTGAAACTATAGTACTGCACTTGCTAGCATTGGTCCTCACTCATTTCTGGATGCGCACCTACAGCGCTAATCCTACAGTTATCTCTGTCAAAATGTCTACTAGTCTACACATAAGTAAATAACAAGTAAACCTTTACTAATGAAGGAAGAAGAATATGCAAACATATGCACTGAACACACTGAATATGCTCAAGGCTGGCCATTCGGAAATATTGAATATTGTACTTAATTTTGTCATTCTTTTCTAATAAGGATTTATCACATTCGATTTTGGATAAAGGAATATGACCCAAAATACAGTGGTCTCTAGTAAGTACATGGCTTGATTTTTTTTCTTACTTTCCAGTTTGCCAGTTTTACTAAACCTTTCCCTATTCTTTGCTTTTTTTTTCCTTTTGCTTTTTTATTTTAAATAACACCCAAAGATTTTTTAATTAGTATACAACTGTGATACTGTGTTTTGCATTTTGATCATAGTCATGTACTGCCAATGAATTAGTACCATTTGCTGAGAAGCAGCCCCATATCATGATCCTTCAACCTCTGTAGTTCACTCTGGGTGAAGTTTTTGGGATCATATGCGTAACCCTTCTGTCTTCAAACAGGATGATGAATTATTGCCGTGGAGTTCTGTTTTTGGAAAGGTTGATGTTCTTCCTACTCATGTGCGTATGTTGATCACCTGTAACATGCACAGTGTGTTCCTTACACAGGTCATTGTGATACCCAAAAAAAAAAAAAAAAAAACTCCATAAAAGTTCAAGTGCACAGACAGCTGGGAGCATGAAATGAATGATCAGAGTAAAGGCTGAAAGTCAGAAGAATAAATAAATAAGTGTCAATAAACATATTTAATAATATACTGTATAATATTAAAAATAATAAGCGAGCACTAAATCTTGCATCAGCTGAGGCATTTGTTTACACATGCATACATTTACCCATTCCATTATAGACTGAAACCCCCCTTTGCTATTATAATAACATCCAATCTTCTTGGAGGGCTTTCCACTAGATTTTGGAACATGACTGTAGGGATTTGTCCTTTCAGCCACAAGAGCATTAGTAAGGTCAAGCATTAGTGAGTTCGGATGAGGAGGCCTGGGGCTCGGTCTACGTACCAATTCATGCCAAAAGTGTTCAGTGGAGTTGAAGTCAGGTCTATGTGCAGGACATTCGAGTTCTTCTGCTCTAACCATTGCAAATTATGTCTTTACTTTATGCACAAGGGCATTGTCATGCTGGAACATGTTTGGGCCCTGTAGTTCCAGTGAAGGGAAAATGTAATGCTAGAGCTTACAAAGACATCTTTGATACAATTGTATGCTTCCGGCTTTGTGGGAAAAGTTTGGGGAAGACTCACATATGGGTGTGATGGTCAGGTGTCCACAAACTTTTGGCCATATAGTGTATGTTGCTTGCTACAATATATCTACTGCAAGAGGTTGCTTGGCTTGATTATTGTGGAGGCGTAGAAACCTCTTCCACACAAGAATGAAGGAGCAGATGTACACCTGGCCTAGCTCTTTGGATCAGTGAACATCCATATGCTAGAGATGTGTCATGCTGTGGGCCAAGTACCTCACTACCACCTGTGTTGTAAGGTTTTAGTCCAGGATAATTCTGACATATTACCAGGTTGGTAATATACCAAACTTTGCTTTCCACCAAGAAGCATAAAATATTGCAGCAAATTTTTTTGCATCTATCTTCTTTAATTAATATTTTCCAGTGTTTATTTGTGTCCATATGGACAAATATAATTACCAAAAGTGTTAAGCAAGGGCTCAGAATAAAATACATTGACTGGCTGATTTTCGACTGTGTGACAATATTATTTATTTATCACAGTTGTTTCAGTGAAATATTATTTCAGTGATATACATATTTAGCCGAATATCTAAAACATTGTTAATTTTTCAAAGTTTATCTGCCGTAAAACAGAAATATATTGACTGTGTCTGACTCTTTTGGATAATAGATGTACAGAATACACATGTATTCTGATTAGCAGTGCATCAAGAGATATTACAACCCATGAAAGCTTACTCATCATCATTAATTAATCATTTCCAATATTTTTATAACTGTAGTTGTACTTACCCCAAGCATTTTCACAGTAAATATACACAATTACCCACTAGTATCTACTATTTTTTTATTATCTTCTATTATCAGAGTAAATACATGTCTTAATTTATTTATAGTAAATTTTGTGGGGCACAGTGGCTTGGTGGTTAGCACGGCCAACTCGTAGCTAAAGGGTTCAGGGTTTGTTTCCCACTTTCTCCCTGTGTGTGTGGAGTTTGCATGTTCTTCACATGCTTTGGGAGTTTCCTCCAGGTACTCCAGTTTCCTTCCCCAGTCCAAAGACATTTGTTGTAAGCTGATTTGCATTTCCAAACAGTCCATAGTGTTTGTATGATAGTGCCCTGTGATGGGTTGGCACTCTATTCAGGGTGTGCCCTACCTTGTGCCCTGAATCCCCTGGGTTAGGCTCCAGGCTCTCTGTGTAGGATAAGTGGAATGGATGGATATCAGTGTTTGCACTGGATATAAAGCTTAGATCAGATCCTACAGAATTAGTGCAAATGTGGGAAACCCAGTGTCTCTGTTAAGTTGCAAAAGCATTTTGGAACAATTTGGCTTTGCTTGTTGCCTTAGAGGGAAGGCTCACTGCAAATCTATATAAAGTTATTCAGAGTGATCCCTTTGTTTTTTTTTTAAACAATGAAATATTTCTATCCTAGGGTTAGGGTTAGCTTAGACATTTAAAACACCATCTCAGCTAACCCTAACTCTAGGGAGTGATCACTTCCAGGATGACCCTGCCTCTACCCAATTGACATGACGCCTCACTGAATAGTTTCTGTAGCAAATTATTTACCATGGCTTTTACAGTGACCAGATCTCAACCTAATAGAACAGTGGTCACATGTTATCCAGATCACAAATCCATTTTGGTTGGATGAGGTGTGTTTCATCTGGGCTAGAGTTGCTTTAGGAGCAGGTTTGGGGACCACTGCAATAGAACATTTCTGGAAAATTTTTGACTGACTCACCACCACTATTATCAAAAAACTAATTGAAGGAATATCTTGGAAGACTGGTGTTAATCCTTCTAGTACAGTTTCAGAGACTTAAGAAGAATCTATACCAAGCTGTTCTACTAATGCACTATATGTTGACATTTCCTATCATTTGTCACCTGTCTTTATGTTTTCTTTGTGTCTGCGTCTTCCTCTTAATTTCACTAATCACAAGAGTTTGTTAGACTATGCTTAGTGATACTTGGCCAATAAGCCATGCTGCACCATAAAACAAAGCATATAGAGAGGGGAGATGGGGAACAAACTGTGAATATGTTAATGTTTTATTATTAATATTTCTATTTTTTTTTTTTAATTAAGCACTTTGTTTGTGAAGTGTGCTCTGTGCAGGGGAGATAACCTATCTGTGTTAGCCTCCCATACTCTAACTTCTCATCTTCTGCCTGTCTGGCTTAATGATTGCTTTGGCAAGAAGCTGGAACTCTGGTAATCACCAAGGCCAAAGAATACACACTCTAATTCTAAACACTCATGCACAAGCACCCCAAAACACACTCAAATTGAGTCTATGGGAATTACTTGACTTGATCATGGATGTTTGTTTTTTTGGCCACGTAACAATCCTTGTAAAGCAGACTTTACAAAAATGTAGCCCAGCTACATTAATGCTGCATCCCTGATTAAGGCCATATCTTCTGCTAATTACAAATAATCAAAAGAAACTAACTGGCAAAAATGTTTAAAGCCAGGCTTACATTGTACGATTAGAGAAATCTTGCCATCTAATTACTGCTCGCACTGTTTGACTCAGTCTCTGCACACTGGTAAAGTTAAATGCCAATAATGTTGCCTCAGTCTAATACTCTTAATAAGCAAGCATTGCTTTGCAAGTTTGCATAGTTTGCATAGTTGTATGTGTTGAAACATCATACGAAAGGGATAAGCCAAAGAAGTAGGCATATAGAATGCAGTTGTCACTATTCAGTTATTACCACCAGTTGTTTTTGTAAACGTTTTTCTCTCAGGCTACGTCCACAGTAATCCAGATAAATTTAACAACATCTTTTTCTCCAAGTTTGGGTTTTCCATCCACATTGAGATGGCGTTTTTGTCCAGCAAAAATGGAGCTTTTTGAAAAAGCTGTCCCAAGTGGATGCATCGTGTAAATATCATTATTGCATTGTAGTGTGACTGAGAAAACGGAGATATTAAAAATCTATAACATAGTTTTAGTCATGTGACCCATTCAACTCAAAAGAAACAAGATGGTGGACAATGTTGTACTGCAGTTATTGTGCTTGCTATCGAGTCGCTTTCAGTCGTTTCTGTGTGGACGGGCAATTTTTGGAAAATGTTTGAAAATGCCTGTGTAGACGGAGAGCATTTTAAAACTAAAATGCAATTTTCAGGTCTATCTGGATTAATGTAGACATAGCCTCATTGAAAATATAGTAGTTTCAAGTTCAAGTTCAAGTGGCTTTATTGTCATTTCAACATTATACAGCTTGTACAGTACACAGTGAAACGAAACAACGTTCCTCCAGGATCATGGTGCTACATAAAAAAAAAAAAAACATACTAACCACATGAGACGACACAGAACTAAATAGGATCTACACATTTTTACATAAAGTGCACGTGGAAAGGTATGCTAACAACACAAGACAGTACAGTACTACTAAAACAGGACAATAGCACAGTAAGTGACAGTGTAGCGCCGAACAGTGCACAGTTTTAGTGTGGAAGTGTCCGATATAACAGGTAGTGCAAAAGATAGGTGCCAAAGAGTAACAATATAATTTAAAAGGTGTAAATATAAATATAACATGCTATGACTTAGTATTTCGCAGATTAGCTTATATTAAATATAGACATAGCAGTTATTGCGGTAGCAAACAGATAAAATGTATAATAGTGACAAGAAATTAAATACTATATTTTTATAAGTACAGTAGCAGCAAAAATGCAACATAGTCAATGCAGGAATATGCAAATATTGCAATTAGAGTGGGATGGAGTTCAGTTCAGTGTGTATGTGTATATGTGTGTGTGTGGGTGTGTGCATGTGTGTCAGTCCAGTCTCTGAGTATTGAGGAATCTGATGGCTTGGGGGAAGAAGCTATTAGACAGTCTGGTCTTGAAGGCCTGAACGCTTCAGTACCCTTTTCCAGATGGAATTTTTTTTTTCCAAGTTGGTGAAGAGTGTGTGTGAGGGGTGTGTGGGTCATCTACAATGCTGGTGGCTTTACAGATGCAGCGTGTGGTGTAAATGTCTATGATGGAGGGAAGAGAGACCCCAGTAATCTTCTCAGCTGTCTTCACTATCTGCTGCAGGGTCTTGCAAACCAATAAGGTGCAATTTCTGAACCAGACAGTGTTGCAGCTGCTCAGGATGCTCTCAATAGTTCCTCTGTAGAATGTTGTGAGGATGAGGGAGTTTGCTCAACCTTAATAATGGTGTGGGATTACTAAACAGGGATTAATAATATATCGAAATGCTTGATATATGTATAGGCTTGTGTTCTGTACCTTTGTGTTGTATTCAGTTTTGGCATCACAATTTTGCTGTGTGAAGTAGATGTACAGCTTGCTAATAGCATCGCATTAACAAGGCTTTATGTGTCATACTGATACAGATGATCGGCTATATGATTTTAAATTTGCTCGTCCTACATTTTTGTTTGTGTTTGACATGGAAAAGTCTTTCATCTAGTAAATGGGCCTGTTTTCCAGCAGTGACACCATTCTGGTTGACTGCATATGGCTTGTGCTATGTGCTGTGTAAAATTGGGGCATATGAAGACATATGTGGCCAAATATAAAGTTCTTTTATTTTTATTTTACTGACTGAGACTTTAGGCATTAATTAAAGGGACTTTTATGTTTTTAACTCATCCTATAATCTATTTGTCTATTCAGTTATATTTTTTTGACTCATTATATAGAATATTGATGATGACTTGTCATACTGTGGATTTAATATTATCTGGGGTTGTAGATGTAATTAAATTGATTTCTAACCCAATCATCAATTTGACCATATTACAGGATGTGTTGTTGTTCCTGTGCTGTATGAACAAAATCAAAACTGCTGACCAAATGTTGTTACTTTTCAGGTGTCTGACTAGGAAGTTTATCCACTACACAAACATTTTATTGTGAAGCTGCATGAAGCACTTGACATATTTGACACAATCCTACTCCTCATTTGGACAGTGGTCAAGAACCCTGTTCTGGGAGACCTACCTTACCGAAGACTTCAGCTCCAACCATAATTGTGCCCACCTGACCATCTAATCACTGCCTTAAGTTAAGTTCTTGATCAAATAAAACAGGTGTGTTAGATTTTGGTTGTCAATGAAACCTGCAGGAAGACAGATATCAATGAAGAGAGTTGGTGACTACTGCTGTAGAGGATACTTGCTGACATTTTCAACTTTTTAAGCACAGTTGGGAGCTTTATCAAATAGTCACATTTGCCTCAGAGGGGAGCAAGAACATGAAAGACAGAGAGAAAGATGCCTAAACAACCACTGAAATGGTCATTTGTGTCAGGCAAATTGATGGAGGAGATTGGATGTTAATTTATGGGCCTTGTGTTAGCTCCTCTTTTGCTTTATCACATCAGCACAGTATTTACCATTCAGGAGTTTAGCACATATGCAAATTTTACAACCAGCTGCATGTTGGTCACTGCCAAGTTCCAGGAAAGTGTTTGTCCATGATTGTGGATATGCACACTACATTGATAAGTGTACCTAAACAATGTTGTGTATGTATGCATGTATGTGGTTGTGTTCTAATGATAAGAAGATGAGCAGGCCACACAATAATACACTCAAGCAGTTAAAAAGGAAAGGGAAATTGTACAGTAGATTGTAGGTTTTAGAGTACATACAATGTTTGAAATTTCCTTAAAAAATGAGCCCTCCAATATCACATTAAAAACAAAAGCAGATGCATCGATATGTGATGGGCTTAAGAGAATAGTCTATCCTTAATTTTCCAAACAGTTGGACCCGTTTTGTGCAGCGATAGCCATTTCCATAAATGTTTCCAATTCTCTTCAGTTGTAAATCCATTAAGGCGTTAGGCTCTAAGCCCTCTGCCATGCATTTTCAAAGTTGCTACATCATACTGTAAGTAAACATCTAGATCTAAACCAACGTACACTATATGGCCAAAGTATATGGATACCGGACCATCACACCCATATGGAGAGTCTAAGTCTGTGGAATCTTTCCATTACCAACACCAAAACCTCATCCCAACTGTGAATTAGATGAGCTGGTGCAGCAAGCCTAACCTTCCAGATACTGACTACGTTTACATGGACAGCAATAATCCAATTATTGACCTTATTCTGAATAAGACAATATTGTGATTAAGGTGTTTACATGAGCTTCTGAACATACTGGATGTATTAATTGTAATCCCATATTTTTACAATGTTGCTGCTCCTTACAAAGCTCATGCCTGAACCCATATCTACAAAAATACCAAGATGATATGAGTATTTTTAGGACTTATTATTGGTTTACTGTGGTCTGAATTAAAGACATTATCAGAAACAACAATATAGAGGAGATATAATCTTGATCCAGGATTTAAGTCAAATGTGATTTTTCCTTGTCAGCTTTACAATGAAATGGAATCATTTCACTCAGTACGTTTACATGGACAACAATAATCCGATATTAACCTGATTAAGGCAATACTCTGATTAAGAAACACAGTCTCAGTGTTTAAGTCTAGGCTTAAAACGTATTTGTTTACTCAAGCCTACCCTGACTAGATTCTGTTCTACTACTTCGCAGTCATAATAATCTTTTTTCTCCCTCTCTCCTTTCGCCGAGCCCCACACGAATTTATGGAGATACTAGAGATCCAGATCCTTTCTGCCTCTGGATGGAGCTCAAATCTTCTCTAATTCCAGACTGCTGGGACTACGGCTGCTCCTAAGGCCATACAGACTTCATATAAATCCATAATGAACTTTTTCACACTATCTATTGTTACCCAGATGAGGATGGGTTCCCTTCTGAGTCGGGTTCCTCTCAAGGTTTCTTCCTCTTAAAACATCTTAGGGAGTTTTTCCTTGCCACCGTCGCCACTCAGTGGCTTGCTCAGTTGGGATAAATTCACACCTTTAATATCTGTATACCATGTTGATATTTCTGTAAAGCTGCTTTGAGACAATGTCTATTGTAAAAAGCACTATACAAATAAAGTTGAATTGAATTGAATTGAATTGAAGAAACTATCGTGTAAACAGCGATTATTGATTACCTTAATCCGACTAAAGTCATACTCGAGGTAAACACAAATCGAATTAAGACATGTGGAGTATTCCTATTTTAGTCGCATTCTCGACATGTAAACACCTTAATCACACTATTAATGTTGTGTGGGAGTTTTCACCGCATTTTGTGACAGGACATATACACACACGGCAGTGCTCAATGGTTTGACAGCAAATAAGAGAGCACGGCTGCGTCCGAATCGCGTACTTACCTACTATATTGTAGGCAAAATACACTTATTTCAGCTACTATATAGTAGGTAAGTACGCGATTTGGGACGCAGCCCACGGCTTCAAGCAGTCGACTATTTGCACGTACAGCATGACAAATAATTAACTGCACTTGAAGCTTTCGTAAAATTAAAAATGAAACAGCCAAAACTGTATACGGTACCATAACGAAGACAAACTGTATGTCGATACGTGAAATTCTGGAGGGACGTCGGATGGTGTGGCATGGTGATGTAATGACGTGTGCCATTAATCGATCTATGTTCTATAACATGTAAAACGGGAACATGAAAGGAGTATTCTAAAAGCAACTCATGTACACACCTTAATCAGAATATTGTCTTATTCAGAATAAGATCAATAATTAGATTACTGCTATGTAAACGTACCATGTAAACGTAGTCACAGTTCCAGCAACAATGTGTGCATCTTGTTTTGTCCTGAAAATTTACCTGCACTGAAAAGGGGTTAAACCTGCAGATGACCTGATAAGTATGCTGTGACCATGCTTCTGAGTGTCTGCAGCAGGAGCTTTGAAAGATTGATTTATTTTTTTTAACCCTTGTGCGTCAGTAAAAAAAAAAGTTACATATAGGTCCATAGAGGACAAAAATGTCCATGTCCAAAAACTGTCATAAAAATATTATATATTAATATTTTTTCCCACTTTCACTGGTGTTTTCTTTCTTTCTTTCTTTCTTTTTTTTTTAACAGCAACAGTTCTAATCATAATTACGAAACATTCATTCATTTTCAGAATTGTACCCCTTTAAATTCTGGTTTGTTTACATAATGCCACAGATTTTATTTTTTATGAAAAATAGTAATTATTTTCCACATACTAAATGCTGAGCAGTTTTTTTCTTTGATTATTACAGTCTTTGATATGTAAGTGATGCATTCATATTTTTTATGCAATGTCAGGTGAAAACAAAAAACAACAAAAAAACTACCACTCAGGTCCATAAAGGACAAAAATGTCCATGTCAAAAAAAACTGTCATAGAAATATTATATATTAATATTTTTATTTAACAGTATCAGTTCTGATCATAACTACCAAACATTCACTCATTTTAGGAATTTTAACCCTTTAAAAGCCGGTTTCTTTACGTAATGCAAAAATCTTCTAAGCTTAGCAAGCTTCTTTGACTCATATACATGGGGTGGGATTTGTGATTTCCAGTACAATATAATTAAAGGCTATTAACACAGAATGCATGATTTTATGCTTAAACATCACAGGATTAAATGGTCTGCACTTATATAGCGCTTTTATCCAAAGCACTTTACACTGTGTCTCATTCACCCATTCACACACACACACACACACACACACACACACACACACACACACACACACAAACCCCAATGGTAGCAGAGCTGCCATGCAAGGCGCTAACTTGCCATCAGGAGCAACTTGGGTTTCAGTGTCTTGCCCAAGGACACTTCGGCATGTGGAGCCATGTGGGCCGGGAATCGAACCGCCAACCCTACGGTTAGTGGACAACCAGTTCTACAGTTTGAATGGGTTTCAATGGGGACATTTTTGTTCTTAAGGTCCTGAGTGTAACTATTTTATGTACCTAGTTTAAAATAGATTCATTAAAGCAAATGAGGGTAAAATATTAAAATTCCAATAAAAATTCTTACCTTTTGCAAAATTTATGCTGTTTCCATTAACACAGAAAAAATGATTAAAAATTTATTTTTAAATATTAAAAAGACAAAAATGTCCATAAGCACGGTTAAACTTACCTGATGAACTGATGATGGTAACCAAATGTGAGACTGAAATTAGTTTTCAGGTGCTTACAGAAAGCCTACAATACATGTAATGGAAACTGAGTTCTATGGTCTGAACCCATGCCTTTATGAATGCTGCAGGGTCTCTTACATTTCCTCCAAGATTTTCCTTCTTATATAATGGAAATGATGATACCAAGAGCCAGAAATGATAGAGCCTAGAGCTCTCTGCGTCCTATATCATAATTTGGTTCTGCCTCAATCAACTTAAGGGTGCTGCTTATGTTGTAGTACTTCCTTGATTACTTGCTCTCCATGTGCATGGAGAAGTCTGGGGTGTATGGTTGGATCCAAATGTATGTTTATTGACAAAGTTCTGTTCACAAAGCCAAAACCCAGAAGAAGCAGAAGAAAAAAAGCCAGGATTGCCAGTCATCAAACAAAAAGACAAAGCAAAAATGTTGAATAACAAAGTCCATTATTATCTGCAGCTGTCATATTTTTTGTTTCATTAGATCCAGTAGCAAAGCAATTGAATGCAACAACTTAGCACACACACACACACACACACACACACACACACACACACACAATTAAGCATTGTACTTATTATTATCATCTCATTAGCTGTTCAAACAAAGTGCTTCTAAGGCTGAAATCACAATGGTGATTTAGTAAGGTGTTTAGTAAGGCACCACCACAAGCTTAGAAAACAGCTTCAAATACCTTTGAATATATTAAGCAATTCTTCCATTCTTCCAAAAGATATTCCCTCCAGTGCCGTTTTGATGATGGTGGTGGAGAGAGTTATCAAACACATCAGTCCAATAGGACTCATAGGTGTTCAAATGGATCGACATCTGGTGACTGTGAACACCAGGGCATATGATTTATATCATTTTCATAATCATCAATCCATTCAATGACCCGTTATGGATGGAGACACTATCATGCTGAAAGTTACCACTTCCATCAGGATAGAAATGTTTCATAGGATAAAGGTTTGTATTGATTGTACACATAAACACTCAAGCCTGTTTCTCAAACTTTACTTTGCATCTGTCTCTGCTTTCTCTCACATGACAGATTACTTCACCGACAACATGGATGCAGCATGGAGGGCCTGATTGGTGGTACACCCTCAAGGCTCACGGATAATAACTGATGGGGGAGCACGGGCAATGCTTAGCCAACCTGGATGGAAAGTTAACCTCCTCTCCCAGTCTCTTGCTGCAACTGTAGGACCCCGCAGGCCAGCTCCGGTGGCCATCATGTTGATTCTGCGACAAGACAAGCACACACATGGTATATCAAAATGCTGAAATGGGCCATAGTTGCATGGGAGCAAGAAGTTCAGCAATCCACCTCCTATGGACAGTTCATTGAGCTGTTTCAGTGAATGTTCGATTGCTCACCTCAGGGACAGTAGGTCGGACATTGGGCAATGCCCCCTCCGCACCAAGCCCATGGCTAAGCCAGGTCCGGTCTTGAGTAGGAACAACCAAGTAACTGTGAATGCCCTATGTATCCATGCAATTGATGGAGGACCCATCAGGGAGGCACCATCACCCTTTGCATACAGCCCCTCCTCTTGCATGTCAGCACACTCCATTAGGAGCAGATCTCTTTCATAGTGACTGTCACGTTGAAGCACCCTGATAATCAACTTCATGATCTCCAGATCACCTGAATGGACACAGAAACCTGCTGGTCATCTCATTGTCACAGCTACTGCATCATGACCTCAACATGGCCTTAACTTCTGTGGAAAACCCAGACGGCCATTCACCCCTCACCATTCCATTAGAATACCTTGACCTGAAGAAGATTTTCAGTAAGGCCAAAGCCATCCTGCTCATATGCCTGCGCTCTTGAGCTGCTGCCAGGGACCACTCCTCCTTGCAAGCAGATTTACCTCTTTTCCATGGCTAAACAGGAAGCCATGGAGGAGCACATCCATGAAGCACTACAACAGGGGTACATCTGCCTGTATGTGTCACCCATGTCAGCTGCTTTCTTCTTCATGGAGAAGAAAGGGGGTGGCCTTGAACCCTGCATTGACTATTGAGGGTTAAACCAAATAACATTCAAGTACTGGTATCCTCTTTCTCTGGTCCCTGTACCCCTTGAGCAGCTCCATTCTGCCCAGATTTTCATGAAGCTGGACCTCCACAGTGCATATAATCTGGTGCACATCCATGAGGGGGATGAGTGGAAGATGGCTTTTAGCACTGGCTGTGACGTTAGAGTTGTGCCACTGGCTGGAGGTGGCCACCTACCCATTCACTATATTCACAGACCACAAAAACCTTGAGTCAAGCCCGGTGGTCCATATTCTTTGCTCGGTTTCACTTCACCCTTTCCTATAGGCTCAGCTCCAAGAACACCAAGGTGGACACTTTGTCCCTCATGCATGCCACCAATCCATGAGAGGAGCTCATTCTTCCCCCCTCCTGCTTCATGCATGCCACTGACTGGGAACTAGATCAAGCCATCGCTCACACCCTGCAGCAGCAAATTCCCAGTTCATGGCCCCAAAACAAACTGTTTGTACCAGCTAAGCTGCAAGCCAAACCTATCACATGGGCACACACCTCCTTAGCAACGGTGTATGGTTTATGCCAAATGTAACAGGACTCCTCTCTTCCAAACAGTTCCACTTTCGACTCATCAGTCCATAGAATATTTTCCCAAAAGGTTTGAGGATCATCAAGGTGTGTTTTGGCAAAACTCAGAGGAGCCTTTATGTTCTTCTCGGTTTGCAGTGGTTTTCACCCGCCACTCTTCCATTGATGGCATTTTTGCCCAGTGTCTTTCTGATAGTGCAATCATGAACAGTGACCTTTTTTGATGCAAGAGACTTTTTTGTTTTAGGGATATCAAAACTTCTGCACATGGACCCTTAAAGTTGTTAACAATACTCAGATTGTTGCAACTTGCATATAATCATATAGCAAATTTAATAGCATGTTTTTAGAAAATTCTTTCTCCCTGACACTTTGGACATGTTGAGATTTGTCTGGTTGGGGTGCATTTCCTCCAGATTCTCCAGTTTCCTCCTACCTCCCAAAAACATGCCTAGGTGTGAATGTGTGTGTGCACGGTGCCCTGTGATTTATTGGTGTACCATGCAGGGTGTATACCTGCTTCATGCCCAGTGTTCCCAGGATTGGTTCTGGATCCACCTCTACCCTGACCAGGATAAAATGGTTACTGACAATGAGTGAGTAAGTAAGTGCTGAATGTACAATATTTTATAATGGGTTATACCATGTAAATGAACGTGCATGTTGTCTTTGAAAATGTTCATCCCATATGGGTCAAATGACAATATTTGTAGGACATATAAGGTTGGGCTCATCTACATTCACAGTGATTTTTACAGCAGGTGTTTGGTTCTCTCAGTGTCTTTGCAGAGTGATACTCATCCTATCTTTTATTTACTTGTTTTCAGTGAAGACATCCTCCTGGCATCCACAGCCCTCAGGCTAGCCACAGGCTTCTACTCTAGTTAGATACCTCTAACCATCTCTCCACTGATCCTCCCATGTCATAGTTGAAGTCTTTGTGATTGATAATAATCAGACATCCATGACATGTTTGCATTACCCTTTTAAATAATTTATCTCCAGGCCAGTGTCTTTCCAACTAAATGTCTAGTTAGTTACTGCTCATATACCTAGGCTAAAGATATCCAATCTCAGTTTTTTAAAACTCCACACATTTCATGCTACCATACATTTCTTTACAGGTGAAACCCAGGAGGAGGAGTGATGTCTGGTCAGATGAAACAACACAAATGTAACTGTTTATCCATAATGATTAACACTATGCATGGAGGGAAAAGGGTTAGGCTTGAAATCATATGAAAAAGATCCAAACTGTGAAGCATGAGACTGGCAGCATCTTGTTTTGAGTTTTTTTTTTTTTCTGGAAAAGGGGCTAGTGCACTTCAGAAAATCAAAGCCATGACCTGAAACCCATAGAAAACTTATGTATGTATATTTATATAAAATGTTCCTCATTGTGCTTTCAGTGACCCGTGATCTGTGAGAGAGAAAGTGTGTGATATAGCTGGTGGAACTTGCAAGGCATGCACATATACACACATACACACACTGAGTAGCTTCACTTGACTGAGCAAAAGCCACAAGTCTGTGACAGACCCTTTTCTGTTGATTTGTCCTTTTTGTTGTTTTTGAAAGTGCAGACTGAATGAACATTAACATTAGCCAATGTGAGAGCGGCCTATAGTTAGCTTAGAAGTTACCCTGGGTTCTTTTGTGACCTCATGGACTACATGGAGAATCTCACCTACAATTTCCTAGCAAAATGTTTCATCACATTCACACATCAACAGTCTCATTATATATCACCTTAGTGGGGCTTTTTACTATATACGTTTGAACAACAGATAGCTTAGCTCCAGCTGAATAACATCCTTATGTGAATCAAGTGCCATTTACTATTCCAAACTCTAAACTCATAAGGCTTCTCTCATTCCTTATTATTTTTCTATGCACTCCCTTTGTAGGAATTACAAATTTGGTTTGTTCTTTTGTCCTCCACAGCTCACTACATTGAGGACACCCTTCATCTGTGTTATCTGTCCTTTACCAACTCTGCTAATTCTTCATAATGTTTGCTATAGTTTTTATGTAGTAAACTCACCATAGCAGTGTGATTATCTGTGAAATGCAGTGTGTGAGCCAATATTTATCCATTTTATATTTTGACAGGTAATCATACTCTTAATAAAAAAAATAATAATAATAATAAAAAAAAATTCAAAAAAAAATCAATGCTCTAACAAAAAGACTGCGCTGGAATCCAAGCACATATCATTCAAAGCCAACACTACTCAAAACTGATGTGTAATTGTTTATAGATCTGCTATCCAAATATTTTATTCTAAACTTATTATTTGATATAAAGCTATAGTGCATTACAAAAAATAGGCTACATGAGCTGTGACTTAAAAAACCTCTTGCCTCTCCCTGAGACTGTCTGAGTATGTGTCTTCACCTACAAAGGATCTCTTCACCTACATATTACTACTACTCTTCCGCTATGTGTTGATGTCTTGCATGGAAGTAAGTCTTCTTGTTTATGATTTCAATAATTTTCCTTTGAAATGTGTGATAAAGCCATAATGCAAATGAGTCTTTTCTCATCTCCTTTAAAATCACACTAACATTCTTAGGAAATCTATACTAGCTTTGAAGAGCTAGGAAAATAGATAAGACCTTCAATGACAAGCAAATGACATTGTGTGTTCTCTGATAAGAGATAGCATCTAAACTGATCTAATTATTTGTTCCTTAGTCATTTAGATTACTGAGTGTACTGATCTGCTTTTTGGTGATGTCTATAGATATTTCTGGCCTTTTAAGGAATCATTTCAAAATGCATCTATAACTTCAAGATGGTCAAGATCATATGTTTGAAGTACCTTATTTTCCTGATGCATTTAATCTGTTTGGCTTGCACAATTCTTGTTTGATCTGGAACAGTCATCTTTATGGCTTTACAGGATACATTGCTTATAATCATCTCTATGAATGCTTTCTATTTTCTGGAAAAAAAAATCTGAATATGATGGGCAGTTTCTTAAACATATTTTGAATTCATTTGTCAATATAACTATTAATTAGTGTTTGTCACGATTTGGAGACGGATGCAAGTGCAGATAATAAGTTTAATAAAGACCATAACAAAAACATAAGACACTAAAACCTTGTGGCAAAACACTATGGCAAAGACTAAACATAAACCAAAGACCTAAACACAGCAACAAAGACAACAGCAAAGAAAAACAAACGTAAGACAAGGAATGCAGTGCAAACTGTGGCTATATACACATGAGTGCTCATTAACAAGAACGTGATTCAGATGCAGGTGGTCATGTGACTGTGATGTAGTAAGGTGCAGTGGCTGCTGGGAACTGTAGTCCAGAGTTCCTTCTCTGATGACAGTGTTACTGAAGTGTATGTGTGTGGTGGTGGGATTTGTACTGCCAGAAACCAGTTCAGTCCTCTCAGACTCTAGTACAGAACTGGAGCCACTCCTCCAACCCCAGTTTCACAGCTAGTAACTTTCATTTGCCAATGACATAGTTCCTCTCAGCAGGTGAAAGTTTCTTAGAGAAAAATGCTATAGGGTGGAGGTTGGGCTTCTCGCCAAACTGCTGTGACAAGACGGATCCCGCTCCTGTCTTTGATGGATCCACTTCTACAATGAAAGGCTTAGAGGGGTCTGGATGTTTTAGGATGGGGGCTGTGGTGATAGCCTTTTTTAGCTCTCCAAAAGCCTCTTCGGCAGCCGAGTTTGAGCTAAGATGTTTAAGTACCTTCTTCAGTAGTTATAGTAGTTGGGGGCTCAAATGAGCTGAAACCTGGACTGAATCTCCTGTAAAAGTTAGTGAAGCCGAGAAACGTCGGGGTTACGCATGTAACCCTATTCCTTGAGAAGGGAACGAGATGTTGCATTTAGCATAACAGTATGGGAAGCGCCCTTGCGCGCGTGACCGGTATCTGAAGCTTGTGTAAAATCATGCCTCTACTTATAGGCAATTAAGCACGTCGCATGATATATATATATATGGCACCTATGAACCACGCCGGCAGCCTCTATTATCTGAAGCGAAGACACAATTCACAGGCCTGCCCTGGTATGACAAAGCTATGCAACGTCTCGTTCCCTTCTCAGGGAACAGGGTTACATGCGTAACCCCGACGTTCCCTTTCAAAGGGAACTTCGACGTTGCATGTAGCATAACAGTATGGGAACGGGAATACCCACTCCGTCATACCGAGGGTACGACCTGTTCAAAAACACCCAAGCCCGAGGGTCACTGCAAGACACTCGAGCCCGGGGTGGAATGAATATCCAGACTGTAATAACGAATGAATTTGTGTGGCGTAGACCATCCTGCAGCAGCACACACATCCTGCAAGGATACCCCTTTGGACAAAGCCTTCAAGGAGGCGACCGCCTTAGTGGAATGAGCTCTTATGCCCAGAGGCATGGCGAGACCGCGTGCCTCGTAAGCCATAGCGATTGCTTCCACTATCCAATTAGAGATGCGCTGCTTTGACACAGCATCACCTTTACTGTCGCTGACAAAGCAGACCAGCAGCTGCTCCCACTTACACCACTGGCTGGAGCGGTGGACATAAGTACAGAGAGCCCTTACTGGACACAGCAGGTGCATCCTCTCTTGTTCTGGTTTGAGGAACGGAGGAAGGCAGAAAGCCTGCATCACCACAGGGTGGGCAGCCGATGAAGGCACTTTAGGAATATAATCCAGCCTAGGATACAGGAAGGCCTTGGCTAATCCAGGGGCAAAGTCAAGGCAGGAAGGGGCAACAGAGAGAGTTTGTAGGTCTCCCACTCACTTGAGAGATGTCATGGCCAGCTGAAGAGCTACCTTTAGAGTCAGAAGCTTCTCAGAGGCTGACAGACCTTCTCAGAGGCCCTGACAGACCTTCCAAGACCACAGAATGGTCCCAGGAAGGTATGCCCAGCCTGCAGATGGGCCTCAGCCGTCTGACACCACACATGAACCTTGAAGTTAGAGGATGTTGCCCCACAGAGGCTCCATCAACAGGGGCATACAATTATGATGTATGAGCGCATACAATTTCCTTGTGGATGGTGCTGTAGCGTTTAACATGGTCTCTACAACCTCAGTTGTGAGATCAGAATCTATGAGCTGTGCCAGACCCACAGTTTCCATAGTTCTGGCCGAGGGTGATAAATCAGCCCTCCGGCTTGAGACAGTAGATCCCCGCAGATGGGAATCTCCCAAGGAGTACCATCGAGCAGGGAAATTATCTCCGAGAACCATATTCAAGCCGGCCAATAAGGTGCTACTATCAGCAGACGCAGAGCGATCGGGGGAAAAGCATATAGACGTGACCTCGGCCACGTCTGCACCATGGTGTCCAGCCCCAATGGTGCGGGAGGAGTGAGGGTGAACCACAGCGGGCAGTGTGTTGTCTCCTCGGAGGCGAACACATCCACTTCCGCTTGTCCGAACCTCTGCCATATGGACTCCACCACTTGTGGATGGAGCCTCCAACCCCCGGGCCTCAGCCTCTGCCTCGTCAGGATGTCTGCCCCTACATTCTAGCTGCCCGAAATGTACATTGCACTCACTGACAAGAACTTTCCCTCTGCCCAGAGAAGGATTAGTTGTGCCTGCCTGAACAGGAGGCATGAACGTAACCCTCCCTGGTGGTTGATATATGAGACCACCGCTGTGTTGTCTGACACAACTGTTGTCTGACACACCTCTCAACTGAGGAAGAAAGAATTTCAGTGCTAGAAATACGGCCCGCATCTCTAGGTGATTTATATGCCACTCCAGATGAGGGCTGCTCCAAAGACCATGAGCTCGACAGCCATTTAAGACTGCACCCCAGCCCGTGAGGGACGCATCTGACATTACCATATTGCGGTAAGGAGATGCCCCCAGAGTGTGACCCGAGGCTAGAAACTGCGGACACCTCCAAATACTCAGAGCACGTAGGCATCACTGCGTGACACTGATTACTCTCAGAGGTTTCATCCTCGGATGAAACCCCCGACTTCTCAGCCACCACTGAAACGATCTCATGTGCAATAGGCCCAATGGTATGACGTTGGCTGCTGCTTCCATAAGGCCCAACAGTCTCTCGTAGAGATTGGAGGGGATGCCCAGACCTAGCTTTATCTTGCTCAAAGTTGATAGGATCGATTCTACGCGTCTTGGGGATAGAAACGCCCTCATCGTAGTAGAATCCCATATAACCCCTAGAAAAGTTGTCCTCTGCACTGCACCTGAGCCCCAGGCTCCTCATGTGGGTGAGAACAACATCTTGATGTTGAACCGCCTGTTCCCTGGATCATGCTAAAATTAACCAGTCATCCACGTAGTTTAGTACACGGATGCCCTGGAGTCGCAAGGGAGCCAGAGCAGCATCCATGCACTTTGTGAATGTGCGAGGGGATAAACCTAGCCCGAAGGGAAGAACCCGAAATTGGTATGTGTTGTCTCCAAATGCAAACCTCAGGAACTTCCTGTGACTGGGCGTTATTCCTATAGGGAAATATGCATCTTTCAGATCTATTGTCACAAACCAGTCCTTGAACTGACTGTGTGGCACGATAAGTTTGAGCATCAGCATCTTGAAACTGTATGTCTGAAGAGTACAGTTCAGATGACGCAGATCTAAAATTGGCCGCATACTCCCATCTTTTTTGCGGACCAGGAAATAACGGCTGTAAAAACCTCCCTCCCTTAGGGAACGGGGTACATGTTCTATGGCCCCTTTTTCCACAAGGGAACTTACTTCCTGCAGTAACATTGGGCTCTGCTCTGTGCTGACAACTGTGGTGAGCACACCTCTGAACTGGGGGGTCAAGCTCTGAACTGGACCCGGTAACCCTTTTCTATGGTAGACAGAACCCATGGAGACACATTTGGCAGTAGTTTCCACGCTGCCAAATAGTCTTTCAGTGATGTTAGCTTTTCCACATTCCGTTGGAGGGAAAGCATCAGCTTTCCGTCGCCCTGGATAGCTCGCTGACCAGAGAAGGCTGAAAACGTGGGATGGTCTTGGCCAGGACAGGCCCTACAGTAGCACTGGGGGCTATCTGCCATAACAACCTCATATCCCCTGATACATCCCTCCGTGGCCCATCAGGACCGTTCCTTCCTTGCCTGCTTTGCTTTTATGATCATTCTTAGATCAGGCCTTTTAGCAGGCTGTGGCTGTGGCTGCCTGGTCCCCCTGGCTCTCTGCGGGGGGAGGCGGGCCGCCAACTTGCCTTCTGTGCCTCCCTCGCACTAGCACTGGCCCGGGCTTCACTCATGGATGCCCGGGCGAACTCGACATAACGGGGAAGGAACTGGCTGAACGCTGCCGTTTGCTGTTTTGCCTCGCAAAACCTGTCGGCGATGGCATTAACCACACCGCCAAACAGGCCGGAAGGTTTAACAGGGGCATTCAGCAAGGAGACCTTATCTTTGTCCCCCATCCCTGAGAGGTTGAGCCATAGGTGCCTCTCTGCCACAACCAGGCTACCCATTGAACGGCTGATATGACGGGCCGTTTGTTTGGCCGCCCGGAGAGATAAATCTGTGGTGTGGCGCAGCTCTGCCACTGCCTCAGGCCCAATTCCTTCCCCAGTATTGAGCTCACTCAGCAGGTCTGCTTGGTAGGCCTGCAACACTGCCATTGTATGCAGTGACCCACAAGCAAGACCCGCTGCCACATAGGCTTTGCCTACCAACGCCGAGGTGGCCTTACATGGCTTAGAAGGTAAAGTTGGCCTCCCTAAATTACCTGCCGTTGATGGAGAGAGGTGGCTCACGAGCGCCTCCTCCACCTTCGGCATCGCTAAATAGCCGTGCTGCTCACTCCCCATGACGGCTGAGTAATCAGACGTTGCGGGATTATAAACACGGCTAGTGTATGGTGTTCTACAGAAGTGTGATATCTCATCATGCACTTCTTGAAAAAAGGGGAGTTTTCTGCGGTGTGAGGGAGCTTTATGTTTATTTTCACTGGAGAGTAAGTGCTTATCCAGCCTGCTACGAGCCACTTCCTCTTGCCCGGGCCAGTCTGTATTCAACTTTTCAACTGCCCTAGTAATCACCTCAAGCAGCTCTTTATATGCTTGAGAGCTGCTGTCGGTTTTTGGTGCACTGGCACCTTCTTCCGACTCCTCGGAGTCAGCGAGGGTGTTTTGGCTTTCCATAGGGGAAGGAGGAGTTGCTATGCGAGCTCCAAAGTCAGGCGGAGAGCCGGACCCGGAAGACAGAGCAAGAGATAGAGCAGCGCTCATCTACGGCTCCTCTTCCAAATCCATACAAGAACCCCATGACCTTAGCCGGCTGGCTGCCTCAGCAGCGGCCAGCCCAGATCCGTGAGGCTCTGAAACCCAACTCCCTTTGGACGAGAAGAGAGTGAGCCGAGAGCTTAGTTGCCTAATTGTGAAATGTTCACAATGCTGACAGTCAGACGCCTCGAGGGCTGCTGTCGCATGCTCTACTCCCAAACACCTCACACAGAAAGCGTGTCCGTCTCCTCCCGTGATGAAACGGGAGCAAGGCGTAACACACTTTCTGAAATCTTTCTCGCTCATTCTTTCCCTCTCTTTTCTTTTCTTTAAAAAAGGGATAGAAAAGTTTAGAGATTTTGAGAAAATATAGAGCAGAAATGAATCGTTTTTTTTTGCCACACAAACAACAGACATGCATTCTCGCTGAAGATAATAAGGCTGGCGGCGTGGTTCACAGGTGTCATATATATCTCATGCGACGCACTTAATTGCCACGTCACCTGATCATGGCAGGCCTAGAAGTAGACGCATGATTTTACACAAGCTACCGGTCACGCGTGCAAGGGCGCTTCCCATACTGTTATGCTAAATGTGGCGTCGAAGTTCCCTTTGAAAGGGAACCACTGTAGCTCTTTGACAGTGCTTAGCACCAGCCAATATGTGACTGCAGACACATTGCTTTGATCTATAGTGACTCCTCTGGGGCTGATGTATCCTAGGAATGAGATCTCGTGCATGTGAAACTCCCATTTCATCCCTTTGATATACAGCAGGTGTTGGAGGAGGTGAGCAAGAACTTGTTTGACATGGAAGATGAGTAGATCAGAATGTCATCAAAATAAGCAATGACAAATTTGCCTAGCATGTTTAAGACATCATTTTTTTCAAACACTGGAGCACAGGGAGTGCAAGAAAGCCTATACGGCATAACGCAATAATAGAAGTGGCTAGATCTGGTGTTAAATTTTCCACTCATTACTCTCATGGATGTGTACGAGATTATATGTGCTGTGCAAGTTGAGTTTGGTGAAAATCTGGGCTATTTGAAGCTGTTCCAAGGCTCAAGGGACTAAAGAAAGAAGATTACAATATTTGACGGTGATTTGGTTAAGCCCTCTGTAGTCAGTGGGGGCAGTGGGGGCTTTGTGGTTAAGGCTTTGGGGTTACTGACCGGAAGGTCGGGGGTTCAAGCCCCAGCACTGCCAAGCTGCCACTGTTGGGCCCTTGAGCAAGGCCCTTATCCCTTTCTGCTCCAGGGGCACTGTATCATGGCTGACCCCAGCTTCCTGACAGGCTGGGGTATGCAAAGAAAACAATTTCACTGTGCTCTACTGTATATGTGACCAATAAAGACTCACTATCATTTTCATTAGTCTATGCATGGTCAGAGACTGCCCTTTAATTCCATAAAGAAGAAGCCAGCCAATGTGGGAGAAGCATATGGATGCATGTACCCTTGTTTAAGTGCCTCCTTTAATTCCTCCATAGCTTTGTTTTTCTGCATGAAAAGTGGGTATATGTGGTTACTTAGGGGTGTTCTCACCAACCATTTGCTCGATTGTACAGTCATAGAAACAGTGAGGTGGCAGGCCGTTGGATTTGGTTTTGCTGAACACCTCCTTGAACTCTAGCTATTTGGATGGGATATACATCTGTGAACTGGGTTCAGGGCTCTCCACAGAGGTTGAGGCGACCAGGAGACAGTGAGTGAAATAATGTGAGGACCAATGGGTGATTTATTTTCCAGTCCATGAAATCAGAGGGGATGTTTTGTTGTTACTGTAACAAGGAAGGTCATGTGTTAATGATGGATGGTGCTGACCTGTAGCACAAGGGGTTTGGTGCATAGAGTCACACTTCCATTTCCTATGGATCCACCATCCAGAGCCTGAATGTGCATGGAATGCTGTAGTGGTAGAGTGGGGAGATTGAGCTTTTTAACAGTGGCTTGGTTGATGTAATTCCAGCTGCTCCAGAAAAAATCAGTGAGACCTCATAATTGTTTTAGCTGGGCACTTCAAGTGAATGGCTGATAAGATAAAAAAAAGTAGAAGGACTTATCATTGAGGAACAAACTAGGGTGGTGGCTCACTCAGTCTGGTTTGTGTGTGGCTCTGTGGAAACAGCACAAAGGGGACACTGTGTTAGGAGTCTCCTTTCTACAGTATGTCATTCACATCCTTTGTCACTCAGCCTTGTCTAACAAGGCCAGGTGCTATTGATGCTCCCAAACTAGATGGCTTTGTGCTGCTACAACATTTTGCCAGTCCTGCTCCCTAGGACTGGACTGCTGTGGCCCAGGTTAGCACCTTCCCCATGAGCAGATTGATAAACCAAGTGGTTTTCTGTCATTCTAAGATGCCCTCATGGCCAAAAAATAGAGAGCAGATTGCAGCATGAAGCCCTTGCACTGAGCTGGTTCTTCTGAATACTTGTCAGGATGGAGAATGAGGGAAGGAGCTGAAATGTTGGGAGCCTTTTGTGCCATGAAATCTGGTGAGAGCTGGGATTTTGCTGTCTAATAGGGCCATGTGCTGTTGATGCTCCCCAACTAGATGGCCATGTGCTGCTATGGTGTTTTGCCAGTCCTGCTCACCTGCTACATCCATGTTAGCAACAAAGTAATGTGTCAGGTGGTGGAAATGGTTGCAGTTGCAGGTGATGCTTATTTAAAATGACTGGCAGACAATCCAAAACATGAAACAATATTAAAGTCATAAAACAGGCAGGAATTCAGGCGATTAGCAAACCACATAAATGAGACAAAATTAAAAAATTGACAAACCAGGAAACAGAAACATGATCAGAAACTAGAACTGCTGTCATGTAAAGGGATTTCAGAGGGATGCACATGCAGTTAAAACTTTTATTTTAAGAGGCAGACAGACAAATCCAAATAGGAAGGAAAAACATAGTCAAAAGCAAGCAAGGAGTCAGGTGATAGGCAAATGGCTTAAACAAGACTTAGATGAAAATCAATAACGCAAGGACGAAAACAGGTTCAAAATAATGGAGCATGAACAAAGATCAAAACGACTCAGTAGCGTACTGATGGAAAACACAGAAACACATGATACTTCGCATTGAACAAAGATACACGAGGGGTATGAATACTAAATGAAATCTAAGTGGGAAACAAGAACACCTGAAACATTTAGGAAATAGTCAATAACACAACAGGGGCAGAGACTGGACAGAAACCAAAACAAAACATGTGTCAAAAATAAACAGTGTCACTGACAACAGGCTACGAGCTGTTGAGCGCACTGAAACCCGTGACAGAGACCCCCCCATGGGCGCTTCTCCTGAAGTGCCAAAAAGCACTCCCCATGGCGGTCCTGGCCCTCTGGGCAAAATGTCCACACAGCCCCCCAGGTCCTGAGCCAGGCATTGTCCATGGACTAGCTGGTTCCCTGAGAAGCCAAAGAGCAGACATGAGGCTGGGGCAGGCTCTCTGGGGTCATGAGGGGAGAACAAGGCTTGGGAGGTCGCACCGCTACTCTCTGGCATGAGCAGAGTTTGGTAAGTCCTTTTGTTGACCTCTGGCTTGAACATGTCATGGTAAGCTGTGACTTTAGTCTCTGGCATGAGCATGGCTTGGAAGGTCGCGTTGTCAGCCTCTGGTGTGAGCTGGTCGTGGGAGGCTTTGCCATCGGCCTCAGACAGGGGCTTGACTTGGTAGGCCATCTCGTCAGCCTCAGGCATGAGCAGAACTTGGTAGGCCATCTCGTTGGCCTTAGGTGTTAACAGAGAATGGTGAGCCGTGTCGTTGGCCTCTGACTAGAACATGTTTCGGTGGTCTGTCTCATCAGCCTCTGACTGGAACATGTCTTGGTGGACCATCTCATCAGCCTCTGACTGGAACATGACTTGGTAGGCAGTGCTGTCGGCCTCTGGCAGGAACATGGCATGGGGGGCTGTGCTGTTGACCTCAGACAGGAACAACACTTGGGAGGCCATGCCCTGGACCTCAGACAGGAACATGGCTTGGGAGGCTGCCTCATCGGCCTCTGGCAGAAATGTGGCTTGGTAGGTTGCCTCGTCAGCCTCAAGCATGAACAGGACTTGGTAGGCCATCTTGTTGGCCCTGGCATGAACAAGACTTGGTAGGCTGTGCCATCAACCTCTAACTGGAACTGAACCTGGGAGGTCACCTCCTTGACCTCAATCAGGATTTTGGATGGATAGAGTACTTCATTGGTCTCACAGTGGGGCTCATGAGATGAGGTCACTACGTTGACCTCCGGCTGGAGCTCTGCAGGTGAGGCCACCTCCTTGGGTCTCAGGCTGGAGCTCTGGAGATGAGGTCACCACATTGACCTCCAGCTGGAGCTCTGCAGGGGAGACCACTTCCATGGGTCTCAGGCTGGAGCTCTGGAGATGAGGTCACCACGTTGACCTCTGGCTAGAGCTTTGCAGGAGAGACCACCTTGTTCTCTGGCTGGAGCTGGGCTGTGGACATAGACTAATAACACAACAGGGGCAGAGACTAGACAGAAACCAAAACAAAACATCTGGGTTACACATGTAACCCTATTCCCTGAGAAGGGAATGAGACGTTGCATGAGCTTCACACTGTGGAAAGTGCCCTCGTGCGTGACTGTTATCTGAAGTGTGTGTTAAAGCATGCCTATTTATAGTGTTATGGTCAGGTGATGTGGCATTTTGAGCATCGTGTGACTACAAAACAAGCTGCGACTGTGGCTGCCTGGTCCCCCTGGCTCTTTGCGGGGGGAGGCGGGCTGCCACACAAGCCTTCTGTGCCTCCCTCAAACTAGTACTCACAAGCACCTCCTTGACCCTTGGCATAGCCAAATACCCATGCTGTTCATTCCGTACGATGGCCGAATAATTTGACATTGCGGGGTTATAAACACGGCTAGTTTATGGGTTTTCCCCAGAAGCATGATATTTCATCATGCACTTCTGGGAAAAAGGGGAGTTTTCTGCGGTGTGAGGCAGATTTATATTCACTGGGGAGATAGCACTCGTCCAGCCTGCTATGAGCCACTTCCTCTTCCCCGGGCCAGTCTAGATTAAGTTTCTCTACAGCCCTAGTAATCACTTCAAGCAGCTCTTTATATGTTTTAGAGCTGCTCTCCGTTTTTAGTGCAATGACTCCCCCCTCTGGCACCTTGGCGTCAGAGACTGTGGGTTGACTTTCCATACCAGAAGGAGGAGTCGTGACGCAAGCTCCAAAAAGAGACAGCGCAGGGTTCGTCTCTGGCTCCTCTGCCAGATCCATATGGGATCCGCAGGCCCAGACCCTCTAAGCTCCAAAACCCAACTCTCTTCTGCCGTGCCGAGAAGAGAGCGAGCGGCCTGACTGAAAAGCGTTACTAGTGCGTGCAGTCAGCCCCCTCATGGGCTGCTGTGGCATGCTCCACCCCCAGACACTTCACACAGAAAGTGTGAAAGTGTGCACCCCCCATAATGAAACGGGAGCAAGGCATGACACACTTCCTGAACTCTGTCTGACTTTTTTTTAAAGGGACAGGAAAGTAAAGATATATATTTTTTTAAATAGAGAGAAAACGAAGAGTCTTTGAAGAGTCTTTTGCTTAAGATAATAAAGCTGATTACATGGTTTACAGGCACCGTTTTATAGTCACATAACGCACAACATGCCACATCATCTGACCACGGCAGACCTATAAATAGCTGTGATTTCACACAGACTTCAGATACTGGTTATGTGCGAGGGCGCTTCCCACAGCGTAAAGCTCACACAACGATGAGTTCCCTTTGAAAGGGAACACGCATGTCAAAAGTAAACATGACACTGACAACCCGGAAGTGCACACTGTTGTGCTACGCGCTGTTGAGCGTGCTGAGTGCTGGAGACAATATCCGTGACAATAGCAAAACATGTACAAAGGGTTGGTAATTCAGGCAGGAATACACTGTTTGCAATGATTGAGAGTCTGTGTAAATTGGGTTTGATGGTGATTGAACAATGGGGCCTACTTTTTAGATTGCTCATCCATCCAAATGGGAAAAATCTTCTTAGGTCAACTTTTTTGGGTTCTGAATTTCTCCCTGCATAAATATTCACTTCGTTTTGGACTTATGTTAACTCTGAAAATAGCCCTTTATGTGCAACAGTGAAAAATCATTTGCATATACAAAAGTGTGTGCATGCATTACTAACTTTTTTATTTGTTTGTTTTGATATATCACTAATTACAGTCCATCTCTGACTAAATTCTTTTAACAAGAAACATTCCACTAGGTCCGCTGCATGCATAGATAGACTGTATAAGTGCCCTCTTGGTGTGTGTAAAAATTTTAATTTATATGGCCTTCAGATAGCCTGGAGTGTTGTTGCCTGGAGAGTTCCTGATTAAAATATGCTTCAGCAACGCACAATTCATTTAGCCTTGCTCAGCAATAGAGTATGTTTATTCAGGAGAGTGGGTTCCAAAGGTTTCTTTAGTTTTGGCTGACCCCTGTGATAATATTTGCCTCAGCAATCACAGATTGTATGTAACAGGTAGTAAACAATATCCAATTAGAACTTATCACAGTGTTTATCAGGTAACAATGAGAAATTATTGTTTTATGTTTTTATTACAAAATCTCTGTTAAATAATATGTATAACCATATTAATAGAATCCACTTAAATGATTCGTGTTCCTTGTGAGTGAACAAAAGATTTGTATATTAAAAGTTAATTTCTTTGTCATTCAGAACAGCTTACAAGTATAGGCCTACCTTTAATATATGAAGAATGTAGTTCTATTTCACATTCCTCCTGTTCTAACACCTGGATATCTGCTTGTACACAGACGCATACTACAAAGTCACATGGTGACTATATTGCATTATTTTGCTAAAAATTACCCTCGTCAACAGCTATCTGTTCCTTCATTCTTCCTGCTTTGTACACTGGATCACTGGCTGCACACTGAGATCTGAGACAACCCTGAGAAATTTTCTCATGTTTTCTCAGGTTAGACCTAGAGCCTTGTACAGTGAGAACCAGTGCTCTTCACCAGAGTTCTCAACATGGGTCGAGAACCAATTCTCCTTATATACAAAATGCTATGTGTCCAATGGGGAACTTCTAGCCAAACCACATTTATCATCAATGGTTCTGGAAACATCCATAAGTGTCCTAACCAGGTCAGCCTCATGCTTGCTGTTGATACTTGTGCCACTCCACTGATGGTTTTGCCGGATCCAAATGAAGTGCTACACTCAAGCATACACTGCTTAGTGAGTGCTGAGTGAAGGTGCACCGAAGACATTCTGATGAGAGTTTACAATATTACCACTGAGCATACAGGGAACTTGCTAGCAATTTTTCTATGTACACTGGATCAGATTCTCCAGTCGGCAGGCATTGAAACCTTTGTGAAGGAACTGATCAAAACTGTACTTCTGGCATTGGTACACTTCAGCCAGGAAGCAGGGCATCTTTTCACCAATCTATTTTTTGGCCTCTGTCACTTATAGGTAGCACAGTCTGTGCTGCTGGGCACATGCAAGTCAACTCTGCTGAACCTGCCCTATGTGCTATTGGCCAAAGAAACCTTAGAGATAAGAGCACGTGTGTCAGAAACTAGATGGGCAGAGGCATAAGGATGCTGCTGTATCTGGATGACTGATTTGTCTGTGCCCCAACCAGGCATAGATCACCTGAGAAACATCCACTCTCCTTGTATACATTGTGGCACTTGTTCTCAAAGTGAACTGGGTATAGGTAGCAGCCATTGCTGCACACCACAGAACTATAGGTGTTGTCTCACTGGGCACTCATAAATTTGCCACAGCCTTTCTGAAGGAAGTGAGGTTCTTCAAAAACCTATGGTCTGCACTTTTGTTTTTTTAAGCTTAGCGGTTACACACACTCAAACTCACACATCAATAGTAGGGATATCGGAAGCAACTTAGGGTTCGGTGTCCCAAGGACACTTCAGCATGTGGGGTCATGTGGAATCGAAACACCAACCCTACGATACGAGATACAACCTGAGCCACAGGAGCTCAATCTTGTGAGCCCATCAGGGCCGGAGTGGGAATGATTTTCAGTCCAAGAATGTCATGAACAGACCCCACACTAAACTGGGAGGCCACAATGACAAATCAACAGTTTAATCTCTTTTGACTAATTCTTTTTAAAGATATCGCACAGTAGGCACCAACTGCAACACAAATTAAAAAATAACCTGCCAAACAAACAATAACCTGCCTAAAATAAATATTAAAGGTTATAACTAATTTTAAATGAACACATTATCAAGACAATTCTAACTTTTATTTTAATGTATCAACAAATCGGTCATTCATAAATATCCCAATAATGCTTTGAAAATTCCTTGACGCTAAAATTACTAAACACTAAACTGAAAGTAGCTTGAAGACAAAGGAAAGATCAAGTATTCATCTGTTACAACAGAAAGAACCAGAGAGCTCCCCTGCCTCTTGGTTCTGAGTGACATGGCAAGAAAATATTTAATTTCAACATCCTACATAGACTCATAAGTGGAGGATGTTAATGACAAAAGTGTGAGGTCCCAGACTAGTCTCTTGTTGTAACAGGCAGAGAGGTCTTGCCCTTTTCATCATCGTAGTAGCAAGGTTATGAGTGCCAAATGAAACACCATGTCTCATCCTGCCATGTGAAACAATAGCTGCAATGTACACTCTGCCACACAGCAACACAAATGAAGCGCACACCACTTGTGAACAGTTTCCATATGAGTGCATACAAGGCCTGTGTACCATGGTTTCTTGCATTTACTGGCATTGCTAGATCACAATCTATTTGCTGTGCCTCCTTCAGATAGGCCATACCAATAGGGGCAGATGTTACGGTCAAGGGTGCCAGATAGATTCACCCGTCCATAACCGAATTTAACAGAGGTAACCAGTGTCTCACTGGCCAATTTGGAGCTACAAGGAGAACTCTATGGTCTGACCATTGAATTGTGTGTAATATTGGCAGTGGTACTGTATTGTAATGGGGCAATGCATTTTGACCTAGCAGGCTGCTTTGTCAGGGAAAACCATAGTTGACAATGAGTTGTTGTGCAAATGACAGGAAAAGAGCTTGAAAAAGAGCTCTAACTGTGCCTTGCCAAACTACTTTCAAATCTGGAACATGAGCTCTGAAGGCAGATACCAGATCAGACTGACTTGATATTGCATCCACTGCAACATTGTGCATTCTGGCAAATAAGTCTGTGTGTAAGCCCATTTGAGTAGTGTTTGTACCAAGCAAAGGCTATGATATGATACATACATGATGCTTGAGCATGCATCACATTACAGTAAAAACCTCACTCAAAATAGATGTCCTTTCTGGAAACTTTTCTTAAACAACCAACCAACTAAACAAAAGAGAATAGTCTATCTCCTATTCCTATCCGTATCCGTATTTGTATTTGTTTAAAATGTATTATCTATTCAATCTGAAAAAAATGTATCCATATTCAGTCACTAACTTATAAGTGTACTTTAAAGTATGTGATTTCTTCTGTTTTTGTGTATGTCTCATACTTAATAGTTTTAGATCTTCAAACAAAATACAACATAAAACAAAGGTAAACTGAGTAAATACACAATACAGTTTTTATTTATTTATTTGTTTATTTATTTATTTATTTATTGACTGTCACGATTCCCCCTTGAAGCAGCGTGCTCTAAGCGCGAATGCGCGAGCACCTGCTTTTCCGTTGTTGACCGTAATGACATCTGGACACGTGTGTTTTGTTTATGTTTCTGTCATGTCTCCTACCTGTTCTGTCATTGGCTGGGATTTCACGTGGGTCTGTATTGCTCTCAGCTGCAAGCAGTTTAGAGGCTGATTATGTCCGCATATATACCGCGCGCCTCCCAGCACTCAACGCGGAAGAGTAATAATATATGTTAGCGTTAGTTTAGTTCGTGTCGTAGTCGTAGTCGTAGTCGTAGTCGTAGTCGTAGTTCATGGTTAAAGTTAGTTCGCGCTGGATTATCCGCTTCCAGTCCCTCGTCATAGTTCGTTTCTTGTTTTGTTTATCGACCTAGATTCCTGCCTTGCCCTGTGTATGCCTGTATGACCTCTTGCATGTTTGTGGATTACGTTTTGGATCACGTTTTGGATTTGTCTGCCTGTCTCTCTTTCTAATAAACAACTGTTCATCCTGCACTTGCATCCGTCCTATCTCTGCACCATCACGATTCGTGACATTGACGCAAAAAAAAAAAAAGGGTTATCTAACAACTATCACCCATGTGAAAAACTAATTGCCCCCTTAAATTTAAAATTCGGTTGGGCCACCTTTAGCAGCAATAACTGTACCCAAATGATTCCAATAACAGGGGGTCAGCCTTTCACTTACTTCTATTTCTAGGACTTACTCCTAAGCTTTGGATCATTGTCTTGTTGCATAATCCAGTTGCGCTTGAGTTTCAACTTATGGACTGAAGACCATTCTTTTTTAGGATTTTCTGGTAGACAGCAGAATTCATGCTTCCCTCAATTATTGCAACTTACCCAGGCACTGAAGCAGCAAAGCATTCCCTTACCATCACACTGCCACCATAATGCTTGGCCGTAGCTATGATGTTCTTTTTGTGGAATTCTGTGTTTGGTTTATGCCAGATGTAAAGGGACCCCTGTTTTACAAACAGTTCCACTTTGGACTCATCAATCCACAGAACATTCCCCCAAAAGGTTTGAGGATCACCAAGGTGTGTTTTGGTCAAATTCAGATGATCCTTAATATTCTTTTGGTTTAGAAGTTTTTTTTGCCTTGCCACTTCCATGGATGCCATTTTTGCCCAGATAGTGGAATCATGAACAGTGACCTTTATTGATGCAAGTGAGGCCTGTAGTTCCTTTGATGTTGTCCTTGGGTCTTTTGTGATTTTCTGGATGAATCGTTACTGTGCTCTTGGAGGAATTTTGGAAGGTCGGCCACTTCTGGGAAGGTTCACTTCTGTGCAGAGCTTTTCCATTTGGAGATAATGGCTCTCACTTTGGAGTTCCAGAGCCTTTGAAATATCTGTGTAACCCTTCTCAAAAATCCCTTCACAAAACCAGAAGAAATCACAGCATCGTATAATCCCACTATCGACTGTAACCTAGAAGAGGATTTGATCACTTTTGAATCTGGTTCCTCTCCTTGTTTCTTCCTCTTGCTTTTTCCATTGCCAGTGTCATTTCTGCTCATTAGGATTCTAAATCTACATACAATTTCTGTAAAGCTGCTTTGTCACAATGCAAAGAATACTAAACCAATAAAACTCTTGAATCTTGAATGATTTTACCAAATGTTGACTTATTTTTTTTGTAGGTGATGTGGAATGGCACACATTTGAACGGCTTATAGTTAGACTTAATGATGTGGAATATCTGACAAGTTATACAAGTTAGTTCCTGTTCGCACATATGTTATAGCTTGCGATAAACAGTAATTTCCTAACTAGCCTCTCTCTCTCTCTCTCTCTCTTTTTCTCTCTCGCTCTCTCTCTCACACACACAGCTTGTCATTTTAACAAGAAATGGGAAAACTTAAACTCCTCCCTCCTGAAGACTTTCTTGTGCTGATAAGCACAATGATTATACATTTTACTTTGTTAAATAACCACACTTTAATAAATAAATAAATAAATCTTGTCTAAATCTAAATATAAATCTAAATCTAAAATGAGGGGTTCTTTTTGTCTTACATAATGCGGAGCACCTGCCATACAATTGCATGTGCATGAGCTGTTACTATAGATAAAATAACATACTAGAATGAGCACATTGATATTAACCTGTCACTCATGTTGTAGTCAGAACTACTTTTTGCATCATGCTGTTATATGAAAATAATGCTCACCTTCTGACCAATCAGATTTGAGCTTTCAGCAACACTATAGAATAAATAGGCATAAAACAAGAGCTACACATGCTGAGATTTTCTGAACTACATACAGGGGTAAAACATTACAAAACAAAAGTAAAAAGAGACCTAATTAGAATGTTATGTGTAAGAGTTTCCTGTTTTTTTCAAGAACATTCACAATGTTTATTCGGTAAAAACCCAAACTTCACTACAACTTCATAAACAGAATGAACAATTTCCTACAAAGAAATTCCACAAATGCCTTTAGTATTTGTGTTGAAAATTCAGTTCTTCCAACTTGGCAGAAGCAAATAAATAACTGAGTATGAAGATTGAATATTAGCTCATCTATCCTATATTGTTCCCTTTCAAAAAGCACCTAGAAAACTTTGCCTTTCCATGTAATGTCCTTATTTTATCAGACATCTATTATATAGAGGTGAATAAAGCCAAAAAATGATGAATAGATGGATGGGAAATGGAACAATCTGTATTTAAGTAAATAATTGAATAGACTCAATTTTAGGAAGTTGGCAAACAGAGTCTGGTTAATGTTTTCACCATGGTGCTGAAATAGTTTGAGACTGCATTACCCAACATCAACATCATCTTGTTGGCTCTGGAGAGCCCTTGAGAATGTTATTAGCTTGGTGTTTGCCTTGCCATTTTCCACCCGAGGCAGATGGGTAATTACCCAACTAATAGTCTGATTGAGAGGAATCAGATGCAGTGGCTCACCCAATTAGATGATACATTAGCTTTCTTTCTATGTACCGTAAGTAGCTAATGTGTGAAGCAAAGTGGCATTTTCTTTTTCTATTGGCCTAAGAGAATGGACTAAGTCTTCATCACCTCAAAAGCATTCGGAATGCAAATTACACCCTGCTAACAAACAAAAAGTGCAGTGGATGCTGAGGATATTTGTGTTTGATGTGTCATAAGTTACAGTGGACTACATTGTAAATAATGTAAGGAGATTTTTTGGAGCAAGTGCTGTTGTTTTTGACAAATATATATATATATATATATATATATATATATATATATATATATATATATATATATATATATATAGTGTCGGGGGGGGGGGGGGGATTAGGGAATAAATGCATTTGAGCAAATCTGACTTATCTACATGATAAAGAGGCACATACAACTAAGTGCATTCACAGTATTAGAATATTTAATTGCACTTCCATGCCCAAAGCATTATAAAGTACTCAAGTCATTCTATTGTGGCAGGGTTATTAGAGTCTCTGAATGATGCTTACAGAAGAACTACCACATCTTTATCTTTGTTTGAGCTCCTCTCTGGGTGTTGCTGTGTGTTGAGCAGCAGCCAAACACATTAGAGCACATCTGTCCACTCATGCTCACCAGTGCAGCCAATTCTTTCTCACCATTTTCTGAAGAGCTCTCATTGCTGCCATTGTTCACCTTCTTTGACAATTCCCTTCTCAGTACCCCTCCTTGACAGATTTTCAGGAAACAAAAACATATAAACACAAAGTTTTTTTTGTTGTTGTTGCAGAGTCATTATAGCAGGTTCACAAACCTCACTGTGTTATTGGGCTATAATTAGTAGCACAGAAGGTGATGTGTTGTGTTGCTGTTCTGTGTGGTTTATTCTTGATGAGCACTAAAATCCATACACAGTACACAAATCTATACAGTAAATTTTGTAGTCAAGAATGCTCTGACTAGCTATTAGTTCAGTCACTGTGTGGCCATTTTCTATCATAATAAATCATTAATGTTGATTATCTAGACATGTAGACATCAAATCACAACATATAGTAAGTCAAAGCTTAAAATATAAAAAATACTAATAAAAACCAAACAAAACAAAAACAAAAAACAGCTAAACTTAGGTTGTTATTGTATCTGGTGTGAATAAAATGCTCTAATGGATGAAATGTGTATTTGTAAACACTTCAGTATTTCAACTGCATACTTTAAAACTCATTTTAGGAATTCATTGAGTATTAGCAATGTCAGACTTTAGGCATACCAGACTGTACCATGCTATTGTGTATGGCCGTAATCCTGTCTTCATCAAACATTACTCAAATTTTCTCCCTGGAAATTATCCAGCTCTCAGTCACAAAATAGGTGTAGCGGAGACTTCAAGAGCATAAAAAGTTATTGGAGGTAGAAAGTGCATTGAAAGTATCATTATATGACCAAATGGCCTTCGTGGAAAATGGTTCACCATGGAGAGGGGGGGAAAAAAAACACCCTGAGGGTGCACTTGAATATTGTTACTAAACAATGACCCTGAGTGGCTCCTCGCCATCCAAATGTCAACATTCACACTTGGAGGCATATGTGTGTTTTATTCTAGGACGTTGAGTGCCGTCTAAAGAACAATTATTCCTATAATCTCCAGTGGCTAGATGGAAAAAGAGACATATTCTTCACTGTCTGAAAAAAAAGAATCTGTTATTATGAAACACAAAGGCCACGTTACAGATATAATAGATCCTCAAAAAAGCTTTTGTGCTGTGCAGAATGTTATACAGTTTCATGAATATACTTATGCTTTGATAAGCACTTTCAATGTTTGCAACAGAGAGAACGAAAGAAGTATTACACAATATTGATTTTTATTGGATGAAATGTTCACAATATAAGCTTTTACAAACCAGTGCTTGACAAAATATTTTGTTTTTGTTTTTTTTATTGAATTTCTTGTTTTCCTTAAATTATTTTGCATTAGACATAATAAAGGAATGTATTTAGGAGCTGCTGACTTAACATTTCTCACTTTTGTAACTGCATATACAGTCACTGTCCACTTTATTAGGAATACCGGTACACCTGCACATTCATGCAATTATCTAATCAGTCATATGGCAGCAGCACAGTACAAAAAATCATGCAGATACAGTTCACATCAAACATCAGAATGGAAATAAATGTGGTCTGTGTGATTTTAACTGTGGCATGGTTTTGGTACCAGATATTTCGGTAAATTTGCTGATCTGGGATTCTCACACACAGTCTCTATAGTTTACACAGAATGGTGTGAAAAACAAACAAAAAAACATTCTGTGAGAAGAGTGCCTGCAGACTGAAACACCTTGTTGATGAGAGAGATCAGGGGAGAATGACCAAACTGGTCTGAGCTGTCAGTAAGTTTATAAACACGCTTTATTATCATGGTAAGCAGAAAAGCATCTCAGAATGCACAACACATCAAACCGTGAGGTGGATGGGCTACAACAGCAGAAGACCACACTGGGTTCCACTCCTGTGAGCCAAGAACAGGAATCCAAGGCTATTCCTGGGCACAGGCTCACCAAAACTGGACAAAGACCATGTGATTTTTTTTTCTAATTTGGCCATTTTCCTCTGACCTCTCTTATTAACAAGGCGTTTCCACCCACAGAACTGTTGCTCAATCAATGATTTTTGTTTTTCGCATCATTCTGCGTTAACTCTGGAGACTGTTGTGTGTGTGTAAAATCTAGGAGATCAGCAGCTTCTGAAATACTCCAACCATCCCATCTGGCACAAACAACCTTGCCATGGTTAAAGTCACAGAGATCACACTGATGTGAGCATTAAATGAAGCTCTTGACCTGTATCTGCTGATTTAATGCATTATGCTGATTGGATAATTGAAAAATGAGCAGGTGTACAGGTGTTCCTATTAAAGTGGATAGTGAGTGCATTTATTATTAGCTTCTCCGAGGTTACTAAAATATGCTTTAAGATGGATAATTATTAATAAGAGAGCAGAAAATGGCATAAAACAAGAACTTAATGAGTTAAAATGTTTGTTTTGTTGATGATTCTGAAAAAGCTGCATCACAGGAGGTATTTCACTACAGACAGTAACTGAAAAAAAGCTTAGCTTTAAATGTATTCCATGTTGTTTTGCCTGTGTTACTGACAAGTCAATCTACTCGTTTCTATCATTCCTCTGTACTGTACTGTTGCTCCCTTTAACACAGACCTTCCTAGTCTGTAAATCATCTTACCGATTTCTTGTAAGTGATTTATTATTGAATTGTTATGTATTCAAGACAAGTTACAGCAGCTTCTCTGTTTTTAATAATAGCACAGTCTTTTACCACCATTCTTTCATTATGTGTTTATTGAATTTATTGCGAACATCTACCTTATACCTATACTGCTTGTGCATTTTATCACACACAGCCACTATGTAAGTGTGAAATTAGTGATAGTTATAGTTATATAAAGAACATTTATATGAGTTGGATGAAACAGATATGCTGGATGTTAGAACGTGGCACATGAAAGTTGATTTAATGAGTTTTGGATATTATGAATTAAGATGAGATGTTCAAAATTATACGAGACATAAAGCTCCACTGGGAAGTATGAGCCTTATGTGAGTTTACTTGAGGCTGGTAATAATAACTGGAATGCCAGCCTTATATGTAGAAGACTATTAACCAATTTCCAAATCAGCATTACTTCTGTCTGCTACTTGATATTTTTCTACTACAGGTGTCAAGGCCAACACTGGACACATTTCTGAAGCTTTTTATCAATGTGCGTGATGAGGTATCACAGGCAGGAGTTATGCTTCCAGTTTAAAATGCTGTTCAGTACAGCGGAATGCATTTCAGTACAGCTGCATCTGATCTGTGTTAGACGTGGGAGTAGAGTGCAAACTCTATAGTCCATTGATATCACACAATCAAGCATTCCACACACTGCTAACTGTATTTAAGACCATAATCCTCAAAGATGTTATGATTGGGCAACCTGATTTATAGAAAGGGCGTTGTATGGTTTGTACTGATCCTCATGGACAACCAGAAACAATTCCAGTGTCAATTTGGTGTCACTTGTTTAGCAGCTTTGAAAATTTCAATTAAGAATTAGCTAACATTAAATAATGGAAATTAACTATTTGGAATATAACTATTTTACTAGCCAATATGTAAGGTATTGCTTTAGCACACTGGAGTCTAATGAGGTCGGAAGTAACATTTGTACATGGCTTTTATGTGGTTAGTATGTTTTAAATACTTAAACAGTGTTAGCAACTATGCATAATACTTATATTGTAGTGATTAAACTACCAACATTTAAAGGCCTGAAATCTGATTTTGTTTAAGGTGATGTTATGGTGGCAAAATAATGACTATATTGTAGTCTAACTGTTTACATTGTCTCAGCTTCAGATGGTCCTTCTCCAGGACACGGTGCATCCAATATCTTTTGCATACTTTTCTGGCCACTATCGTTTAAGGATATTTGGCTGGTATTTGGAGGCAGCACTTTTGAGCACCACAATGAACATCTCAGAGCATGATATAGTCATTGGTATATATTATATACCATTATATACCAATATATATATATATATATATATATATATATATATATATATATATATATATATATATATATATTCTGTAAAGCTTCCTTGGGACAATGCCCATTGTTAAATGCTCTATGCAAACAAAACTGAACTAAATTGGACTTCTCATCACCTGCCAATTCCACCTTCTAGCCAGCTTTCCCCTATCATATGATAGCTACCAACCAGAGAGACTAACATGCGTCCAAGGAGGTTAGTATTTTTCCTTTTATTAAATTCAGCCTTCTATTTACTTGCAACAATTCTGCATGTCTTATCCGAACTTCTATAAAACAATGCTTCTCAGTAGTAATTTATTTATATTGGTTGCTTTAGGTAATGGGATATGTTAGGTGTTAGGTGTGATGACCTGATTTTAGAATTAGATTGTTAAATTTTGTAAGATTTCCCTGTGTATTTTTGTTTTGATTTAAGACAATTAATATGTCTTAATGAAGAAAGCTACAGTATATAAGTTCTTAAATAAGCTAGCCATTTTCTATGCCACCTGACCTTACTTGTCACTTAGGTATCTGCGAAATGACTATTGATAAACAACAACAACAATCATAAAAATAATAATAATAATAATAATAATAATAATAATAATAATAAAGAGACAAGTAGACAATTGTTGTACTTCACAACAACCTTAATGCAAGAATTTTGTATGCATTAAAAATAAAATCAGGTGCTAAGCTGTCATACAATATGCATATATGTGCACAAAAACAACACATACTGACCGGTGTTTAATTGGATTTGAATGAATATGGTGTCAGTGAATTTCACCCTTCAACACTGTGGCTTACTAATGGAATGAGCAAGCAGTCTGTTGGCCCTCACAATTCTCCCTCACCTCTTCTGTGATGGGCAGGCTGGTGTGAGTTGCTATCAGGGGGCTTCTAGCAACCTTCAACTCTGCCTCAGCTTGTAGAGGTTGCTGCAGGCTATTGCACTGCCTTTGACTGTTAATGAATGTCAACAGGTGGAACCTTATGGCTCTAGTGACACTCTACCAAGTTTGAACAAGAGACTGGCTGATGTCTATTTCATTACACTATGACAATGATCATTGCTTTTTTTTGTGATTGTAAAAAAAATATATATATCTTTTATATTTATATATTTATATATTTATGTCCAGTTTCTTATAGTTGCATTTTTGTTTTTAACAAAGCATATAAACAATCTAAAGTATAAAAAGGTTTATTCAGAATCATAATTTAGATGAGACATCTGACTTGTAATAAGCAAAATTGCAAGTATCTTTTAAAAAAAGAAAGAAAAAGAAGATAAAAATTTATAAAACATTAGATTTAAAACTAAATATCCAAATTTTCTTTGGGCAGCTGAATGCCAGGGTGTAGCTAATATAATGACATATTGTCATTTTTATTACAAGCTCTTAATGGCCATTGCGTTTATTGTCATTTACATTTACATCAAACAAAAAAATGCAAGAGACCTGATAATTAAGGGGCAGCAAGGCATAATTATGAGCCATATTTACATGGGCGTTTGCTTAATTAATGAAGTTACTGGCCATCTTTTGTGCACTTGTATTATGAAATGTTATTATTTGCATTCTTTCAGTTTCTTGTGATGTGTCTATTAAATGCCATGCTCTGAATTAATGAATGACCTCGACTGCACATTCAAAAGATGGCCTTCACAAAAGCTCCTTCCATTATAAGTGCAGCCCCAGCTAAAGAAAAAGTGCTGTGCCTCGTCTGCCATTTCTCCTTCCATTCATTAACTGGAAACTGCAAAGCTACTGTAATTGATGGAATAGGGGAAAATGATGCAGCTGGAAGAAAAAGACTTGAAAAAGCAGTGTCCTTGTGACTTGTGGTAGAAAAGTACTTTCTTAATTTTTTCTAATTATTAAAATTTAAGCAGAGCAACAACCACATGCTACAATAAGAAATTAGTATGTCGGGTTCCTGCAAAAAGTTAAGAACACCACCATTCATCATCAACAACTGAATTATTATATCTAAAATAACAAAAAGCTAGAGTATACAGTGTCTCAAAATGTCTCATACTTCATTTTTAACATTCTAACAGTTTTATTTAAGTTCCTAGTAAAAGAATTGAACAGCCTCATCATTAAATACCTAATTAAATAAATAAATAAATTAAAATCAAATTACATACAGTGCCTAAATCCTGAGTCATTTCAATCAAGTGCAGAATAATAAAATTCTTCACTAAATTATATAAGGCACTGTAAGAAGAGAAATTTGATTACCTTCACAGAATGATGAATGACATAAAGACACATTAAAAACTTTCAACGAGCTGCTCATTCTCCACTGTTTATAAGTAGATTCATGTTTTGAAATATTTTGTACTAAACAAAACATTTACGAATACACTTCGCCCCTAATTCATCAGTGTTGCCTAGAAATGAACACATCTTTGAGCACATGAAAGTACATATGAACAATCCTGCATCTGATTTATGAGACATTAAAATGAGCAGTAATTTGAGCACAAATGTTGAATCTGCTTCGGTGGCGTGGATACGACCCACTAGTCCCCATGGCATATCCATATGACATGCATCAATTTACTGTCATATATGACTTATTTACATTAAACACACCCTGATTTATGTAGGTATGATTATGAGCCAATAAAATCATGTAGCAGGCTATCCAGACCTGAAGAAAAAAAGAGCTTTCCAAATGTATAGTAGAAATATTAATTTATGATAATAATTTTATTAAAGGTGCTTTTGTTCCAGGTTGTCGAAGTTATGGTTATGGAAGTCGCTGTTGTTGGTCTTTAAAATTACTAAGCCATTTTCCAACCTCACCTGCAGGTAGTTATTCTATATTTTGTTATTTGTTTATTCATTTTAGAACTTTAGTTAAGTCTGCTTTAACTGTAAGTAAACCAATTATTTCCTTTCTAGAGTCTTATGATGCATGCTATGCCTGACAATAGAATAGACAAAACACCACATCTTAATGTTGGGGTTATGGTCTGGAGCCCCTGCCTGAGGCTTTGCGTAGGCACAGCACCAGATGATCAACTGTCTTCCCCTGCCAACACATCAAGAGTGATAGCTTTAGTAATTACCACTACATTTTTAATTTCTACACAAATTACACTACACTATATGAAACACGCTATCAAATCTTTGTTGTCCCTTCCACCTTGCTTGCAAAAGACAAGCTCATTGTAAAGACAAACCACCATCTTTTTCCAGGCAATAACACAACAGCTTTACTTGGGAATTAATTACTACAATATAACAGGTCTAACTGGACAAAAACACTTGTATGCAAAAAGATAACTGAAAGCTTGCAATACTGGATTGTGTTCTGCAAGGAAAAGTGGGTGAAAATTCATTAAATAAGAATAGAAGGATTCCCAACTGTCTACAAAAAGTGTTTACCAGTTGTATATCTGGCAAAGGGGTTGTTACACCGGAACAGACTTAGGTACATACATAGAAAGGTGTTGCAAACTTTTATGCTAATCAAATATAAAGTGCATTAATATTTGTGGAATTTTTTTTTCTTTTCTTTTTTTTTTAAATAGTTTGCACTTCAAAAACCAACAAAATTTCTAATATCTAACTGTAAATTTGTGATCCATAGCCTTTTAATTTTATGTACTGAACCCTTGATGAGTCTGGCCAAAAGCACATTCATGTCATGCCTTTCGTCACCTCCTGCCACTACAGTCCCTTCATCACCCTACACTGAACCCTCTTTTACCCCAAATCATTTAACTCTTTTACTCCCTTCTTTTAGTTCACATCTTTTACACCCATCGTTGGCCTCCACCCATCTTCCCCTGACTGTGGCACCCATTCCTTCTCACCCCACCCAACACCAAAGCCATAATTCCCATCTGAAAGCTTTCTATACGGCGGAGACATTCGCATGATTTGCTTATTCTGAGTGTCTTCGTCTGTTTATGAAGAGTGGCAGACAAGTGCCATTAAGGTTGGGGTGTGTGGTGGGGAGGTAGAAGGGTGAAGGGAGACATGGAGAAAATTATAAGGGAGGAGGAATAGGGGAAAATGCTAACAATGAGTGCACAAGTACTGTAAATACATGCATTCTTCAAATATGCTGGTACTTTGTGTACACCAGGCTGTCTGTCTTACTGCGCTGCAGTCTGTTGATTTTATAATACCCCCTCATTTCCTTTCTTCCATGAAGGACTCTGTTGTTATGCCCATTATTCTCTTTCCAAGAGCTTTCTCACATCCCCAACCATCATTATAGGCCTTGAGTGCTGCTTATGCGTTTTCATTTTTTAAACAGAGATCTTAATAAATTGCATTGATTATCCCTCCTGCTGTGATCATACTTGGGACCACATCTGCAATTCCCAGGCCCTGGTATTAACAGCTGACTGGGGTGATACAGTCAAAGGTGGACAGCCAAGAGGGATAACTATTCATCCATGATAATTTTTTTTATGTCTCATGAGTGTGTCTTCAATGACCACCTCTGATCATGTTTCACTAGTAACAGGGTTGCTAAATCTATCAAAACCCCAATGCCACTTCAATACTGGACCCAATATACTAGCCAACACCAAAGAAAATATAAACAAAGACTAATGTGAATTGCATACATAGTGTAGCCAGTGCTACATCTGCTACATTGTGTAGCAGAGAGGATTAAGTTCAAGGTCAGCATTGAGTATGTCTGAAACACACACCTCTTTATGGCAAACTCCGCGCATCACCGAACTTTAAGTCTAAAGTTCCATCTTAGATCTGTTTACTGATGTGACAATTTCTGTATTAACTCATCACTACGCATGAATAATTCAACCCTGTACCAATCTCTACTGTGCTCTCTATCTTTTTGTCTCTTTATCTCTTTAGTGGAGAATTTAACAACAGAAATATCCCCTAATCAAAACTGAACACAGACGCAAAACTAAATCTTTTTCTCTCTCTTCATTGTCCCACTAGTCCTCTTTGTGAACTTTGTACCAAAGCCCAGATGAATAAAAATGGCCAGCCGTTTGACAGAGTGGATGGTATGTGGAGCCATCTGTTTTGGAGGACACCCAAAAATCTTGTATATGGGCCATACTTAGCTATCCCAATATTCCATTCCAAGAGTGCACTAGCCTTCTAATCAAGCAGTGGGCCATATACTGCCCATCTCTTGGCTGGCTTTTTTTCCACAGTACAATTAAGTAATTTATTCCTTTCTTCACCCTCCTTTTTAATGAATCCAAACCACAAACAAGCCCCAGTTGCTCCTATTCAAGGCTTGTGATTGCATCTGGCAGTAATTGCTGCAAAGCCTGAAGTGGGAATGGGATGGAAGCACATTGTTTTGGGGGTAATAGGTGAAGACCTGCCTCTCTTGACCTGTAATACATTAGTGTCAGTGAACATTTGGCAGCCCTCAAATGATTAGCAATGAAGATGAATTGAGCAAAAAAAAAAAGAAAAAAAGGAAAAAGGTAGAAAATCTGTCTCATCTGAAACACTGGGGTCTGCATACATTTGCATGCTGATTAGTTGTTCTTTTGTCTGTGTTCCTAATTATTATGACACATAATGTCTTCATCATGCAAGATTCAGATCTGTTGTTCAAAATTTATTTAGGGAGGGTAGAGAAAAGCTTTACTGATTCTGCTCTGGCACGTTCATATTTTATGTTTCTTTTTAGTTGGGAATAGATTTGATGGTTTTTGACTGTTGCAGTAGAGTGAGCTTTTTCAGTCTTGCTTTTTAAATCTTTTTTTTTTTTTTTTTTTTGCTCTTGTTGACAAACACACAGGTAACATCCCCTACTTTATGGTTGATTTAATGTGCACTTGGCAATTTGTCAATTTTGTTGGAGAGGTCAGTCTTGCTTTGCCTGAACTAGTTTTCTTATATTATATATATATATATATATATATATATATATATATATATATATATATATATATATATATATATATATATAAATAAAGATATGTTCTTGTCTTTTTTTACATGCATTTGCAGTAAAATCAAAGATTTTTAATTGTGATGCATGACTTTTTTAGTCTCTGCATAATGCCAGATTTTATTATTTTTATTTTTACCCATAGCCGGCAAAGGGTTGGAGGTTTTTCACAATATTAGTCACTGCATTGTCCTTCGACCTTTGTCATTTATGTGTGACATATACTTTTCACCTGAAGACTGATAAGGTTCCTGCAGAGGGTATCAACTGCTTACATGTACACAAAGAAAGCAGCATTTTGGCAAATGTCATACATTCACTAGCAGGTACTGTGGGTGCATGCAGAAAATTGTATGTTTATCAATTAGACAGTGTGAAAATGCCCGGTAAATACAGTTGCAATCAAAATTATTCAGGTTTATTGTCAATTTACAGACTTTCAGCTGATTGCAATGAACAAATCAAACAAAAGCAATTGAAATAGTTAAACACATAAATGGTTTGCACTTATATCCAAAGTGCTTTACACTGTGTCTCATTCACCCATTACCACACTCACACACCAATGGTAGCAGAGCTGCCATGCAAGGCGCTAACTTGACATCGGGAGGACCTTGGGGTTCAGTGTCTTGCCCAAGGACCCTTCAGCATGTGGAGTCATGTGGGCTGGGAATCAAACCGCCAACCCTACGATTAATGGACAACCCGCTCTACCACCTGAGCTACAGCTGCCCCCCACAACAAACACTTGAAGTGGTTTCCCCAAATTCAACTGAAAATTCAACTTATAATGACTTCTCCAGTTTCAAAATTATTCAACCCCTTCATGTCAAGCACCTTTAGTACTTAGTAGAGCACCCTTTTGCTGTTATGACCTGCTGCAAACAAGATGCATAGCCAGACACCAGCTTCTGGCAGCATTCCTGAGGAATCTTAGCCCATTCCTAATGAGTAATGGCCTCCAGTTCAGTAATATTCTTGTAATTGTGTGCTGCAACCACCTTCTTCAAATCCCACCAGAGATTTTCCATAGGGTTCAAGTCAGGTGACTGTGATGGCCCTGTAGAATCTTCCAGGACTTCTTCTGCAACCAATCCTTGGTGGAATTTGAGGTATGCTTGGGATCATTGTCCTGCTGGACGCCCATGCTTCAGCTTCCTCACAGACGGCATGACGTTTTCTCCTAGGATTTCCTGATACTTCAATGAATCCATCTTGCCTTCCACATGCTGCAGGTTTCCAGTGCCTGAGGATGCAAAGCAGCCCCAGAGCATCACCGATCCACCACCATGCTTGACTATGGGCAGAGTGTTCTTCCTTCATTCTTCTTACTCCAGACATACTGCTGATCCATAGTGCTGAAAAGTTCCAGTTTTGTTTCATCGCTCCAGAGAACAGAATCCCAAAACTTTTGAGGTTTATTTATATGATTTTGAGCGACTTTTCTTGTGCTTTTGGGTCAGTAGTGGTGCACGTCTTGGAGTTCTGGCATGGAAACCTTCTGCGTTTAGTATGCGCCTTACTGTACTCATTGAAACCTCAGTGCCTGTTGCCACCAAGTCTTGCTGCAGGTCTTTTGCAGTCACTCGAGGGCTTTTCACAACTTTCCTTCTCAGAAATCTGGTTGCAGCCAATAATAGCTACCTTTTTCTGCCCCGTCCAGGTATTTCATACATTTCTACCCCTAGCCAGTTCAAGTATTTCATGTGTTCCAGCTCAAGCACACCTTGTGCAACTAATGAAGCCCTTGATTAGTTGCATCAGGTGTGCTTGAGACAACACCTGTTTTGCATATTTGTGCTGTTGTGAGGGATTCTATTCAAGGGGTTGAATAATTCTGATCTTGAAAATTGATTATAAGTTGCATTTTCAGATGAATTTGGGGAAACCACTTGAAGCATTCGTTGTGTTGAACTATTTAAATAGCTTTTGTTTGATTTGTTCATTGCAAATAGCTGAAAGTCTGTAAATTTTTACAATAAACCTGAATTGCAATGGGGGTTGAATAATTTTGAGTGCAACTGTAGTTGTGTTGACAGTAAGATCAATTTAGATCTAGGTTAAACAAATAATATTATAAATAAGGAGTAAGACAGAACCCAAGCTAAAAAATAAGATTTTCCACCTTCTTGAACATTAGAATATTTTAGTTATTTGTTATGGTCTTCAGCTGCCCCTCTCCAGCTACAAACATCAATGCTACCCCACTCCACATCTCTTATCATCACTTGGTATACTTTCCCCTCTCCACATCTCTTGCCCTGTTCCTTGGCTATCGGATGTGTTACACAGCAATCGGAGAGAACTAAGGACAGCAGTGAGAAAGTGGAAGAAATCACTAATTGATACAGATCTTGCCTCTTACCTTGCTCTCCTGTCCAAATTCTCATCCGAAATGACTTCTGATAAGACTACCTTCTTCAAGGAAAAGCTGGAAACTTCTGCACAAGATCTTTGCAAGCTCCACAACATCTTTTCTTCACTACTCATTGGCTCCTCCTGCCCCATCCTTCCTTACTGCTGAAGACTTCTGCCATCTTTTATGATAGGGAGATCTGTCAGACCTTCACTTCAACCCCAAGTCCTACGCTACCCACCCAGGATTCCCCTTCTCCTTCACTGGCACAGTTTTCTAATCTAGAAACAGAGGAGATCCTGCAAGTCAAATCCTGCAATCCTACCACCTACCCACTGGATCCAATCCCTTCCACAATGCTCCAGACTATCCCACAAGACCTCCTCCCCTTCATCACTACTATAATCAATGGCTCCATAACATCTGGTCATGTGCCAAATGCATTCAAGAGAGCAAGGGTTATTCCCATCCTGAAGAAACCCACTCTGGATCCTGCTGACATCAGCAACTACAGACCAGTATCACTTTTCTCTTTTCTTTATAAAATCCTCGAGCGCACTGTCTACAATCAACTGTCTCTCTATCTTTCACAGAACACCCTCCAAGATCCTAACCAGTCAGGTTTCAAAGTGGCACATTCCACAGAGACTGCCCTTTTGGCCATCACTAAGAAGCAACAGGCTGATAGACCAGTCAAACTATCATCAGTCCTCATCCTCTTCGACCTTTCAGCAGAGTTTGACACAGTCAACTACAAGACTCTCTTGTCCACCCTCATGAGTCTTGGAATTCATAGTGCAGCATGGCAATGGTTTGCTTCATACTTGGAAGGTCGCTCATATCAGGTGACGTGGAGGGGATCCACATCTGCTCCACTAGTGTCCCACAAGGCTCAGTACTTGGTCCTCTTCTGTTCTCCCTCTATACTCGAATTCTTGGTGAGGTCATATCCTCACATGGGTTTTCATACCACTGCTATATGGCTGACATCCTCTCCTTCCCTTCCTCAGACATTCTTGTTAATGCTCAGATCTCAGCATGTCTGGCAGATATCTGATCATGGATGGCAGCTCATCAGCTGAAACTTAATTCCAACAAAACTGAACTTCTGTTCATCCCAGGTGATTCATTAACATGCCAGTATCTTGCTATCTCCCTGGACAATTTCAGCTTTGGTTTCTGCACACAACCTTGGGGTAACCATGGACAATCAACTGTCCTTGTCTTCTCACATTGGCAGCCTGATATGCTCATGTCAATTTCTCCTTTACAACATCAGATGGAGTTGTCCATTTCTATCCATACAGGTCAATCAGCCGCTTGTTCAGTGCCTTGTCATTTCAAGACTGGACTACTGCAAATCACCCCTGGCAGGTCTGCCTCTAAGCACCTTTGCAACTGATCCAGAATGCAGCTGCGTGAATGGTTTTCAACCTTCTTAAGTTCTCGCACACCAACCCATTACTACATTCCATCCAGTGGCTTCCTGTAGCTTCCCACATCAAATTTAAAACACTGATACTTGCCTCCAAAGCCAAAAACTGACCAGCACCCACTTACCTTAAAACACTTACCACACCCCACACTACACCATGCTCCCTCCAATCCTCTAACACTGCTCAAATGGTCCCACCATCTCTCAGAGTACAAGGAAGACATGCATCAAGACTCTTCTCTGTTCTGGCTCCTAGGTGGTGGAATGAACTTCTAAATGTCCAAACATTTGAGCCACTGGCAGTCTTCAAATGATGCCTAAATACCTACCTCTTCCTAAAGTACAAACCCAAAAGTTGGGACAGTATGGAAAATGCAAAAAAAAAACAAACAAAAAGAAAATTCGAAAATTTGAAAATTCATTTCACCCTGTACTATATTGAAAACACAGTATTAACACATTATTTGATGTTTTACTTTGTGAATCTTAAGTTATAGGTTATTGCACTTGGTGGCATTTTCCATCCCTTGATTTTTTTTTTTGTGGTGGTTGGGGGGGGAGGGAGCGCTTGTCTAAAAACACAAAAAAACAAAACAGATGTCTGCTATATTTACAAAAGAAAATTAGGCAACCTTGATGCATTTTCCCATCAATCCCCATTCCTGCACTACGGAATGACCTTGAGTTTTCCTCTGATGGATTTATTTTTCATGAACTATATTATCATTGTCTGGTGGACCCTAATGTGAGAGAGAGAGGGGGTGAAGTTTTTGTTATCTTGGCTTACTGGTAGATCTTGAATATGGACTGAAATAATGAATTTCAGTCCATGATAATGAATTTGTCGCTCTCCTCAGAAGACAGATCTGGGTCTCTGTGCAAAATTGCAAAATCCCCTTCTGAATTTTTTGGGGGAAGGCAACCAACCTACAAGGCCCATGCAGACAGTTAGGGAGGCTGGTTCAGGCTCCCACAAAGAGAGCATGAATGAAGTTGAAGAGTGCACTACTATTCATGTTCTCCATGGACCAGCCTGCCCATTCTATGGACCCATGCCAAGGCCTCTCTAGTACATTAAACCTAGAGAAGTCAACCAAATGCGGGTAATTTTAATAATCTGAATGCCTTCCAGAACATCAGCTTAAGCATCTACACAGCATGATTCTGAACACTGAGAATATTCCCCAAATAAATAATGATTTGGATTTATACTATATGGCCAAAAGTATTCATGCACCTGACCACCAAACCCATATGTAGACCTTCCCCAAACTGTTGCCACAAAGTTGGAAGAACACAATTGTCAAAAATGTCTTTGGATGCTGCTGGCCCAAATTTTGCCTATTACCTGAAGACACTTAACATAGAAACAGATACTCACATATTCAATTGGAGCAAGAAAAATAAGACACCAGCCGTGAGTGAGAAGAAGCAAGGGTCCAGGTTTATTCGTTCCGTTCCACCACACGAGATCCCCACAGTTTGAGACGTCCCTAAAAAACCAGAGCTGAAGCTCTTCTATTTATACAGTTTTCTTAGGGTCAGGATGACCCAGACACCAATGTGTTTTAGAAAGAGCTTATCAAAATTACCAGTATGTTTTGAAAAGAGCCTTTTTCGAACACCATTAGGTTTGAAAGAGGTACGAGACACAACATTTCGGAGAGACCTTGGTCTCACAGTAATCTCGCGGGTGCAACGTGACTCAACTACCCTTATAAATGGCCCCTCTTGGTTCTCTCTTAAAAATTAAGGCCTTCGTCTGTATTACTCCTGACTTTTTCTCGTGAGACAAGACTCTTCCCCACCTCCAAGTATATTATGAGTAAGTTTCTTTCACATTTTTCTGTATTTCTGGTTTATAATTTCCTTTCATATTTGCTCTACATTTCTGTTATATATATATGGTTATACTGCTTGCAAGTGGTTTACTGTACTCCCTACTTCATAATATCATTATATTATCTTTATAATATCTTAATACTCCTTTTATTATTCTTATAATGTTCTGTTTTCCTTCTGTATGTGTGTGCGTGGTGGCATAGGCCTGTCTGTGTGTGTGTGTGTGTGTCTCTTAGTTGACCGTCCACCTACGCTCTGAGGCCTGCCGCACTAATCAAATACATGTATGGTTTGCGCCTTGCTTATCTGTGTGTTGTGTCTTAGGTAAACATCCGTTCATACAGTCCACCAGCCCAGTGAATTCTCAATAAGATTACATATTACTCATACTAGGTCTCCCTCGTGTTTATTTCATGTATATTTTATATACAACAATGCTATAGCATTAAGATTTCACTTCACTGGAACTCAGGGGTCTAGTCCAATCTTGATAATGATTGGTCTAGACAGATGAAACAGTTAAAACAGGGAAAACACACATATTCAACAGTGGTTGATAGTTTGAACAAAACTTTGTACCAATTCCACCCAATTGACAGTGAACTTGAATCTCAGGGTAGTTCACACTATCCTACTCTGAAGTGCAGGAAATAAAATGCTCAAATTTTTATAAAATCACAGAAAAATCGAGTTCAATATGTCCATTTTATCCATTCAACAGATATAATAATAATAATCTTTCATATTTCCAATTTCCCATGAATACATAACTAAATAATAGTTCCATAAAGAATATTTAATCTGGTACATGTGTTGTTGGGGAAAAATGAACACTTTTTAGTGTAACAAGTTCAGTGCAAAAAAATTATGAAATGAAAAGTACAGTTTTCTTTCTGTTATTAGTAAAATAGGTCTCCAAGGCCATATGAAACTCTCTTAGCATGTACTGTTCTCCAGTGCAGAACTGTGGTCATAAACACTACCATGAATACATGTTCATTTAATTTTTAAATAATTTCTCACTTTCAATCAGAATAATGTTTTGGTTCTAGGATACAGTACACTATATTGCCAAAAAATATGTGGACACCTGATTAGTCACACTGATATGTGCTTGTTAAACATCCCATTATAGATTTAGTCCACCTTTGCTGTTATAATAACCTCTACTCTTCTGGGAAGGCTTTCCTCTATATTTTGGAGTGTGGCTCTGGAGATTTGCCCATTCAACCACAAGAGCATTAGTGAGGTCAGGCGCTTATATCGGGCGATAACTCGCTTTGTGCACATGCACAGGGGTATTGTCATACTGGAACAGGTTTGGTCTCGTTAGTTCCAGTGAAGGGGAAGTCTTAATCCAACTGCATACAAAGACATTCTAGACAATTGTGTGCTTCAGACTTTGTGACAACAGTTCAGGGAAGGAGCACATATGGGTGTGATAGTCAGGTGTTCATATACCGGAGTCTGTGTTAGATTATAACTGGGGATAGCCTTAGACATGTGTGACACATGGTGATGTCTATTAGTACTGGGGACATTATCTTATTTCATTCCCACTCCATATAAATCTCATCTTTGTGCTCATGGTACAGCACAATCTTACAGATATGGAGTTGTAATTTTATTGTATTCATTGTGCAGGTCAGGCTTTTCATGTCATCCTGAGTGGTCATGACTCTCACAACTATCATTCATTAAAAGCAAAGCTTAATTTCGGTGCTTTGTCACTATGAGTAAGTAAATGTAATAATATATTAACATAATGATATTGTATTGTGTAAATTGTCGGTCTATGGCAGTCAAATTATTAAAAACTATAGTTACTGTAATACACAATAAAATTTATTACCCTGACAAAATAAGTTGAGTGTGTAAATGGGCATGTTTACTTTGTCTGTTAGTATGTGGACTGTAAAATTTAAAATACATGTTTCTATATAGTTTTTACCAGCAAGAAAATGACATACAGTGCCTTCCACTAATATTGGCTCCTTTAGTAAATATGAACAAAGAAGGCTGTGAAAAATTGTCTTTATTGTTTAACCTTTGATATTTTGTTTTAAAAAAAAATCACAAACATTCTCTGCTCTCATGGATATCAAACAATTGCAAACAAACCACAGGTTTATCATAAAAAAAATCTTTGTAAAAAAAATATCCATATTGTATAAGCACCTACTGTAAATATATATATATATATATATATATATATATATATATATATATATATATATATATATATATATATATATATCTTTTTCAAAAAATATCTATATTGGATAAGCACCTAGCTATTCAAATCTGTTGTTGAGGATGGGATGTGTAAAACATGCCAACCTGCCCGTATTCCTCAGTATGCTGAAAACTGATACAACCTTAATTGTGATATTACTATCATTATTTCTGTCTGCAAGAATGTGGTAATAATATAGATGGAAACTCAAGTAAGACAATTGGTACTAATGGATTTAAAGGACTCCAAAATGGGATGTCATTAAAGCTGTCAATACTTTCTCAAGATAGTTCAATTGTGTGGATAAGCACAGAGTCTAAGTCTGTGTAGAGACAGAAAGAGAGAGAGAGAGAGAGAGAGAGAGAGAGAGAGAGAGAGCAAGGCTGTGTATGGGGGTGGGGACTGATATACTAAAACATTACTGTATGGAGAAAGAAGGTCAGTCCAGACAAATTGGGGTTATCAATGTAAGGAACTTTCAAGCACAAATGGCATGTAATATTGTTCCCTCTCCCAGCAAAAATCTATGTGTTGAGGCAATTTGATGTGGTTTTCCCTACAGGTATTAGGATTAGTAGCAAAAGTATATTCTGTATATGGGATATGGTACCATTATCATCCTACTGAACGCTGCCAACAAAGCCTACACATAAGAGCACTGATGATTGAGAAGGCTGCCCTGAAACCTCCATCACCCAGACAAAAAAAGAACACTTGTAATCTGTGTATTAATATACCTATATTTCAGCAGTGACTCCTATTGCTGGCAATACTTTAGTTTGTTGGCAAACTAAGTCTGGCCTACCTACACTATCATAAAATACATGTTTTCCAAGTAGACAGCTATTTATGCACTTCTGCAAGTCACTCTGGATAAGAGCGCCTGGCAAATTTCATAAATGTAAATGAATTTAGATATATTGTCTTTTTACTCCACTACCTTGCTATTTCAATATTAAAAGACATTGAATCAATGCTTTTTAAACTTCCTGACACACTTCCATACAACATATTTTTTAATTTCTCACAGTGCTTGGGGTATTTTTAAATAGGCAATTGCAATTTAAATATTCAACTACTGAAAAAATAATAACTATTCTATTGCTTGAAACTAGTATTACTCTGAAAAGGTAATATTAATAAATAACCTTTACATTTCATAAACTGCCCCAGTGTAATTAACAATCCATTTTGATTAGTGTCATTCCAACTTCATATATCTTTCAATTATTCTATTCATGGTTTTTCATAGGTCTGTTTCCTGTTTTGTTAATGCCAGACCTTACAGGTTTTTTTTTTACTCTTACTCACATACAACTCACACTGAGTCCAAGTTTCAGTCCGCCTTTTTCAAATCTAAGTATGACAGCTATAAATTAAATCATCAGCCTCAGAAAGAGACAACCATAAACAATGTTTTGCAGCAGCACCCGTGCACTCCTTTCTGTCATAGTGTTTGAAAAAAAAACCCCAAAAAACAAGCATGTAAATGGCGGTGGTGTGGAGTTAACCAAAGACCTCTCTCACTGCTGCTCAACGGGGACTTGTGAACAGAGATAATTGACTAGATTGAAAGAATGGATCTGCTGCTCTTAAATAACAGGATTCATACTAACCTGCACATTAAGGTGTTGTAGCCAGTTAGCTGCTGATCACAAAAGGGATGCATGGCAAGTGTTCCACCTTGTCAGGGAGAGGCCATAGGAAAGTATGCTTTGATATGTTGCCTATTCATCAGTGCTAGGTAATTACCTCAAACCCTATATTACCATGGTAATGAGACGCTACTGTACTGTCAACCCCTGTCAAGCAAAAACAAGGCCATCTACAAGAATTTCAGGCTAATCTTTTGTCTGATGGCAGCAGTAGGCTGAATAGTTACTACTGTGTTAGTGAGGCATAGCACTTTTTCTGCTAAAACTGGTATTGAGGGAAATATCAAATATAAGATTTTTGCTATATTGTGTATGTGATTCTGACTAACATCCTAACAGCACTGAGATATAAACTACGGTAGATATTAAATAAAGCTAATTTAAAATAATACAAGCATGAATGTTTCAGTGACATTCAAGAGGGGTTAATTTAACTTGCATAACTTACAGGCTGGAAATAAAATTAAATGAATGAAATAATCAGATTATCAAATTGAAAAAAAAGGCTAGATTTTTTTGTATGTACCACTTGTCACACTCCAGTCCCTTCTTAATCCTGGATGGGGCAGTGCTCCACTTCACTGGACTACTAAACCCCCTACCCAGATAATTAGTGCACCTGTGCCTCATTAACTCACATTGTGAAATCTTGCCATTGTATGCAGTACCAAGTCCATGTTTCTTGTCTGATGTTTGGGTTCTTTCTATTTCCCCGTTGCTTTGGCACTCACCACTCGGATAGTATTTAAGCTTTTGAATTTGTAGACTTTTATAATAATGGTAAGTCTTAGTATCTAACGTCTTTCATGACACTATTGATGCATCATGCAGCCGATTTACAGTTGTATGCAAAAATTCTGGTACCCCCACCAAAGTATATTACAAAAAAGTTAAGTAAGTAAACACTGCAGCAACCTATTATAAACATTTTCCTGTAAATGTTACTGCAAAGTTAGTTTATATATATATATATATATATATATATATATATATATATATATATATAATTAAATAGAAAGAAAGTAAATAGTTTATTGTTTGTGTTTTTTGTATTTAGTTTGTGTATAGTAAAAGTTTGGACACCCTTCCAGTTGTAAAGTCTAGGCCTTTATTGACTTTTTAGGACTCAAACCTAGAGCTTAATACATTTTCAAACTTCAACCTAACACTCAACTACCATGGGCTCCTCTAAGTAGCTGACTGAGGATCTGAAAATTAATCTAATTAATATCAAAGATATCTATGTGCTTCCAGCTCACAATTTCCACTGTCTGAAAGGTCATTAAGAAACTGCAGTTAAGGGGAACTGTGGAAGTCAAGACAAGATCTGACAGACCAAGAAAACATTCAGATAGCAAAGAAACAAAACCCCCATATGACACGAAGGACTTGCTAGAAGGTTAAGCTGACACAGGAGTGGTAGTTCACTTTTCTATTGTACGGCATTGCTCGCACAAACATGATCTGCAAGGAAGAGTCATCAGCAGGAAGCCTTACCTCACACCCATATATGGAGCTTCCACAAACTGTTGCCACAAAGTTGGAAGCTCACAATTGTCTAGAATGTCTTCACATGCTGTAGCATCAATAATTCCCTTCAGTGGAACTAAGGAGCCCAAGCATGTTTCAGAATGACAATGCCCCTGTGCACAAAGCGAGGTCCATAAAAACATGGTGCGCTAAGGCTGATGTGGAAAAACTCGAGTGGCCTGCACAGAACCCCGACCTCAACTGCACTGAACATTTCTGGGATGAACTGGAATGCTGACTGTGCACCAGGTCATCTTGCTGACATCAGTGCCTGACCTCACTAATGTTCTTGAGGCTGAATGGGCAAAAATCCAAACAGCCACATTCCAAGGTTATAAGGTTAGCCAACAACATATTAATGCCCATGGTTTTGGAATGGGATGTTCAACAACCAATGGTCAGGTGTTCACATACTTTTTGCCATGTAGTGTATGTAGCTCTTAAACAATTTTGGCACCCCTTTATAAAAATAATAATAATAATAATTAATACATCATTATAATACAGCACTGCTACAGTATACAGATACAGATTACTGTTATACAGTAATCTCAATTCTGATGAGAATACTGTAATCTTCTATAACAGCACGTCTCCGTAGTTCAGCCTTTAAGGCACATCACAGATTTATATTAATACACTCATCCTAATATGTTATTATTTCTATAGTAACAACTTACTCAAGGGCTTGTATGGCAGACACTCCACACAACTGGATTTAAAAACATGTAATTGTTCATATGGTGAAACTTTGTGTGAGGAAATGTTTATTTAGGTTTTCTGGAAGAAGTCACCATGTCAGTGCTTTATAACAGTCAGAGATGATGCTGTTCTGTTCTGCTTTCTCACAGAGGAAATATTTCAGGATAAAGAGCTTTTTGGTTTATCAGTAACATGAAAAGATTAATATTTTGAGATTGTAAAGAGAGACTGGTGAGATAAAGGCTGTTAGAAAGCCCTCAACTCTGATATAGTCAGAGGTGAAATTCCAAACATTCCTGCATTACAGCAGTGACCCCAAACTGCTTATTTATGAGTAACCGTTCTTTTTATTTTGGAGTTTTTCAACTCCTGATAAAGAGGAGCGAGCAAGCTACTGCGTGCCTGAGCTTCTCCTCACAAGCCAATTGAGTGCAGGCCTCAGTTCTTAATGGCAACTGACAGTGTTCAATGTGTCGCTACATCCATCCATCCATCCATTTTCTATACTGCTTATCCTTCAGGGTCATGGGGAACCTGGAGCTTATCCACGAAAGGGCGACAATCCATCACAGGGCACAATCACATACACATTCACACACCCATTCATACACTATGGACACTATGGACATGCCAATCAGCCTTCCATGCATGTGTTTGGACTGGTGGAGGAAACCGGAGTACCCGGAGGAAACCCCTGCAGCACGGGGGGAAACATGCAAACTCCGCACACACAGGGCAGCAGCGGGAATCAAACCCCCAACCCTGGTGGTGTCAGGCGAACGTGCTAAATATGTTGCTACATATCACTGGGAAAGAAAATTTATATCAATTTGACTTCTATTTGTCTATCGGTCAGTAGGCAAGAAATACCCAGATGGCGTACTGCATCCAGCGAGATTTTGCAGTATGCAACCGATGGACACTACGCGAGTCAAAAACCCCATAATACAACAGGACTGGTGTGGACGAGCTCAGAAAAAAATTGTGGAAGACAGCGCATTGTCTCTTTTTAAGTATTAAACCTTGGTTAAACAGGACTTTTTTAACAATACACGAATAAATCGTTAACTTGTTGAAGGTTTAAACAAGAAGACAGTTGTCACAGTGTTTGAAACCTTTTTTGTGATCTCCATCATGCCTTAGCCGGTCAAGCTAACGGCAACGAATTTACCTCAGCCGTTAACACTAACCACATTAAATTACTAATTCAGTTAATGATGTGCATTTTGCCATTCATGCGGTTGTTTTAATCTGGTGGTCCCTTTAAGATGTTTGTTTATGACGACATCGAAGGTCACATGACACTGCTAACATGGCAGATGTAGTGTGTCCGGGATTGTAGTCATACTACACACACACACATACTGATTAGTACTTACTGTTTCAATGGCCGTGCAGTACGTACTGCATTGAATTCAGTATGTACTGTCACAGTATGCGATTTTGGACGCAGAAATGGAGTTAAATATGATTGCATGTTTCTCTGATGAATACTTTATCTCTTTTACAAGTGTAGTATACCACAAGCCTATAAAACCTAGTAGGATGGTAACCTAAATAATATGTTAAAAATCTAAATATTAAATAAAATAAAAAACACAGGCAGGTGACATGCCTGGAGATGGCTCCTGAGATTTGTAGGCTAGTGTTCGCCTGGTTGACACTTGCAATGACACTCCCCAACAAGATCCACTGCAGCAGCAGAACCCGAAGTGAAATCACAGAATTCGCCTGACTGGATTTTGCCACATTCAAACAAACCTGTGCCAAACTAACAGACAGCACCATATAAGGCGTTTGATTGTGATTGTGGTTAGGGTTGTGGATGGCTATAAATACAAATTAATATTGTTATTACACTTGTATACAAAACATTGTACATTGCATATTAAAATTATAACCTTGTGACTGAGAAGGACTAGAGACTGCAATTCCCATTAGCCACTGCACCTAGTCACATGTTTTGTTTTCACCTGATTCACGTTTTCGCTCATTAGCACTGGTGTATATATAGTCATGTTCTGCACTGCACTAGTTGTCTTGCGTTGTTTGGTCTGTCTATTGGTATCATGTTATCCTCACTCTTGTTTCATTAGGTCTTGTTTTGTACATTATTAAATAGTTCACTTCAGTTCTGCATTTGCATCTGTCTCTACCTACAAAATCTGACAGAACGCAAGACCTTATAAATGGATGCAGCAGATTTTTTTTCAGCGTCAAAGAGGCCCTTTTTGAAAGGGAAAAACCGAGGTGGGAGAAAGTGGGGAGATTATCCCTGATCAAAGCCAACTGGGAATGGCTCGATGTGATGTACTCCCTTAGGGTGTATATCAAGAAGGAGCTTTTCAACCAGGCTGCTTTAGTTCCCTGCTCCTCTTCGGACATCGCTCCGCCTTCCTACTCCACTGAGGACATCGCTCTGCCTTCCTTCTCGGCTGAAGACGTAGCTCCTTTTCTCTGCTTTGCGCTGCATGTTGCTCCCCCTCCCTGCTCCACGGAGGACATTGCTCCTCCCCTCATACTTTGCGGACGGCATTGCTTCCCCTCTGGCCTTGCGGAGAACTTTGCTCCCCCCTCTGTTGTCCCTTGGTAAATATGAGCAAAGAAGGTGGTGAAAAATTGTCTATTGTTTAACCTTTTGATATTTTGTTTAAAAAAATTCACAAAAATACTCTGCTTTCATGGATATCAAACAATTGCAAACACAATACAGGTTTATAAAAAAAAAATATTTGTTAAATATATGTGTGCCATAATTATTGGGACCCTTATGAATTCATATGAGAAAAAATATATTTGAAGTATATTCCTATTGATATTTAAAACAAGTGAATTTGTACACCTGGGTGACTAGGAACAGGAAATTGTTCAACCATGACTTTCTGTTTCACAGGTGTATAAGGATGAGGTAACACAGAGGCCAAATTCCCTTAGTCATTCATAACAATGGGTAAGACCAAGGAATGTAGCTGTGATGTGTGGCAAAAGGTTGTTGAGCTTCACAAAATGGGAAGTGGCTATAAGAAAATAGCACAAGCATTGAAAATGCCCGTTTCCACCATCAGGGCAATAATTAAGAAGTTCCAGTCAACTGGAAATTTTATGAATCAACCTGGAATTGGACGTGTGTCTATATCATCTCAACGCACTGTGAAGAGGATGGTTTGAGTGTCCAAAAAATATCCAAGGATCATAGCTGGAGAATTACAGATGTTAGTTGCATCAGAAAGTCTCCAAAACTACAATCCAAAGTCACCTACATCACCACAAGTTGTTTGGAAGAGTTTCAAGAAAAAAGACTCTACTCTCATCCAAAAACAAACTCAAGCATCTTCACTTTGCCAGACACTACTGGAACTTCAAATGAGATCGGGTTCTATGGACAGATGAAACCAAAATAGAGCTTTTTGGCAATAAACATCAGAGGTGGTTTTGGCACACAGAGGTAGCCATGTGGAAAAGTACCTCATGCCCACGGTTAAATATGGTGGTGGCTCTTTAATGTTTTGGGGCTGTTTATCTGCCAGAGGACCTGGATATTTTGTTAGAATACATGGCATCATAGATCAAATATCAACAGATATTGAATGAAAACCTGACCGCATCTGCCAGAAAGCTTAAAATGGGCCATGGTTGAATCTTCCAGCAGAACAATGATCCAAAACATACATCAAAATCAAGGCAAAAATGGTTTAATGACCACAAAATCAAGGTCCTGGCATGGCCATCACAGTTCCCTGACTTGAAACCCATAGAAAACCTGTGGGGTGAACTGAAAAGGAGAATCCACCAGCATGGTCTTTGAATTTTGAAGGATCTGGAGAGATTCTGTATGGAGGAACGGTCTCAGATCCCTTGCCATGTATTCTTCAACCTCATCAGACATTCTAAGAGAAGATTCAGAGCTGTTATCTTGAGAAAGGGAGGTAGCACAAATCATTGACTAAAAGGGTGCTAATAATTGTTGCACACCTATATTTGCCAAAGATCTTTTTTTTTTTTTTTTTTGATAAACCTGTGTTTTGTTTGATGTCCATGAGAGCAGAGTATTTTTGCAAAAATTTTTAAGAGAAGATCAAAAGGTTAAACAATAAAGACAATTTTTCACAGCCTTCTTTACTCATATTTACCAAGGGTGCCAATATTACTGGAGGATACTGTAACTACAATCTTCTGCCTGTTCCTGATGTTACTACAAACAAATTAGTATTTTACTCTACTGTGGCCAAGGCCAGGACAAAGCAGTAGCTTAGAGAACGAGTGAATAAATACATTAAATGCATCACACGAGCTCCTATTATGCTCCCATGCTAATGAACCTGGCCTTTCTTTATTCTGTAAGCTTTATATTCGGATGGCAGCACCTCTGTGTAATAAAAGTCAAATCTATGGGACATCATCCTTTTCACATGTGAATAATGTAAGATGCTTTCCAGCTGTCTGTAATTTCCATTCATCATCCCTCTATTTTAGCTATTTAGCCAGGTCAGTAGTGTTTGTTAGGTGTCTTTGAGAAGCAAAGTCAAATTTGACTTACTCAAAGTAAAAACAATTCTGGTCTCACCTTGAGTTGTTTTCAGACTCCCTTGGGCCATTAATTTGCTCTTCATTACCTGTTTTTTCTCCCATCGTTTTTCCCTCTTTCCCCTGACCAACTAATCTGCACTTCAGCTATCCCCCTCTCCGCCACTGTGATACAAGCAAGAGCTACTGTACATAGCTATCATTCATGATCCTGCTCCCCCACACCAGTTTCCTATTAAAAATAACCTGCCCTGACAGCATCCAGAAAGGACACTAAACTACAGAAAAAAAAAATTTGCCATCATTTTTCCCCACCAAAACCACTGCCACACGTCTACACACACAGACACCCTCCATTAGGCCAGTTTTAGAGCATGCTGTGCCACCATCACCATAACTAAGGCTGTTAGCATCTGTTTTACTCCAAGCAAAGTCAAAAGGTGCAGGGCTTTGAGGAGCTACCTCTGCTCCCACAAGCATTCCCTTGCTTACCCTTTGCTCCCTTCCCATTACTTTGCATACCCATAAATGTCACCTTACACCAGCAAGCTGTTACCAACCTGCGTCCATGCCAGAACAGCTTGCCTCAAAGGAGACCAATGGATCCTGTATTTTTCAATGATGGCTCTTAAAAGGCATTAGATGCCTGAGGCACCTATGGCTTGGGCAACAGAAGATGGCGTGATATAATGGCATTGAAAACAAGGACTGTGCCTCAAAGTCAAACAGAGTGTGCTGAGGTTTTATGGGGAGAAGAGGACTGGGAAATAGAAAAGAAAGGGGAAAAATGCATTGACAGAATTTTTTTTTAATTATTTCAAATATATTATTCAGCTATGTCAACAGTTATAAGGGAAACTGGGGATGATTGTAACAGTATTATTTAGTTTAGTTCTCAAAGACCATACTACCTAGACCAACCAAAATTTCATAGAAAAATCTTACCTTAGCCTTCCACAAATCGATACAATTTGTTAGTCAATAATCATCAACCAAGACAATAAATATTACAATTTACCCCAGAACTCAATGATAAAAGAATTTCCGAGCACTGACTAGGAAAAACCAAGGAAAACACAACTCAACTTGGAAGTCATACTTGGAAAGTTAGGAAGGTCTCCTCAACCCAGAGTTCACCACATGACATCATTATGACTGCTTAATGCATGAACAGCAAACAAAATAGCACTTCTAACTTTTAAATGTTGTTAAAATGTTAAACTTTATATTCCAGAGGTTATTGCTTTAAGGCTACACAGCTTCCTCTAAAATTCCATTAAAATGTTGCAATGAATGTTTACCAACAACATGTCTATATTATTGTGGGTTAACAATTATCAGCCTTGGTGGAATTCAATATTTTAATGAATCAAATGATCTGATATCTTTCTTCAATGTTGCACTGTCTGTTTATTTAAATCAAAGTATTTCCTACAGACAGTGCAGCCTGCATGAAAATCGCTGTTGAAGCCCCTGACACAGTGCTAATACACACTTACTGAAATCTGTGCAAATCTGTTACTGCCGTCCATGTGTTTTAATGGGGTGAATGATTAACGCTCATTGGACAACAGGCTTTTAACACATTATTTTGTGTCCTGGCTGGACACAAGGACTTCCCTGGGAGTGAATATGTGGGCGGGGGTGTTTTGCACAAAAAAAAAATCTCAACATACAGCTTCTCCTTATGATGACTGGTAGACCTCTTCAAGGGGTGGAACCTCATAACCAACTGCCAATCACTGAAACAAACAAACATATCAGCATGAGTAGAAATCACTTGGAGCAGCAGTGGTGGTGTAAATGGTCAATATTGTGAATAAACTGTAAGTTCTGTTTGATTATCTGCCTTCTTTTCTGAAATTAGTTGCTTTAAGTCTAGCTAGCTAGCTGGCACTTCCTTCTTCAGTTAGCAGCTTAGCTGCTTTTTACCATGAAATGACAAACACTGACAAACGTTCAAATTTAGAAAGTTTTTTGATATTCATATATATATATATATATATATATATATATATATATATATATATATATATATATAAGGAATGACTGAAAAATAAACAAAAAGAGAGTCAAAGATTTGAATTCAAAAGTCGGAGCAAAAAAGCTGATTTCAGCTGTCTTGTTACAGTAAAATTGACTGGCTGTGTTTATTATTGGTCATTACTAGTCAGTCAGCTGTGGAAACAATAAAGTGTTAGAAAGAGCACATTAATATAAACCTATCATCCATGTTAAATGTGTAATATGTAGTGTAACAGCCAGTTGTGCTTCCTATTTTTTTAATAACCACCAGCCACCACTGGTATATGGTAGTATTTCCTTTAGATCAATCAATATACAGACATATTTTCATTATCTTGACTACACAGTTCACTGTTTTGAGGAGGTAAATACATCAGTCATATCATTAACATTAGCTGGCTAGATTGTTGCTAACAAAAGATGAACATGGAGGTGTCCATGTTTTTTAACCCACTCTGTAGCTTGAGCACATGGAGGTCAAAAATGACACAATTCCAAGTTAAGTCAAATGCAGCATAGCAATATAGGACAGAATGAGGAAACCGCTTACCATACAAACAGCTTATTTAGTAAGTAATATAAAAAAATTTTTCAAATACCTATACTGATGTGTTGCAACTGAATCTGAAACAGCACTTTTCAAGTTTACACGCACATTTGCAATTAATCATTGTTGCTCAGTTTTAAACAAAGGAGGCTTTAGTGTGTATTTCACCTGTTGATAAAAATTGAGCTTTAAATCTTGTAAATAAATAAATAAATAAAGTATCCAGCTTGATAAAGGCCCAATGTAGGACCCAATAAAATTCATGCTTCATTGCAGTTTTATGAGCAGTGTGTCGTTATATAAAGTTATATAAAGTTATATAAAGTTTGTGTTAGGAATGAACAACAGTGAGATATTTGACAATTTCATTCACTAAAATAATGAATTTTACCAACAGTGATGACTAATATGGAGACATTTCATTGCCTCAGTTTAATAAATATGGATACAGTATTTGTATTGAACAGATAATGCATTCTTAATGAATATGAATACAGTTTCAAACTGTAGATGGAGTATTCTGGGAGGTTTTTTGTTTAGTTTTTTTCTTTTTTTTTTAGAAAGGGTGTCAGCTTCAGACTTTGTGTGTGCATTGGGATCCTGCAGAAGGAAAACAGGGATGGCTGCACTCTAAAAAACACTGGATTAAAAACAACCCAAATTGGGTTATTTTTAACCCCACGACTGGGTAATTATAGGACAGAACACATTTTGGGCTAAACTAACCCATCAAGTTGGGTTGTTAACTTTAACCCGGCAAATGTGTTGTTTTTCAACGCAAAGGATGGGATAATTTTTTACAAAAATGCTGGGTTAATTTTATTTCATAAATGGGTTAATATTTTCAGGGTTATTTTTACCCTTTGAAAATATACCACATTATAAACAAATATGTCAACATGGTATCTCCTTTATTTATACACAAGAAAGTGTTCCGAAATGTATTGCTAGAGCTGCTGAAGTGGTGTTTATATATAGACTTTGAATAATATTATTCAAATAAGTAATAATATATTTAAGATGAAAATGTCATATTTTGATAAAAGGAGATGTTTAAAACATACAAAAAACTCTACCTTTCAATCCAGTGGGCATTACAAACAAGTAAGCCAAAGCTAACGAATAAATATATTGATACAAACCTAGTTTCTCCAAATAAATCTAACAGTCTGTCCATGTTCAAACCGCTGCCTCCACCTGAGGCGAATTCAAACATTCCACGCTGAGTTCACTTGGAACTGGGCTGATGCGTAGGGATGGGGGAGGGGCGCATTGACTCAACTGTCAGTGAAAATGACCCACCCACTGACCCAGCTGTTGGGTTACACAAAACTACCCCAAAACTACCCAAGACTGAGAACATAACCCAATTAAATGACCCAAAAGGCTAAACCCAGCTTTTGTAAAAAGAAAAAAATAACCCAGTATTTTTAGAGTCTGGTCAGTAGAGGAAATGGAGGACCTTTGTCCCAAATATAAAAATTCATACAAACAAATGTGATACAACACATAAAATTTGAAACAGTTTAAACACATTGTATTTTTCTGCTCTCTTTCAGAAACCATCATGTAAACACAAAGGTAACATTGCCAGCATGAAAAATAACGGGATCTATGCCAGCAGCATTGAATATGCTTCCGTGTTAACAGTGGAGAGGACAAACAAGCACGTCCTCCTTTGAGCCCCAGTCAGTCTTAAGGGTTTTTTTTTTCCTTCTTCTGTAATCCCTATTGTAAGACACGGCACAAATAAGGTTTTATGGTGCATCCTCCTCAACCAATCATCTGACTACACAGTCAAGTATTATGTGTTGCATTATGTTATTCAGCGTAAACTCTAAAGACTAAAAATCGCAGGGGATCTTAAATACATCTGGAATCAACAAGCATGCCACAGTCACTGATATCACAATTATCCCCATTGTAATGTTTGACGTGAACATTAACTGAAGCTTCTGACCTGTATCTGCATGCTTGTATGCGTTGTGCTGCTTCCACACAATTCGCTGAATGCATAATTGCATAAATGTGCAGGTGTACAGGTTAAGCTGATACTTCTATGGCTTATAGAAATAAGCTGCACTGAAGCATTCTTCGTTGAATGAATACCTTGATGAATGTGTCGGTAAAGTAGAATATGCACTGGCCTGTTGAGTTCTACCAACAGTAATGTCTAGTTGCTGTGAAAAATCCTACTCATAGTTGAACATGTGGACCCCAGACAGCCCAGATTTTTACTCTCGCCCAGCTCCCAACTTAGCAAACACCAATTACATGGATACAGGTGTTTGGGAACTGGGAGGGAGCAAAAATATGAACTGTCTGGGGGCCCAAAGACACAGCACCATTTCCTGTCTCACACTTTCAACAGGAATTTAACTTCAACACCAATTATAAGTACTTTACACTTTATATATTGAGACGATCATTCGTTTTTGAAATTGACAACAAAAAATACACATAATTTTTTAATACCTTAACCCTATCTCTGAACTTTCTGTACAATAATGATATTTGTTTCATTTGTGACCATAGAAATGATTACAAAAGGTTCATATTGGTTATCGACCTTTTGGTTTTATATAATCCGCCACGCCTACTTAGATCAAAAGATGCAGGCTATTTGACGGTACCTCGAATAGTGAAGGCTACAGCAGGGGGAAGAGCTTTCTCTTATAGAGCCCCACAGTTATGGAACAGTCTTCCTATTAGTGTTCGGGACTCAGACACAGTCTCAGTGTTTAAGTCTAGGCTTAAAACGTATTTGTTTACTCAAGCCTACCCTGACTAGATTCTGTTCTACTACTTCGCAGTCATAATAATCTTTTTTCTCCCTCTCTCCTTTCGCCGAGCCCCACATGAATTTATGGAGATACTAGAGATCCAGATCCTTTCTGCCTCTGGATGGAGCTCAAATCTTCTCTAATTCCAGACTGCTGGGACTACGGCTGCTCCTAAGGCCATACAGACTTCATATAAATCCATAATGAACTTTTTCACACTATCTGTTGTTACCCAGATGAGGATGGGTTCCCTTCTGAGTCGGGTTCCTCTCAAGGTTTCTTCCTCTTAAAACATCTTAGGGAGTTTTTCCTTGCCACCGTCGCCACTCAGTGGCTTGCTCAGTTGGGATAAATTTGCACCTTTAATATCTGTATACCATGTTGATATTTCTGTAAAGCTGCTTTGAGACAATGTCTATTGTAAAAAGCGCTATACAAATAAAATAAATAAATAAATAAATATTGGTCAAACCCTGGTTTAAAAAATGTATGTGAGAGAAAATATGTATGTGCAGGGGCACACTGGGGGGAATAGAGTATATGACCACCCAAGACCAAGTGGCAAGGCCTCCAGAGGTCCTGGATTAAATCTTTTATTTTTTAAGAACTAAAGTGGGCTGACAAAGACTGCATTTTGCACAAGGTCCAGAATGTTCCTGTGTGTCTGTTCTTAAGAGAAACTATCTAACAGATAGACATGGAGAGATGAAAGGACAGTGCATGAGCATTAGGCTTATATGAATCAAGTTTCTCCTAAGAGATAAAGGCTGGGAGAATTCTTTCTGAGCAAGGTCACAGTTCAGCTACATGCCTCGGGATCTTCCTGAGCCTTTAACATTTAAGCAGCCCAATGACATCGTTCGTTATTTACCAGGGAGCTCCACTACATCCAGCTAATTAACCACTGCACAAATGTCCTTCACTAGCGCCTCGAACTCTGTTCATTGCAAGGGGAACCTTATTTATCGAACGTACTCTGAAAAAAAGTCCTCTAGTCACTCTGCAGCACCATTTGTGTATGATAGCATTCTAGTCCTTCTGCACACACTTCCCACACACTGCTCGCCATGGATATACACCGAGAGAGAAGACCTTTGGTTAAATAATTATTTTGTTCTCTTTGTTATTTTGGAAATCCGAACTTTTTAATTAAAAATGTAAATGTAAAGACTTCCAGACTTTTTCCAGACCAATTTTCCAATGCCATTAAAATATGTGAAAAATATGAAAAGGGATGGAGTGCAATGAGATATGCATTAGTAAAGCTGCATTAATTCAGATAATAATGGAATGTCCAGGTAGGTCACTATGGGGTAAAAGGTCTAAAGTTAAGGCTTAAGTCCTAAAGCTAATTTTGGCTAACCTCTGCAAGAAAAAAATAACATTGTCTTGTGTTCTATTACTCTGCTTAGCCATACAGTATATCTGCCATATTTGCGCTCTTGGGAGGTGCACATCTCAGCCAGAAACTATATCACATATGTGACACAAGACAGGACAGTACACTAGTGGCACACTGCAAACAAGAGTTGATGAGTTGATCAAGTTAAAACGTCAAAAGAGATTAGAGATTTTTAAAAATAGAAAGAAAATACAATTTTAAATTCAGAGTGCTGTCTGCTATTGTCTACTGGGGTGCAATATCAGGATGTGTTATGAACATTTGTGATGACTTTGGTACATGGCGTACATGGTTCCTCACAGTCTGAACATAAGCAAAGAGAACAAAAGTTGTATCTTTTAACCATGGTTTTACAAATAGGTCAAGGACCACCAGGCCAAAATCATGTCTATTAAAACATTACGGCATGGCACACAAGTGCATGAATTAAGATGTTTTATACGTTCAAGCTAACATCTATCCAAAACTTGTAAACCTAATAAATAGCAGTTTAAATAAACATCAGCCAATACAATGCAACTGAAATAAGTAAAAACATCACATTAATAGAAGAACAAATGCAAATCGTAAAAAGAAAAAAAAATCTAAATTCATTGATATAATCATTTAAATGCTCTTTAGCAAAACGGAAACTGATATCTTTCGGTGTGATTTAGTGCTTGTACAAATTGCCTATTGTTCTCCAAGTAGTAGCAGTTCAATTGAGCAGATAAAAATACATGTAAAGGATGTCTTGCATCCTGTGAAATCCTGCAAAATTTATTTTTAGTGCCTTCCTGTCATCTCTTATCTAAAGTGGGTAGAATAGTATGTCCATGCCTAAAGAGTCTACAGCACTTTCTTTGGATACATTAAAGATCAAGAACTGAACACAATCATGTAAAAGACAAAAAGAAGAGGAGACAACAAGATTGAACCCCCACCCTTCTGATTAGTAACCAAGAGCCTTAACCATTGAGCCACCACTAAAGATATGTCTGCCTATAAGGTTGTATAGTACTGTTTATTTGTTAAAGGTTGTATAGTACTGTTTACTCAAGATTCCAAATTGATTTTTAGGTGTACAAAAACGGACACTAGCATCCAAAGTAATTGTTCTAAGATGCCCCAAACATTGCTTAATGACCCTTATCAGTGCTACTCTTAGGTAGATCTATCTATAGGGCAGGCAAGGCAGGGAATTGCCTGGGACCCTGTATACTGAGAGGGCCCCAGAGATTTGATCATTTAAATATCAGAAATCTTAGAATAATGTGCAGCAACTTCTCAGCAACCCTCTTAAATAGGGGGCCCTTTGCGGGGCGCTGTCTTGTTTGAGGACTTGTTTATGCTTCTGTGCCACACCTTCACACTCAAGTCATGCAAGCTTTAATTCCTTAAAATGAATCTGAAAAATGAACCTATCTGGCAGCCAGAAGCACAAGGGAAAGCAAGAGGAGGAGCAAAAGAGTAAACAGGACAGTTGTAAGTGATGGAGATAATGACAAATGAATTAAGGATAATTAAAGACAAACAAACCCGCATCTAGTTGTCCAATTTAAATCTCAATTCATTTTATTATAAAATTAATTATTGGTAATAGTTAGCTAGGGTTAGCATGCTTTGAGTAGTGTTATGTGGTGGACTCAAGGTGGGCAGAAATGCAAAAATGCAATAGGTATGAGGAATGATGTGCACAGCACTGGCGGCACCGCTTGACATGTACCGGTACTATGTCTCTTGTTTCCGCAAATAAATACTTTACGTTAGTTAATACATTGGTTAATATGTTAGGTAATACTGGGGCATAACCTGGCCCGGGCATTCGGGGCTGTAGCAACCTTTTCTCCAATTTTCACCTTTTTAAGCAATTGGCCCTGACATGCAAGAAAAACAGTCAGAAAAACAGCAATTGTAGGGTAGCCTGTGTTTTTATTCATTTTTCTACATTCTTAAGCTTGTTTTCCATAAATAAATTAAGTCTTCGAAACACTTGTCTACTGTTATTCGTCCATGGAATTAAAGGGTCACAAAAGTATCTCTGGGTAAAATAAAGACATAATAACAACATAAATCTGTCAGAAGGGCCCAACACATTTATTTTGCCTGGGGCACAAACATAATCCATGTTCATCTCTGCACTTAGGTCATATTTTGTAGTTTCTTTTTTCTTTTTCTTTTTTTTTTTTTTTTAAAGAGGAGTCTTCTGCAGATTTAATTTATCTTAATTTTATTTCAAATAGAATCCAGTGAGGCAATGTGCATCAAGGATGAACACTATCAATGTGTTTTATTTTGCTTCTTATTTGAATTTAGAAGTAGAAGCAGTGCCTTCTAATAGATAATTAAAAATAAATAAATAAATAATCAAATTTGCTGTCCTTCCCAAACTTTTTAATTAAAATATTGGGAATTAAAATAACTTGTTTTTTCCTTTTATACGCAAAGCAGAAATTATGATCTTTTTTAGGCCTTGAAATTTGTTTAGCCAAGGATCTTGGCTTTATTGCAATATTTCCCTCTGTCTTTCAGTGAAGAGTGTTTGGATGACTTGCTTTCACCCTGTGTGTGACTCGTTTGAGAGCATTCTTTACTTGCTAATGAGAGAGTCTCCCATTCATTACAACGCAGCTTTCATTAGTTAAATGCCTGCTCCTTGGGGACATAAGATTTTAATTACCATCAGGCAGTTTGTATTTCCGATTGCTTTGAGAAACATGCTTGGAAAATTAACCCCTTGTTTTATGTTCATTTACTGTACCATCCCTGCATCTTTGTATTGAAGAAGAACTACAAGGAAGTTTCAAGGCTGTGCTGAGTATATGAATAAATATATACCTAGGGGTGTAAGTATACAGCACATCATATTTGCTATGAGGCTCTTGATTCTATGTCTGATTATCAATCAGTATATTCAATAGACTGCATTGAATATTTATTTTAATAAAGTAGGCTATTCAAAGGGTATTCATAAAATACCACATATATTACATGAGGTGTAATAAGCATTTAAACTCAGAGTCCTTCCTCTGAAAAAAAAGTAGTTTCCTCTATAGCTGACATCAGGAGAGGCTAAAGGATGTTAAAACAGGCTTCTTTTAGGCATGAGCCAATAAGCAAGAATACTACCATACTACCGCACTAGTTGGTGTATATACCATTGCATCTGTACTGAAATCCTGTATCCAAAAACACAGACACATACACTTTCTCTCTCTCTCTCTCTCTCTCTCTCTCTCTCTCTCTCTCTCTCTACTGCTTTATAAGACTTCAAGACCACTGAGGGAATAGCTAAGGAATCACCACTGTGATTGGGAAATGAATAGCTGCAGATTTGAGATTACTTGGTATATTGGGGAACGTATGATTCAAAATCACGTTTGAGTTACAGAGAGCTGCATGACTTCAGACTCACCTGCTTAAGAGTTACAACAGCAGGGTTACCTGGGTCACAAAACAGTCTATATGTAAACTCTGAGTTTACACAGAGTGGTGAAAAAAACAAAAAAAACAAAGAACATCCAGTGTCAAAGGAGAATGATTTGAGCTGACAGGAAGGCTATAGTAACTCAAATAACCACTCTTTAGAACCATGGTGAGCAGAAAGACATCTCAGAACACAACATGCCAAACCTTTAGGCAGTTGGGCTGCAACTGCAGAAGATCACTTTAGGGTCCACTCTTGGAAGCCAAGAAGAGTGGGCACCAGAGTTGGGTGTCATGCGTTACAAAGTAAGTGCTACAAAGTGGCCTATGCCAGACAAAGTAGAGACAAAGTAGTTTTCCCAGGGAATTGCAAGTGTTTTCAAAGCATGTGAAAATTCATGAAATTTTCCCAATTACATTCTCAGAATAGTTTTGTTTTACTATTTGAAGAGGATCTGGGGTCATATAGACCCCAAACATAACATAAGGGTTAAACCAATAAAGGCAAAACTGAAACACTAACATCCTCTCATGCTCAGGAAAACAAGGTGTGCAAATGTCTATATGAGTTCCAGTTTACATGAACATGATATGAGCAGAGCGTAAGGAAAGATAATGTACTTTGGATGGCACTGTAGCAGCTAAACCCATACAATAATAGCTTAGACGTGCCTCCCCTTAGTTAGCTAAACTAGCCTAGTTAGAAAAGTTTTATATTTTATCGGTCTGGTAGTCCTACAAACAGTGACAACACCCGAGGCAAGTTTTATGAAAAATCCAACTTTTTCTGATCATGTCATACATTGACGCGCACTAAAATGACTGAGTTTCACTTTGTAGTGTGTTTTTGTAGGGTTGATAGGTTTTGAAAGTAATGTGAAAGTAATGTCATTAGTAAGCTGATTACTTTTTTCATGCAGTAATCAGTATTGTAATCAAATTACAATTTTAAAGTAGTAATTAGTAATCTGTAGTGGATTACTTTTTTTGAGTAACTTACCTAAACTGGACTACTGAAAAAAATCCTTGCATGGGATTTTTACAGTATTCAACTGCCCAACACACCAAACCTTGAGGCAGATGGCCTACAACCAAAGACTTGGTTATATATATATATATATATATATATATATATATATATATATATATATATATATATATATATATATACAGTGAGGGAAAAAAGTATTTGATCCCCTGCTGATTTTGTACGTTTGCCCACTGACAAAGAAATGATCAGTCTATAATTTTAATGGTAGATTTATTTGAACAGTGAGAGACAGAATAACAACAAGAAAATCCAGAAAAACGCATGTCAAAACTGTTATAAATTGATTTGCATTTTAATGAGGGAAATAAGTATTTGACCCCCTCTCAATCAGAAAGATTTCTGGCTCCCAGGTGTCTTTTATACAGGTAACGAGCTGAGATTAGGAGCACACTCTTAAAGGGAGTGCTCCTAATCTCAGCTTGTTACCTGTATAAAAGACACCTGTCCACAGAAGCAATCAATCAATCAGATTCCAAACTCTCCACCATGGCGAAGACCAAAGAGCTCTCCAAGGATGTCAGGGACAAGATTGTAGACCTACACAAATCTGGAATGGGCTACAAGACCATTGCCAAGCAGCTTGGTGAGAAGGTGACAACAGTTGGTGCGATTATTTGCAAATGGAAGAAACACAAAAGAACTGTCAATCTCCCTCGGCCTGGGGCTCCATGCAAGATCTCACCTCGTGGAGTTGCAATGATCATGAGAACAGTGAGGAATCAGCCCAGAACTACACGGGAGGATCTTGTCAATGATCTCAAGGCAGCTGGGACCATAGTCACCAAGAAAACAATTGGTAACACACTACGCCGTGAAGGACTGAAATCCTGCAGCGCCTGCAAGGTCCCCCTGCTCAAGAAAGCACATATACATGCCCGTCTGAAGTTTGCCAGTGAACATCTGAATGATTCACAGGACAACTGGGTGAAAGTGTTGTGGTCAGATGAGACCAAAATGGAGCTCTTTGGCATCAACTCAACTCGCCGTGTTTGGAGGAGGAGGAATGCTGCCTATGGCCCCAAGAACACCATCCCCACCGTCAAACATGGAGGTGGAAACATTATGCTTCGGGGGTGTTTTTCTGCTAAGGGGACAGGACAACTTCACCGCATCAAAGGGACGATGGACGGGGCCATGTACCGTCAAATCTTGGGTGAGAACCTCCTTCCCTCATCCAGGGCATTGAAAATGGGTCATGGATGGGTATTCCAGCATGACAATGACCCAAAACACATGGCCAAGGCAACAAAGGAGTGGCTCAAGAAGAAGCACATTAAGGTCCTGGAGTGGCCTAGCCAGTCTCCAGACCTTAATCCCATAGAAAACCTGTGGAGGGAGCTGAAGGTTCGAGTTGCCAAACGTCAGCCTCGAAACCTTAATGACTTGGAGAAGATCTGCAAAGAGGAGTGGGACAAAATCCCTCCTGAGATGTGTGCAAACCTGGTGGCCAACTACAAGAAACGTCTGACCTGTGTGATTGCCAACAAGGGTTTTGCCACCAAGTACTAAGTCATGTTTTGCAGAGGGGTCAAATACATATTTCCCTCATTAAAATGCAAATCAATTTATAACATTTTTGACATGCGTTTTTCTGATTTTTTTTGTTGTTATTTTGTCTCTCACTGTTCAAATAAATCTACCATTAAAATTATAGAATGATCATTTCTTTGTCAGTGGGCAAACGTACAAAATCAGCAGGGGATCAAATACTTTTTTCCCTCACTGTATATATATATGTGTGTGTGTGTGTGTATGTATGTATGTATGTATGTATGGGGGACATATTGGAATTAAAGCCAAAAAGGTCTCTTGACTGAAGCACTTCTTGAGTGTGTCTCACAAAATGCAGTGACAGAACTTTACTGAAAATTTGTGGTCAGTGGTCACACAGACCAAATCAGAACACTCATCCATGTGTATAGCACATATCTGATGTACTTGCATATTCCAATATGCATGCTTACTAGATATTTTTTTAGATATAGATTTTTTTACTAGTGCATTTTATATCCTGTGTGTCTTATGTGCCTTAAGTGCCTTATGTATCAGTGCCATTTGTAATGTAATGTTTGCACAGTTGCACCTTGACATGGAGGGAACTCCATAGGCACAAACGTAAGAATAAATAATAAAGGAGCTTAAAATGCATGAAGGGGTGTACCAAGATGTCCCTAACAATTTCGTCCTGTTGTTCTCTCCCAATAAGACATCACAAAATATTTGTGAAAGCACCCCTATAAATTGTAATGTGCTGATAATTTTAAATCTATTTTGTTTTGTTTTTTTTGTTTTGAAAAATTGTAAATAAAAAAAATAAAAATAAAAAAAGCATCATAAAAATGTCCAAATAGAAGTAACATTTTAAGTTCCTTTATTCAATGCACCTGTATGTTTGAGTTCAAAATATGCACCAGTATTTTTTTTATAGATTATTTTTTGCTCCTGGTGCATTTGTTTTCTTTGTATTTCTCTTCTTCAGAAGCTTTACACATTCCATAAGGTTGCGGTCATTTTTCTACATACATTTTCATGATGTGATGATTGACAGCCATGCATAGCCTTCACACAGGGGCATGTCTGTTGATGTGTCATTTTGGCTATGTGGACCCACGTGACTCATATGAAGCATGAACAATGCACTGCTTAGGATTGGCTCCTAGTAAATAGTTTATGATGCTTTTTTTTTTTTTTTGCCTTAATCAATGTTGGATTAAAGAAATGAAGTGTACAGGCATGAGGAGAACAGCAGCAGTTTGCATTAATGCATCCAAGAGCCTTCATACAGTGGCAAGAAAAAGTATGTGAACCTTTTGGAATTTCATGGTTTTCTGCATAAATTTGTCATAAAATGTGATCTGATCTTCATCTAAGTTAAGGGTATTGACAAATATAATGTGTCTAAAATAATAACACAAAAAAATTCTGATCTTTCATGTCTTTATTGAGAACAACCAAAAAAACCTCATAGTGCTTGTGGAAAAAGTATGTGAACCCCTGAGTTAATGACCTCAAAAAAGCTAATTGGAGTCAGGTTTTAGCATACCTGGAGTCTTGTTAAGAAAATGAGTTTGGAGGTGTGGACTACAGCTATTTTGACTGATAAAAACCCCTCAAACTTTTGGAGTTTGCTCTGCATAAGAAGCACATGCTTATACGAGCCATGCCTCACCAAAAAGAGCTTTCAGAGGATCTACGATCAAGAATTGTTGATTTACATAAAGCTAGCAAGGGTTACAAAGTGTAACAAAATTCACCAGTCTACAGTTAGGCAAACATTCTACAAATGGAGACAGTTGGGACTGTTCCTACTCTACCAAGAAGTGGGCGCCCAGTTAAAATGACACCAAGAGCACAACGAAGACTCATCAGTGAGGTAAAGAAACAACCCCGAATGACAGCCAAAGATTTGAAGGCATCATTGGAACTGGCTAACATCTCTGTTCATGAGTCTACAATATGTAAAACATTGAACAAGCAGGGTATCTACGGCAGGACACCACGAAGGAAGCCACTGCTTACTAAAAAGTACATTGCTGCATGCCTGAAGTTTGCAAAAGAGCACATTGACACCACAGCGGTATTGTCAAAATGTTTTGTGGACTGATGAAACTAAGATTGAACTATTTGGAAAAACCACACGGTATTACATCTGGCGTAGAAAGGGCACGGCATATCATCATGAAAACATTATCCCAACCATAAAGTATGGTGGAGGAAACATCATGATTTGGGCCTGCTTTGCTGCATCAGGGCCTGGTCAGCTTGCGATTGAGGGGAAGATGAATTCCCAAGTATATCAGACAATTCTTCAGGATAATGTGAGAATGTCTGTTCGACAGTTGAAACTGTGTAGAAGTTGGGTGATGCAGCAGGACAATGATCCAAAACACCGGAGCAAGTCCACAACAGAATGACTTCAGAAAAACAAAATCTACCTTTTGGAGTGGCCAAGTCAGAGCCCAGACCTCAACCCAATAGAGATGCTATGGAATGACGTGAAGAGAGCCATACACATGAGACATCCAAAGAATATGACAGAGCTAAAGCAGTTCTGCCAGGAAGAACGGGCTAAAATTCCTCCTGAACGATGTGCAGGTCTGATCCACAGCTACAGGAAGTGCCTGGTTGAGGTTATTGCTGCCAAGGGGGGGGGTCAACCAGTTATTAATTCTAAGGGTTCACTTACTTTTTCCACTGCCATTTTGAATGTTGAATGAGTGTGTTCAATAAAGACATGAGGGATCAGAATTTATTTTGTGTTATTATTTTAGGCACATTATATTTGTCAATACCCTTGACTTAGATGAAGATCAGATCACATTTTATGACAAATTTATGAAGAAAACCATGAAATTCCAAAAGGTTCACATACTTCTTCTTGCCACTGTATCTGCTCATTCTCTTTTCTCTTGCAGCCACAGACACCTGCCCCTTTAAAGAGAAAGAAGTAGGCAACACTTTATAGACTTAGACAATGTTAGTTCAATAACTGTGAAAATTAAGCTTATGCAAATGACAGGATTTCATGTTAACCTTATTGCTTCATTTTTGCCTAAGATGCTCTGTTTAATGGAACTGTATACTTCCTAGGTTATTTAGGTTGATCACACAAACAAAGCAAGAAAGCAAGCTTTCAACACTACATATATACCATTATCATCCTAACAGGCACAGTTAATAAAATGGGGTGTCTTTTGCTTAGAAAAGCATGAGCATGTTTTGAATGCTTATCACAGCCATGCTTTTTTGGTCAGTACTAATTTTGCTAAATTACTAAAGAGTCATTAAAACACCCACAATACATAAATATGTGAAAAGGAAGAGTGATAAAAGGAAGAAAGAAACCAAGAAGAATAATTGTTGAGCTAAATGGATGTTGTGTTTTGTGGGAATCAAACCAAACAAGAAACTAAAAAAAAAAATCCTTTTACGTATTATGTGCATTAATTAATGTAGGGTATAAACACTAGCCTCATGTGTTTGTAGTAGTTCTGTCTACAGTAGCTGCAGGCTAAAACCGAAGACTGGGCAAATGGAGGACTGGGCACTGACCCTCTTCAGCCTTAGCAGATGGAGGAGAAGCTGGCGCTGCTCAGTTTGGCATCAAAAGTGCCAAATCAGAGCAGGAAGCCAAGACGTATACCCTTTGTCTGTTTTCATAAACAGTCGTCTGCCTCCTGTCACACGTGTGAGACTTTCCATGCATCAGGCAAACATTTCTTAGTTGGGACATATGCTCTACTTAGGAAAAAGCTCTAGATTTCTACATTTTGAGTTTAGATTGAAACTTCAACTGAAACTCCAATTGAATGAGACTCAAAGTCAACAGTAGTGGATTAAGCAAGATTATAAAATCCAATAAATGTTTGCTTGGACTTAATGCATGTAAAATGCTTGTTCAACATGATATTATGATATTCATAATTCATCATTCAAAAGTAGTAGTAATAGTAGTAGTAGTAGTAGTAGTATGCATTCATAAATTTACTCCCAACATGTTTCCACTGTCAAACAAATGTGTTTAAAAAAAAAAAGTAAAAATGCAAATACCAATGAAACCCTGTTATATCCATTCTGCTAAAGGACACTTTAGATGAGGTATTTGAGTGCTGGCTGGCAGAAGGAGTCATGGAGATTGAGTGGGTAATTGGTGAGTGTTTACACCTGTGTGTGGTATATGTACAGTGGGGGAAATAAGCATTGGACAGTGGAGAAGTCTTTGTTTGTAATGACAGCTTCAAGACGCTTCCTGTGTGAAGAAATTAATGGGCCGCAGTATTCAGGTGGGATTTTGGTCCATTCTTCTAAACATTTTGTCTTTAAATCTTGTTCAAGTGGATTCAAGTCAAGCGACTGACTGGGCCATTCTACCAATTTGATTTTTTTTCTCTGAAACCAATTGAGAGTTTCCTTTGCTGTATGTTTTGGATCGTTGTCCTGCTGGAAGGTCCATCCACATCTCATCTTCATCATCCTGGTGGATGGCAGCAGATTCTTCTCAAGAATCTTCTGGTAAAGGGCTCCATTCATCGTTCCTTCAATTATATGAAATCTGCCAGTGAAGTGAAGTTTGGAGGTGGAAGCATCATTGTGTGGGGTTGTTTTTACCATGCGATGAAAAACAACCCCACACAATGATGCTTCCACCTCCAAACTTCACTTTTGTTATAGTGTTTTAAGGGTGATGTGCAGTTCCATTTCTTCTCCAAACATGGTGTGTAGTATGACAGCCAAAAAGTTCAATTTTGCTCTCATCTGACCAGACTACACTCTCCCAGTATTTCATAGGCTTGTCCAAATGAGTTATAGCAAATTTTAAATGCACTTCGACATGCCTTTTCTTTAGTAATGGAGTCTTGCGGTGTGAGCGTGAGCAGTGGAGTTCATTGCCTATTGTTTTCTCTGTGACGATGGTACCTGCTGCCTCCAAGTGTTTCTGGAGCTCTTTCCGAGTGGTCCTTGGCTCTTGGGCTACTCTTCTGACTATTCTTCGGACTCCCTGGTCAGAAATCTTGCGAGGAGCTCCTGTGCATGGTCGGTTGATGACTGAGTGATGTTGCTTCCACTTGCGGATAATGGCCCCAATCGTGCTTACTGGAGGATTCAGAAATTTTGAAATAGGTCTGTATCCGATTCCATCAATATGTTTTGCAACAGTCTTGGGAGAGCTCTTTGCTTTTACCCATCATGAGATGTTTCTTGTGTGACACCTTGGTAACAAAAAGGCTTTTTATAGACCATCAATTTACTAACCCAGCTGATATTAATTTGCACAGAGAGGAGGTATAATTACTTACGGATTTCAGTTGGTTCCTTGCCTTACCTTGTCTTGGAGAACTGCTTTTTCTTAGTGTGTTCAATACTTTTTTCCTGTGTCATTCCACTTTATTACAAATAACTTTATTTATAGACTTTAATGTTGTGAATTCTTTATATTTCCAGATTTCTTGAGTTAATACTGATGTCTGGTGAAAATTTCATGTGAATAGCCTCATTCAAAATATATTTACTGAAAACAATGGTGATGCATCCAATACTTAATTCCCCCATTGTATACGGTGGCCTGTTTATGTAATCTTTTATTCAGTAGGCTGCCAGATGTCAGAGAGAGACAGACTGAACTGTATCTGACTTATCCTCAGCTGGGCTGAAATTTTGATGAACACTGGGATGTTCAATTCTTTTACGTGTGCACTTAAGAGACCCAAAAGGCATTGTGCTGAAAAGTGCCTATTAATAAAAAGATCAACTCTCTCTCCATTTCCTACTTCATAGAGTCTCCTCTATTCAGTGAGGTGATCACGTCCCTCATCAGCCTTCACCAGGCTCAACACCAAGCCCTCCTTGACCTGAGTAATGAGTACTACTTTGATGTTCTAATGGAAACCTACAGAGCTTGCTACAACCTGTCAATATCATTCAAATATCCAAATTTCTCCTCGGGACAATCCAGAAGCCTTTGTGGAGCTCTTTAAGAGCCCAGCAGCCCAGGTGAACGTGTCATGGAACAGGTGAAGGTGTCATGGTTATGCCAAGCCTCAGCCCCACCACCTCACATAACCTTGTCACATGTTTTCAATTACTCACACCTGTGTCTTGTTTCACCCTGATTAGCACCATTATTTAAGTTCCTGTGTTTTAGCTTCTCGTTGTCAAGCTTCTGTTGTGTTCATATTTGTGTGTCTTTGTGTGTTCCACAGTCCCATTTATTGCCTGGCTCTTTTTGTCTTGTATTCTCTATTCTATTTCTGGTTTTTTTTTTTGTTTGTTTTTTGTTTTTGCAGTTTTGGTTATTTGGCTGCACCTTTTTTAAATAAAATCTGCACTTGCATCTGCCTTCATCTCACTTACATGACAGAAGGTAAGTTGTGCATGGGGACATTAATGAATATTCACTGGTGCAAAAAAACAGGCATCAGTTAGTCCTCACCTCACTCACCCACTTATTCTGGAGCTGAGTTGGCCAAAGCTTCAATCAATGTTAAGGGTCCATCCATCCATCCATCTTCAACCGCTTACTCCTTTTCAGGGTCGTGGGGGAACCTGGAGCCTATCAACTCTCTATCCCAGGGAGCATCGGGCACAAGGCAGGGTACACCCTGGACACACAATCACACACACATTCATACACTATGGACATGCCAATCAGCCTACCATGCATGTTTTTGGACTGGGGGAGGAAACCAGAGTACCCGGAGGAAACCCCCACAGCGAAACAGCAAAGTCTGCACACACAGAGCCATGGGAATCAAACCCCGACTCTGGCGGTGTGAGGTGAACATGCTAACCACTAAGCCACCGTGCACCCAATGTTAAGAGTAATTAATCAAATTCTTAAAAATATGATTTGTAAACTCATGCACAACATCGCTTGAAATTGGGATAAGTGGCTTGAACCCTTGTTAACTGCAGTATGAGATGTCCTACATTCCTCAATGGGATTATCCCCATGAAAATTATTATATGGGTGCAAGCCCTGGGGAATTTTAGATGTCACTGTGAAACTTGGAAAGAGGGACTTTAACAAAGTAAAATTAAATTGAATATTTGCTGGACCTGAAAGGAAAACTCCTCATATTGGGTAAACAATTATAGCAGAATTTGTTACAAGCTCAGGAACATCAATCCTGCATGTATAACTGGTTCTCAGCTGTGTGGATTTTCACAGGGAGAGCAAATGCTTGATTTCCTACCCATGTCTGGTCTGCACTTACATAGTGCTTTTTTAACCTTAACAGTTCCAAAGCACTTTACACTGTGTCTCATTCACCCATTCACACACATCAATGGTAGCAGAGCTGCCATGCAAGGTGCTAACTTGCCATCGGGAGCAACTTGGGGTTCAGTGTCTTGCCCAAGGGCACTTCGTCAAAGTGTCGAGCGCCAAATTACTCACAAAGTGGCGAGGGGCATTTAAGGACACACAGTGAGACAGAGACATTGACTATGAGGTAAAGCAATCAGATAGAGGTGATATACCACCTCAACCTCCTTAAACTGTAGAGGGAGGCAGTGCCTGTTACTTTGGTGACTACCTCTCCCCATCCAGTGGAGACCACACTCTCCCCCTCCAAAACACTGGCACTGCTCCTGAAAGAATGGCATGTCCACTGTTTTAAGGAATCCCTCAAAGTGAGCCTTCCATTGCTCAACAATATCCACAGAAGAGGTCAACACTCCCCCACTTGCTAAAGAGATCTTGTGCATGGTCATGTCTCCCCTTCCTTAGGTGTAGAAAGGTTTTCAATTAAATCAGGAGAGCCCTTCTTAAACCTGATGGCTTCTCTCACCACTGGTGTCCACCAACTTGTCCTAGGGTTACTGCCATGGCAGACACTGACAGCCTTCTGGCCACAGCTTCTTCCAGTTGCTTCTACTATTGAGGACATTATGCATTCAGACCCAATCTGGACTTCACTTAGTACAAGGGTGCATTGGCAGCTTCTCCATATGGACCAGTGGGATAGAATTTATCTTTAGAAATTTCTCATGTAAATGCTCATACAAACAATCTACAGTATGCATAAATCCATTTGTACCCAGTTTGTATATAAATGAGGCCCAGTGGGTCTATGATGTAGAGAATCATTTACAGTATATTGCAAGATATCTTGCAAAGATTGGGTGAAGGAAAGAGGGATTATGGAGTTGAATTTTCTAATGGCCAATTTTTGTCTGGGCTAATTTCTGGTTTAGTTTGATTTCTGAGAACTTTTTCTGATGCCTGGCAAACCTGGTTAATAATATTACCTCATCTGTGTGTGCCTTGCACACTGTGACAATGGTATTAGGAAACACACTGTTACGACCCGATCTAGGTCGGGCCGCAACATGCAATAAAAAAAAAAAAAGAAAAGGATTGGCGAGACCAAGATTGCGTTTACTTTGTTTTATTCTTCAAACGGAGCACCTTTTATATATACACAGTGGTTTCACTCCTCAGAAGCCGGCCAGGCCAAAATAATAAACAAAAATACCCTCTAACTTTACCAAAAGAAAACTAACTAAACTACAAGAAAAGAAAACAAAAATACACCGTCTTCCCTCACTCCCTAGCTAACCCAAAACCAGGAGAAAAGAAGAATCAACACAAATGGCGCCGACTTCCTACAAACCACTCTTAACCGTGCACTATTTAAAGAGGTGACTATTAGTGTGTTAATTAACAAAATAATATATACATATATATACACAAGTGTATCACACGAATCGTAACGGGGCAGAGCATAAACAAAGTCAAATCAGGCAGAAGGTCATACACAGGCGAAAAGCGCTTCTCTATATACACAAAGCAATGGCAATGATCTGCCCTGGGATGGAGACTGACAAGGCTTAAGTACACTTCCGGAAACGTGCAGGCAACCAATCCTGTCGCACAAGGCATAGAGCAAACAGAGATACACTGGAGAACGTAACACGCACCTACTGTAGTTCCCAGTTGAACAAGGGTATGTCTAAAACCACTCAAAAATGAGCTGCTAGACTATATGCTGGATGAAGGTGGGTTACTCTAAAAATTCATTAGATAATAGCCTATAGCAAGAGTCAAGTGTGATAGCCTCTTGACTTGCATTTGTTTGAGGCTATGTCATTATTAATGCTGTCCTACCTCACCAAAATTTATGGTCACATAAATTTGTCTTTCACTGAAGCATTTGCTGGATGATCCCAAGCAACCCAGAAGGCTCTCCTGGGTGTATTAGGTAAATCTTGTCCTGGATTTTGTGTCCTGTGTGACAAATCCAACGCACCACCAAATGGTGATAATTTGACAGCTCTGCCCCTCTCTTTACCAGAATGTCTAAAACATGGGGCCTCAGGTCTGATGGTATAATCACAAAATGGATCATTCGCCTTTGGTCCTATGTTTTGCTTATAAGCAACCTTGTGTTCAAGCAAAGGCTTTGTTATTGATCATCTATATTTATAAAATAGCCTTTAATCACTTTAATGACTGGTTCAGATCCAGGAGGCTGTAATAATGTCACTGAAATGTTCCAATGCCTTCCGCAGGTGTTTGCCAAGTTACGCCAAGCCAACTTAAAGTTGAAACCAGCTAAGCGCCTTTTATGTCACCAAGTAACATACATTGGACACATAGTCTTCAAATACAATATCACCACAGACCCCCAAAAGGTTCAAAAGGATTAATAGTGGTTCCAACCTAGTGTTAGAGAGTAAAGGGTTAATGTTTGTATGTACTGCATTATGGGTACTGCTGTTTTGGGGGGTGAGGTAGAGGCAGTGAGACTATGTTTGCCTCGATAAGAGACAGTGACTCTCTCTTTTTGTCTGCTAGCCTGCACACGTTTTGTTTGTTGTTGTTGTTGTTTTATTTTTTGTGGATGTACATTGACTGGAAATAAATGTCACCCATTCAGCAGCACTTTCTCCTGACACATCATTGTGATTGGAAAAGACCCAAAAATATGGAATTACCCCAAAGTGGCAGAAAGTCTAAGTGCACTCCAGCCCTGGAGCTGAGAACAGAAGCTCCCCTGAGCCTTTCAGTTATGGTCTGGAGGATTAGCAGAATTAGTGGTATTCTTTTATTTATTCATAAATTTATATGCAAAGTGTCCATAATTATCCTAATGCATTTGTATTAGAGTGGTAAGTGAACCTACTTAAATACATTTATGTACAGGAAACATATTTTAACAACCAATAATAAGACTGCTGGCTAGTAAATAGTAAATGGTAATAAACATATTCCTATTTGATGTAACAAGATTCGTAGCTTAGCAATTTTCAGCCTGTCCTAGCAGTTACTTTCAAAGGAGTGGCTGGTGTCAATAATTGTATGTATCAATGTATGTAACTTCAGAAGGAGGAAATCCAATGTCTTTTAAACATTCCTCTGCTTTATTAAAAAAGGATTGATTGTACTTGTTTTTTTTATTATTAACACAGCATAGATCTAACTGATCTAGTTCAAAAGTTGATAATTGTAGGGAAAAGATCTTTCAAATTATTTCAGTATGCTTGGTTGTGGTAAAGGAATTTAATCAATCCAGTGATATGCTATAACCAGCTTTATCTGTCGTTTTTAACGAGAATTATCTGTCTAATGCAGGGGTCTCCAATCTTATCCGCAAAGGGCAGATGTGGGTGAAGGTTTTCATTCCAATCAAGCAGGAGCCACACCTGATTCCACCTGTTTGAATAAAGTGCAGAGCATATAGAAAGTAGAAAGTGTGGTTTTGTGATTTCAATGGGTTTCTAGGGAGTTTATGCTTCACTCATGTGCACAAGTACAAAAACAAAAAAAGACTAAATGCTTTGAGATAAGCTTGAGTGACATGTTTGCTAGCCTGATAATAAGATCGGACCAGTTAGAGGGACTGCAGATATGGTTAAATGTATCCCCATCTATGCAAATCTTCTGACGTTGAAACACAAAACAGTGGAGATAGTTGGAAAATCAGCCAATCTTGAAAGAAAAACATTTATCATAAGTAATGTTAACATTTTGAGCAGAAGTGACCCAAATGTATAACACCTTAGTAAAATCATAGGTTTCATAATTTAGTAACTTTTACCAATTCAAAGCACTTTGAGAATTAGTTAAGTTTTTTAAGAGCCTGCATTAGAACACATTTGTATTAGAGAGAGAGAGAGAGAGAGAGAGAGAGAGGTAGGTGCATGTAGAGAAGAAAAATAGGAACTGTAACTTCATTCCCCAGAAGGGGCTCAGGTGTTGGCTTCTTGCACAGCGTGTACACACACACCCTTTGCAATATGAGGCCGGTCACCTTTGTGGGTTCTCTCTCATTTTCCTCCACAGATTATGCCTAAGTAAATGTAACGTAGGTGTGTGAGTAAGTTTCAACTTTAAGGCTTTTTACAGGTCCAGTCATTGTCTGTTTAATCTGGATAAACTACCATATAGGTGCATGTTGTGTATATATGATTACTGACTATTGCCCATTTTGCCATCCCCTTTTATCTAGCCATCAATAGAAGGAACAACTACATGACCACTGTTGACTGCAGATATTTTATGGGTAGTGAACCAGGTGAACAAAGTGAACCAGATTTTGAAACATTTCAATTTCACTATTGGAGTAAGAAGAATGTCCAACCTACAGTATGGCTTAGAGAATAACTAGCACAATGTTTTCATGGAAAAAGATAAGTCATACTCTCTTTCTACAGCTACCAGGTCCAACATGGTAAGGGTGTCTAATAAAGTGGTCATTTATGACTATATATAAATCTAGTGCACTATAATATAGTCATTCTCAATGGCATGCTTCATTTTTGCTGCCAGTTTCTTGGGTCTTCACGTGAACAAAGGTCACATGAACAAGGCCAGTCAGCTGAACAATGCTGACACACACTGTTAGTATACTCACGCATCCATCCAAAATAAAGACAGCTGCACATCATGTGCTTCCCTCTGTGAGTCACAAATAAAATTACCAAGTGGCTGGGCAATGATAAAAGGAAGAGAAAAGCTGAAAGAAAATTATCCTTGTGATCGCTGCTCTCCTTCTGAAGTATCTGGTTGGCCGAGAACATTGTTCAACTGCTTGTCATTTAAATACTTGCTTCAAAAGTGGGGCATTGCTTGTTTTTTTGTTTTTACTGGTACACAAATCAGCAGAAATAAACAGTGCATTTAGACAGCAATGTTGCACAAAGGTTTGTGTACCACAACCTATCCATTTTTTATAGAGATAGGCAAAAATCCTGTGAAAATAATTCTGGGAGCGAGAGCAGCAGGAAGCAGGTGAGAATAATGGAAAAAGGATGAGAATTTCTTAACTGTATACAAATGAAAAGTGACAATCATTTTTTTTTCTATTCTGTTGTCTGTGTGCTTTCCTTACTATATTACCTTCCCAACAGTGTTTTTTGACTAATAGTATTCTTAGTCCATGACCTAGTGAACCTAGTGACCTAGTGATCAGGATGTATTTATTGATAGAGACTTCAAAGCACTTCTGTAAGTCACGCTGGATGTGGGAGTCTGCCAAATGCCATAAATGTATGCCATAAATGTAAATGTAAATCTGGTGTGGGTCTTGCCATGAGTCTCTCCCCCTGGTTAAGCAGTGCCAAAGTTGGTGTAGTCAGTGCAAAAGAGTAGAGACAAAATGCAACATGGTTGCAATTAAATTATCACTATAAAGCACAAACACTGAAAATCTCTTTTTACAGCCCAGTATGCCCCACAAACAAGTGGACCTCACACAAGTGGTAAATATCTGCATTAATTTACACTTTTTAGTGGTGGAAAGAGTGGAAGAAACTCTGACTTGAATCAAAGTACTGCCTCTGTAGTAATAAATCACTTGAGTAAATTAAAAGTATTAAAAGTATGGATATAGAGGAGTAAAGGTCAACTTGGACATCCCTATATTTAACAATATATGGAACATTATCATGGATTTCAATCCTAATCTCAGGTTATGGAGTTTCTCGTGTTTCATCATTGACCAGATGCGCACTCTCCCTACCGATATTTCCTTAATTGATACTGTGTTGCATACATGCAAGTTAACATTATTAATATGAGTATGAAATGCCATTATGACCAGACATTATTCTGATCTCGGAGACCACCAAACAATTCAGCCTGCTAGTGCTCACTGTGCCTTGAGAGGAGAGGATAACAGTAAAAGAATTGAACGCTTAGTTGAAGACTATGTCTTTCTATGCACAAACTTCTACAGATCCTCAATGATGTTACCTGGAGTCTCTGGGTGTTTCAGGTCTTTTAAACATCTTCCACCCTCATCCAGGTGACCACACTGGGGCTGATCAAGCCCCAGTCTGTGTCCAAGTGGCATGCTACCTCCCCCACCCTCTTCAGCCAGAGCCACCTCTGCTGCCTCCTTCTGCTTAGCCCAGTAATGCCCAGAGTCTATGATGAAAGACAGGCCTGTGAACCCCCTACAGCTCACCTTGATTAGCATGCATCTTGACTTCCACCCTTTCCTGCAACAATCCTCTACCAGCCCTGCATATTTGGCTTTCTTCCTTTCCTGGGCCTGCCCCATCCTCTCCTCCCAAGGCACATTAAGCTCCCGCAGGTTGATCTGTTTGGTGGTCTCCGAGATCATGTCTGGCCTCAATGAAGTGTAGTTGATATGAGGTGGAATCTTTGGCTGCCTTTCCAAGTCAACTGTCATCATCCAGTCCCATGATGAGGTAAGCAGACCAAAAGGCCAGTGCTTCTGCTAATACTTCTGCTTTGGTTGCTTTCCTTCCCTTATGAATGCTGTCCCTTGGCTATCAGGTTGACCTGCCTGCTGTTGTTGATGCCCTTGCTGATTGTCTCAGCAATGGTCTTGAGAACTTGGTCATGCTGCCATCAGTAATGCCCTTCACCCCATGCCTTGGAACAACTGAACAGGATGTGTTCTAGGGTCCCTGGCTTGGAACACATGGAACAGGCCCCATGTGAACAGGTTGGACAAACTTGGGAGCATATAATAAACTCCCAGGAATAAAAATGTTATCCCTTGGGGATACCACTTCCACATGTCCTAAAGCTTGTTCCCACAAGTGGCAGCTTGCACTTTCTTGTGCACCAGTCTCCATTTCTCCTTCCCACTGGTGGTTTTGTAATGGCAGACCATTCCTGCCTTGCGCCACTCTCACCATGAGGACCTTGTGCTGAACTCTTGACTCTGCCTGCCGTACTGCATCAGCCACCTTCTACTTCCTCCCAGTCCTCACTGTGGTGCCTGCATTGGCCACTTTGGGGTCACTTTATCAGTTGCATTGTAGGTGTTCTCATGTCCATGTCACAATGAACTCCTTGACAAACCTGAAATGAGGCATGAGTTTGTTGTTGTTCCCATGCAGCATGATGCTGCTCAATCTGTAGGGCACTCTGAGCCACCTATGGAGGTGACCGCTGACATTCCTCTCAAAGCCTTCCACCACTGACATGGCAACATCATAGATCAGGAAGATGGTATCATGAAGAAGGAGGATTATCTAAAAATACAGAAGCAACACCTGAAGACATCAAACTCTGTTGGAGCTAGATCTTCCACCCGAACCATGATTCTAAGCATACCTCCAGCCTGAAAGTATTGGAGTGACCATTACAAAGCTCTGCCCTAAATCCCATAGAGAATTTTTGGACTGAAATGAAAAAGCATGTCTCAGCAAGGAGGCCCAAAACGTTACACCAGTTAAATCAGGAGAAATTCTGGCAAAGTATTGTGAGAAGATTGTGGCAGCCTACTCCAAGCGATGGCACCAAATACTAACAAAGTGTAAAGTTCTGAAAAATCTGATTATAGTAAATAAATGCTGAAAGAAATCCGGCATTCGTGTGCATGTTACTTTGACACATACCACCTACGTGGTATCACCTACGTGGCCTCTTGAGCAGAATAAGGAGCCCTTCCACACTACAAAAATTGTTCAGGAATGTTTTGAGGAACATGACAAAGAGTTAAAGGTGTTGACTTGGCCTGCAAATTCCTCAGATCTTAATCCTATCAAGCATCTGTGGGATGTGCTAGATCCAAGTCTGATCGTTGGAGCCCCCACCTCGCAACTTATAGGACTTAAAGGATCTGATGCTAACGTCTTGTTGCCAGATACCACAGCACACCTTCAGAGGTCTTGTGGAATCCATGCCTCAATGGGTCACAGCTGTTTTGGTGACACGAGGGGGACCAACACAATATTAGGCAGATGGTTTTAATGGCTGTGTATACACACACACACACACACACACACACACACACACACACACACACAGACACACACACACATCCATCCATCCATCCATTTTCCATATTACTTATCCTATACAGGGTCACTGGAATGCAGGACACATAGCAGGGCACAACCCATCACAGGGCACAATCGCACACACATTCACACACTACAGACAATTTGGAAAAACCAATCAGCCTACAACACATGTCTTTGGACTGAGGCAGGAAACCGGAGTACCCAGAGGAAACCTCAGAAGCACAGGGAGAACATGAAAACTCCGCACCTACAGAGTGGAGACAGGATTCAAACCCCCAACCCTGGAGATGCTAGGCAAACGTTACTTACTACTATGCCTAAACACACGGTAATGTATGCAATTACCTAATCCAATCAGGCAATCATGTGGTAAAAGCACAGTTTAAGATTTAAAAATAAAATGCTTGGTCGGGATTGGTTGTAACCATTGGTTATTTGAGTTACCGTAGCTTTCCTGTCAGCTTAAACCAGAATGTTTCTGTGTAAACTCTAGAGACTGTTATTTGTGAAAATCCCGGGAGATTGGCATTTTCTGAAATACTGAAATGAGTCCGCTTGGCATCAACAGCCATGCCACAATCAAAGTCAGATCCAAGCAGGTGGAGCGTAATCCACTAACTGCCCCTTTGGGGGAAGGCAGGGTTATGTTCAACACCCTTCACATCAGCATCCTGCCTGAATGCAATGGAAATATGAGCAATTACATTCATCACTGCAGGTTAAGGCTGAGCTTGTAATATCTAATGTGTCTGATATTTGTAACTTGCATCATGTATGTACTTTTTGAACATCATGTCTAAGATGAAGAAATATTTGAAGTTAATGAAATAATAATTATTATTATTATTGCTATTATTAAACAAAATTTGTTCTGCTAGATCCTCGATATTTTTGAAGCTTTTTTAAGATATTCTTTTACTTTTAGGAAAATAAATAATTATTTTTATTATTCTGTCTTGCCTGTGATAACAGTCCTCCATTTTATTGTTTAATTTTTTGATTGCAGTATGGTCTCTGTGTGTGAATGAGTACTTCAATAGCTGGAAGATAATCAAACATGAACACAAACACATGAATAAAAGGAGAGAAGAAGAGAGGTTCTGGGTCTGTAACTAGCACGTAAACAGCATCCAGCACATGTCTCCCCCTGCTGGTATTCATGGGTCACTAAACTGAAATTTAAAGAGTGCATTGCCTATAATATTTTTAAATATATATTTCCTTTCTTTACCTGTTTTTCTCATGTTTTAGCTCATCATTCTGAGGATTTTAGCGAAAGATAAACATTTTGTACATACAAAAAGTGTGACATTTTGAGTTTGACATCAATCACTGCCTGCGTACATCACATAAAAATGCTGGTGTTCCCCCCTGCACTACTCTACTCACTTCACATAGTTGGATGTGGAATATTTGCTGTAGGGTTACATTACATGGAACAATAAAACTAATCTACATATCCGTGCTCTGAAAGTCTCATTCTCATTAAGGTGTTGATTCCATTGAGGACATATAAAGAATTGACACCTCTTTTCTACTGTAGGGCTGAATGGTTGAGTGTTTTTATGGTGTAGTCTGAGATAGTCCCTATCTCAAAGTAGCATAAATCACACCATAAAGCCACTTCTGGAGGTGATAGCTTTAAACTTATGTATTTAGTTTGCTCCCCATTTCTTCACAGATTGCTAAAATCTTAAGAAGGGCAGCATGGTGGTGCATCAGGGACAGTTGTTGTCTCATGGATCCAGGGCCCTGGGTTTACTGTCTCTGTGGAGCTTTGTAGGCTTTCCTTGAGTCCACATAGGTTTCGTCTGGTTTCCTCCCATCTCCTTTTTGGGAGTACATGTCAGTAGATGAATTGGCTAAGATAAATTACCCCAGGTGTGAATATCAAATGTCAATACCAAATGCTAATTTCATCACTCCACACAATCCCATCACATACATACTTCTTCTATGTGCCTTTCTGTGTCATAGTAAAATAAGGTAAGCATGTCCTGATTTCATACCAATTAATATATAATTGATCTTTTCACTACTTGTTCTCCCCAGTTCGTGTAGTAATTGGATTAAAAAGCACTGAGCAAAATTGGTGTTGGTTGGTGAAATGGTCTGCAATCTCCTACCTTGTTTCATTTAGCTAAAGCAGTTAATGGATTCTGACCACAGGTTGTGCAAAGGACTAAAGGAAAAAATAACTAATGATGACTAATTCTAACCAGCAAACACATCATATCTTCATTGTATTGTATTCCATAAACCTTCCTGGTGCTAATATAAGATTTAGAATTTGCTCTATAGTGGAATCAGTTATTGTATTTTATGTGGTTAAATGACCTAAATAATTATGTGAGAGAAACATTTGAAATAAAGAAAAACCTGAGTGTGAAAACAGAGGAGAGCAGGGGAGGGCATGTGTTCATTAGGATAGAGGGATTTGGAGTACTGAATCTTGGACGTTTCAAAAGCACAGCAGAAATTGCAGGCCAGCATTAACAATGGCTAGGTGAACAGACTGTAAAGGATAAAATGTAAAGGAACAGACACTGGTTTCTGGGCTTCTAAAGACAGAACAAAGATAACTGTAAGTTTGAAGATGTGAGTGCGAGAAACAAGAAAGACAGTTCAGCTTGAGCTGATAGATGGAAATTGGCCTGGCATAAAAACAGAGGGAAGCAGCAACAAAGACCTTTGTCTAGTTGCATTACAAGTTCCTGCTTTTTCAAAGCTATAGGATGTAGAACATGCATATTCATCTATTCATTTGCATGCAAACTTTTGGCTTCATCCAAAATTACAAGACATTTTCAAAAAGCCCTTTCATGTTGCCGGTGGTACACTACCTGAGGCAAACCTAATCGCCGTTTTAATTAAACCTTCAAAAAGGCTTTTTTTTTGGTAAAAGATTCCTTTTTGCTTATGCTACATGTTAGTTCATACACAGTGATGCATAACAGCCCATTAAACTAATCATGCTACCTTCCATATAGATTCTGAAAAAGCTTTGGCTTTATGTAGTTGTAAATGTAACAGTTGTAAATGTGCATACTTTTACTAATAAATACACACAATCTAAATATCAGCAGCCAGTATTTAGCTTTAGCATACAATGTGTTACAGTGTAAAAGTATGTTTTATGAAATATAACAACAACAACAACAAAAAACACATTTTCACACAATAATTTAACAATTAACAAGTGTAAATTAAAATGGACACTGGCTTTGGTAGCAAACTACTAGTCACTTTTTTTTCATCAAATTTTCAATAATTTATTTTTCAGAGTTTATTGATGCCTCATGAGGCACATCCTTTGTCATGGTCACATTTTATAGCAGTCTTGGATCAGACTAGCCAAACATCTAGTCCTTAGCCACAAGAGTTTCTATAGTGGATTTACGTTAAATGTGAAGTGACTGATTTCCAACTCATACTAGCTAGGTGGTATGTCTGAAACTGTTATCTCAATTTTTTTCTATATGCGTATTGTGTATACATGTAATAATACAGTTTAAATAAACCAAATGTTCATTACTATTTCAAATATTAAAATATTTAAATACATATTTATTATCAGAACATAATATACATGCTAACAGTATACAAAATGGTATCTGATCACAGTTGAATACAGTTTTACATTCTCTGTGGGGTTAACTCATAAACTCTTTATCTAGCCCACCAGGCACGTGAAATCTCCCATATACTGTTCAGTCTCTTGTTTTGGTTGCCTGGGTGTAAATAAAATAGTTGACAGAAGATTCTCATAAGATCAGCTTCTGAAGTGTAAAAATGTAAACATTAAAACTTTACACTGAATAAACTTTAATTCCATCCCAGTTGTTGGCCATGGACATCTATTGACTTTTTCCTGTAGTCCTCTTTGTGTATCAAGACACAGCATTGCTCACAAGTGTACTTGGAACCAGAACACATTGGACCAAAGGCCAGTGATAGATTTTTTATTGCATCATCAGATTTGAGGCCATATGATTTGGACAGTGATAAAAAAGACGATCACCAATCTGGCCATGGTGAGTTAGATTTGTTGTAATTTGAAGAATGTCCCTACAATCGATTCAGAGTACAGAATATGTGCACATGTCACTTAAAATATTGAAACATTAGCTATACTGATACAACACATGATTTTTAAGCACCAGTGAGCGCCAAAGCACAATTTCACCCCTTTGGGAGAAATGTCCCTCCCCCAGCTGAACTGGAAGTTTGATTGGTTTTTCAACCGGGTCAGAGTTGTCTGTTATTCCCTGGGTGCTGGGTCACTACCCCAGTAGTTTGAAAAATGCTGGGTCAAATGCCAGCTCACCCCTGTTGATCTGGCGGCCCTGGTTTGAACAGTAACTCCAAATTTGTTTTACAAGCGTAAGCAGCTTCTACAACACCCATACGATGGGCATATTTAACCCTTATATTTGTAATTAATATGTAATAATTATAATTATTAATGATTCTGCTGTTTTAGCCCATTCTCCTCAAGGTTCAAGATGTTGTGCATTCCGAGATGCTATTCTGCTCAACACAGTTGTTTGAGCTACCATAGTCTTCCTGTTCAACTCTAACCGGTTGGGTTATTGTTCTCTGACCTCTCTCATTAACAAGCCATTTCTGCCTACAGTACTGATGGTTAATGGATATTTTCTGCTCTAGTGAATATAGTTGTGTGTGAAAATCCAAGGCGATCAGCAGTTTATGAAATACTCAAACCAGCCTTGCAATAAGAAAGCAGTGGTGGAGGAAATCCATAGGCCAGGTGGAACAGAGCCCAACCTCATATATCAGCCATTCAACAAATTTTAGTGTTCATAAAGTCCTCATTCCTCACATCATTTAATACTGTAGAGTCATTATTGCACCTAATGGTCAAAAATGGGAGCTAAAACAAACATTAACAATGCCCATTAGGGAAGGAAACAGTCTGCCCCAATCCTCATTCTATGAATGTTTGTTCATAAAAGGTTAAGGGTCAGTGATCAGGACAATTAATGATATAACGCGTTGGTCTCTGTGACAATGGCGATGGGAACTACACTGCTGTAAAATATTATTTCTTTAAAAAATCCATCTGAACATAGGTTATCAAAATACTGTGCAACCCACTACACACACACACACACACACACTATATATATATATATATATATATATATATATATATATATATATATATATATATATATATAATGAAGTATGTATTTTCTGTTTTCTTACACAGTTTCTGATCTACTGTTAAAAATGGGATCACACACAATATTGTACTGTATATTTGAATACGCCAAGCTGACAGGACAAATCCAAACAGTTTGTCTCTGCATGTGGTTCCAGCAGAAGTGAACAATAATTATTCCTTTGTAGCTAAAAACAGTATCATTAAGAATAATGGCATCGTTAAGTACTAGAAGCTATTACTGCGGGCAAATTTGCTGCATTGATAATGAAGCTTCAGACAGGAAATGAAGATACTAATTATGGGCTAAAACGCCTACTCAGTTAATTGGAAGCAAAGAGCACAGTGAAAAGAAATGCATTTGCACAAGAAAAAAAAAAACACACACACACACACACAGAAAGTAAGTTCTCGACCTTTCCTAGTGAGAGTGATGGTACACTATAGATCACAATATATAATTCAGCCCTTTGCAGAGGCATTAGAGAACAAGGACTTTCTGCTCTGCTTTTAGAACAACTCTAAATTCCCTACTGTACTTACTAAGACTAATCCATATTTTTATCTCTTTATACTCTGCATTATCTCTAGTTTACTTTATATATAATCTGGCCTTTTATTAAATTTATATACAAACTCTTCCATATAAATTTAAACATAGAATGTTTTCCTTTTATAAATGTAAAATACTGTTTCGTGTATTTGGATATATTCTAAAAACATGTAAGATAATTACTTTCGCAGAATTTGAAGTTTGCTTGTTACTTCAGCATGTGTTAGAAATGGTTTGAAATTCTAAAATAATGGCATAACGTCACCCTATCTTTTAGCTTCCTTAAGGTTTAAAGTCCTTTATGCTACAAGGAGAGTTTCTGGCACTCACTGTGGTTAAAAAACAAAAGTTTCACAAAAATCAGCACAGATATGAGCAAACAATATTACATATGAGCTGTCATGGAACCTTGCTTCTCAAGGCCTTTTAATAGGAGACTGTGTGGGGGAATTCATAGTAAATCTGAAATACAAGACAGACAATAGCTGAACATGCTTCATGAAAAAGGAAAGGAAAGGAAAATTCTCCAACTGTTGAAATAAAAGAATGTTTTCCAAACAGTTAACCCTTTCTCGCAGTACACTGGCGTTCCATTCTGCCAGTGCAACGGAAATCGCCATCAGACAGTTTCAATCAGTATAGACAAATGAATTCTTTTATTTCCGCAAGTCTGTCATAAGATTAGTCAGGACACTGTTGGGTTTCTGTATGTAGAGTATTAAGTACTGTGTATTTAGCTGCTGGTGAGCAGGGCAAAGGGAAATGGGATGGATTTCAGCCCCCTGCTAGGCAAATAATTCACACCTCTCCACAATAATATTGGTATAGAGATAAAATGGACAGCACAACTAAAGTTTGTTTTGTATTTTTAATGAAAAACTGCAAATCCTGAGTGTCTACTTTCATATGAGCCTTTAACCACTACTGTGGATTGTGACATCACAAATAAATTGATGGCCTCTTGGCCTCTTGTGAAAAGATTTTTAAAAAGTTAACAAATTGTGTGTACTCGACTGAAACTTCACATGAAAGCAAACACTTGTATGGAAGTAGATATACAAAGGTGTTAAAGAGTTTAAAAATAAATTTAAACAACTAGCAGAATTTGCATTATGCTTTGAGTTCATAGGATGGAGACTTATATGTACCCATGCTCTGAATAGTAATTTAGCTTTGGCTCATTTTATTTTTTTAGTTGGTCATTTTGTTTTCATGCTTTCAAAATGTGATTTCCAAATTTGATTGGTATTTTTAAACCATTTTGAATTATTCTTTGATTATTCTTTGAACTACTTCCGAACTATTTTTGGATTATTCTTCATTAAATTGATGTTTTTAAGTTCTCAACTAGGAGTCTTAAATCCTCTCCTTCTGGCAAGGTTATGTCATGACAGAAAGCTGAATACTAAATATTGAATAAAGGTGTCCATGGTAATTTACACCCTACTTTTAATCTCTGTCTGATAGGCATATTGTCATGACTGTATGAGATTGTGGATAGAGGGCTGGGTATTTATGCACTAGTGAGTAGGGCAAATCTTATTCCAGATTAATCAAGCTGCAAAATATTTATAGCCTAGAAAAAAACCAGAACGAATCTGCATTTGATTCATAAAACTGTTGTACAACATCAAAACGAGCAGTGATTAATGCACAAATGATGTATCCGTTAGAGATGCGTTGATGCAAGCTCCTGCCCATTAGTTCTGTATTTACATACAAGACACACTCCAATTTACCATCACCTACATGCAGTATAATGTATACAAAACACACCCTAATTTATGCAGTTGCTGAAACAATGAGCCAATAAAAGGCAAGAAAGCTATCAAGATCAGAGGAAAATCAGAGAAAAGAAAGAGCATCCCAAAATCAGAGGAAGGAAGTAAATGGAGAAGGGAAAAAATTAATTTCATTGAAACCGAGTTAGAGTGTTTTAGTACTTTTGTCCAAGGTTTATTCATTTAGTCATCTTCCTTAATTGCTTTATCCTGTTTCCATGGTGGATGTGGAACCTAGCCCTGGAACACTGAGCACGAGATGAGAATACACCCTGAATGGGACACAGTTAATTACAGGGCACCATGAACACACACATTCACACAGATTTAACTGAAGGCAGTTTTACTCAAAAACATTTTTTTTGGAATGATTTTCTAACGTCCACAACCAGTTTAGTACCTCATGCTACCTTTTACATGTAAATGAAGAACTAATGAGCTGATAAAGATCCATGTTGTGCTTTCTGATTAACATTACGTATTGACACTAAAACTCAATACCTTATATGTTTTAGTACAAGATTCAGACATATACACCTGTGATTATCAGTAATGTTTTTTTAGTTTTATTGTTATTACTTACACTACTTTTCTTACTATAGACTATGTGCTATATGCTATATTTATTCATGATGCTTCTATTGATTTTGATTATTTAACTGCAGATCCAGATTTTTTCCAGTTGTTTAAGTATAATGCTCACATTTTTACATGTACACCCAAGCCAACCCAACATGAGTGAAAAATGTAATTCTGGGTCCTGTCCAGACACTCGGCTTCACTGGGAATGAATAAAGGCATCATGCCTGCTTTTTACATGAGAAAAGAATATATTTGTGTGTTAATTTAGCATTTAATATCTGGCTTTTTGCCAATAACAGCTGTTACCAAAAAATGACCTTTGATTCACTTGCTTATATATATATATATATATATATATATATATATATATATATATATATATATATATATATACAGGTGCATCTAAAAAAATTATATCATGGAAAAGTTCATTTTTTTTCCAGAATTTAATTCAAAAATTGGAACTTTCATATATTCATTACAACAAGTGAAATATTTCAAGCCTTTTTTTGTTTTAATTGATGATTACAGCTTACAACTCATGGAAATCAAAAATATATCATATTAGAATAAAGAATTTATAATACAGAAATGTCAACCTGAGAAGAGCTCTAATCAGCTAATGAACTCAAAACACCTACAGAGGTTTCCTGAGCCTTTAATCTCTCAATCTGGTTCAGTGGGGAATCATGGGGAAGGTGACAGTGAATTTTACATTTCATTTGGAAATCAAGGTCCCAGAGTCTTGAAGTCCAGTGTGAAGTTCCCACAGTCAGTGATGATTTGAGGTGCCATGTCATCTGTTGGTGTTGGTCCACTGTGTTTTCTCAAGTCGAGAGTCGATGCAGCGTCTACCAGGAGATTTTAGATCACTTCACGCTTCCATCTGCTGACAAGCTTTATGGAGATGCTGATTTCCTTTTCCAGCAGGACTCGGCACCTGCCCACAGTGCCAAAACTACTAGTAACTGGTTTGCAGAACATGGTATTACTGTGCTTGACTGAACAGCCGACTCGCCTGACCTGAACCCCATAGAGAATCTATGAGACACCAGACCCAACAATACAGATGAGCTGAAGCAGGCTATCAAAGCAACCTGGGCTTCCATAACACCTCAGCAGTGCCACAGGCTGATCGCCTCCATGCCATGCCGCATTGATGCAGTAATTCATGCAAAAGGAGACCGACCAAGTATTGAGTACATAAATTAACATACTTTTCACAAGGTTGACATTTCTATATTAGAAATACTTTATTCTAATATTTTCAGATATTGGATAATATATATAATATATATATATACACACACACATTTTCCACAAGCAAATGTCTGTGTTAAAAACACCAGCCACCATGGTGTTCTACTTGCTCTCTCTTTCTGATAGTTCATTAACAGCTTCATTAAAAGTTAATACCAGGAAACTGCATTATATGCGATCTGCATTATGCATTAACCAATATTAATCAAATAAGCACATTTCAATATAAATAGTTTGCTCCATAAGCAAAATCATATATCAAAATTTATTTAGAGTTCGTGTAAACTGTTAAATTTGATTTAGTTTATGAAAAATAACATGAATTTGAACATTTTACACTACCATTTACAAAGAGCTTTTACATTTTAATTCTAAGGGGGGGCATTATGAAATGCCTGCACGTTATTCATGTGCCAACCTCGCCCCAAACAGTTGCAAAACATTTCATGTGAAATGGAATGTAAAAGCAAAACGAGATAAGGTCAGCCAGGAATTCAAATGGAAGACATTTGCAGTTCCAACAAGACTGGGGAGTGTGAGTGCACTTCTGAACCTGAGTTCTTGCTGGAATAATTGTGGAAGCACATCTGGTGCACTTTGAAAATGAATTGGCCCAGCACTGCTATGATAATGACGGCACAGTAGTTTAATAATTTAGGGAATATTGCATTCCAAATGTCAGCCTGGGCTGGTCCAACACTTAGTTCATTTATTGCATGAAGTTTCAGTCCAGTTTTATCCCTTCATGGCAGCAATTTCATTCTAGGTTTGGAAACTTTGTCTTAGAATGACTATGTGTTAATGGCAAATGTATGACAATGCATTAGTATTTATATAAATCTACAATGTTATCTTAAACCAGTGATTGTCTGTTTATCTATTTATTCATTTAAAAGTATTAGTAAGTGGCACAATTTATGATAAGCAGGTGCTATAAACCCTAAGAAACTCCTTTTCATTTTAAATTCAACATTAAGTCACAGAGCCTATTCTTGCAGTCACCATGAGTCACCCTGCCAGTGTGTGTGAACTAAAAATATCTCCATTCTGTCTTGAGGCCTAATATAGGGCAGTAAGTCCATCAGTAAGAAGCAGCAGTGCCTTTTGCTCTGATTTTCCAGCCTTACGGGCATCCTCCAGTTCAGTCATTAGTCTAGCGAGTGCTGCAAGTAATCTTGCAAGAAATCTTGTCAGACACATACCTGCCACCCAGTTACACAGCTGACCTGCACTCCCTCTCTGTAATTGAGCAGAAAACCTCAGGCAGGTCTGTGCAACAAAAGTGTGTGTGTGTGCATGTGTGTACTGATCACAACCTGTGGTGCCACCTGCTGTAGGGGACTGAAGCACTGTGTCTCAATGCCCTCTCAGTAAAACATCTGTTCGATCCTAAGGCAAAGTGAGAGAAGTAACAGAGCAGAATAAGGAGAGAGAGACAGAGGGAGAGATGTAGGCCCCTTGCAGCAGTGCCACTTCTGTCAGACTGCACTGACTTTGATGTGCCATTCCCCCGATGCCTTCTCGCTAGTCCATGCAGTAAATTAATATAATTAAGCACAGTTTTCATCTGGGTCCATGTGGGTATTGTTCTGAATATGTGTTCACTGAAACCTTAATTCACAAAGCTCAATGTTTTTCAAGGAGAGAGGGAGGGAGAAAGAGAAGGGGGGAGAAAGGAAGCGAGAGAGAGAGAGAGAGAGAGAGAGAGAGAGAGAGAGGTTATGTGAGGTGGCCAGCCTTTTGTTTTAAATGTGACACAGATGTGTTCATTTGCAAGATGAGCATTAAAGGCTGGCTAATCTATTTGTGTTCATGTACATCTGGCAGACATCAAGCAAGGTAAATTAAACACTAAAGTTGCACTGCCAGACTTAGCAAAACCCTCACGCTTCATGTCATACAGAATCATCCACTGGTGAGCAAAACGAGCTGTTAATTATGGGGGAATTGTCACTTTGACCTTCTCATGCTACCTTTGGAATCATTTATATGGCATTCTTCCCAAAGTGTAGGCAAAACCAGGTGCCAGTGGGAGGTCATTAGAAGCTGTTGTTCTATCAGCATGTAAAATTGACCACTGGAAATGTTTGTTCCACCTTTGCCGCTTGACGTGAGAACCAATCAATGAGGAATAATAGAATCTAACCTTTTTTTTGCCTCTAAGTCAATATTACAGGCCGCCACTCCCTGGGTACTTAGCAGATGTAAACTATCCCACAGTCAAGCTCGCACTAGCCTTAACCTTCATTTGCTCAGTGTGCATTTAAGTGTGTCTTTTTCCACCCCGCCAGGAACTATAAAAAAGCAATGGCAGTCAACAAGACACAAACAGTGTGAAGCACTTAAAACAAGCTCTCCTTTCCAGGTGGGTGCCACTTCCACTTTAGTTAAAAGCTGCCAAGACCATGGAATCAAGAGAGTTTGACATACACCCATCCAAGATGCCACCAAGCTCACACCATGCTGCTTCTTTAAGACTACAATAGAGGTATAATATCAACATCCCAGTAACCATGGGGTCATGAAAAGGTCTGATGATGTTTTCCAGACCAGAAATGAGAATGAAAAGGGGCAAAACAAAAGCAGCAGCAGCTGATTTAGCCACACTGCTGCACCAAGCATAGCATTGAGTCTTTGCAGAGTGAGACAATGTAGTCCTGCAGAGGCGAACTGTTTTCCAGTGCTCACCATTCTTCAGAATGATGGTCATTTTTGTACTTGCCACCCCCTCTCCACAGCATCCCCCTCTGCCCCTGACAGTGAACAAAAAGGTCAGTTGTACCCTTGGCTGCCTTTGGAGCCCGCTGTGCACCATGTTTATCAAGCGCGCTAATCTATTCTTGTTACTTTCCACTTCAGAGGCAGGCGCTCATCTGTGCCCCCCCCCCATCCCCCCATCATCCCCACAATCGTCCCCTTCACCATCACACCACACACCCCAATGCATCCTCCACCCCTACCCCCTTGATACTCCGTGGTGGTGGGGAGGAGGGGGGGTAGTGCTGATGGCATCTGGCTGGCATCCAGCCAGTGCGGGAACGATGGCACAGGACTGCCATTAAAATCAATTACATGGGTCAATGTTTTTATTAGAGGATTTCTAACTAACTAACTAACTCATCAGCATGACGATGGATGATTCTTTCCACCACCTCCCCTCAACCTTTGAGCAACCTTTCTCTGTACCCACAATAGACACAGAAAAAAACAGAGTTGTTTTCCCTCCTGTTGTAATATGATGTTTGAAAACACCAGATATGTTCATTTTACTGCTGGGGTTCACAAACATTTTGGGCAAACTACCCCATTGGACCCCAAGCACTTGACCAGCATACTTTTTCTTATACAAACCCTCAATTTATAATTCAGGATTACTGTAACATTTCATCATGTTGTCTGTAACATATGCGTAACATAAGGGACTAAAAGTCAAAGTAACATTCATTGCATTGATTTATAAGTCTAGTGAGAAGTGCGAATTTGCATTTCTTGACAGCATTAAAAAAAAAAAAGTCAGGTGGGGTGTTTGAAAGGAATATCTTTTTCCTCTGTCACGTCCAGCTTGAAATGATACATGAGGAAAGAACAGAACAGGGTGTGTTTTTATAGGAAAATAATCCATGCCAGGTGGTATGATATGGCACGACACGAAGCAGAAGGGCCTGGTTTAAACTTGACACATGACTTTGCAAGTATGCATGCAGACTCACACACTCACCTGCATGTCTTATGTACATCCTGTTGATTAAATGCAACATTCTCCAGATGGCACATCAGAGCCAAAACATCTTTGTTTATCAGGATTCTAAGCGTACTGTATAGTGTTTAGCGATTTCACGCACAGTGATGTTAAACACACTGGTGACCTCTATTAAAACTTTCTGTCGTCAGCTTGGCTATTCTCATGAGCTGCATCTCAAACTGACCTTGCATTCAAAAGTATTTACTAATCTAGAAAATAAAGATTTGTATGCAAAACAGACTTTTTGGTAGGTTTGAAGGCTGCATGAGAGGTTTTTAAAATTTAAACACTAACCTGAATAGGAAAAAATATAGTTTTAGTACAAAATTACTATCTAGAATAGTACAAAAGTATACAATTTGAGACACAACATTAGTTTGTTTAGTGGGGAAGTTTTGTCTGTGTCCTTTGCTGACTTCCCATTGAAGTGCAGCATGTCAACCTGTCCGTGAAAAGACTAAAACAGCATTCTTCATTTGAAATAGTAGCACACAAAATCCATCTTCATAGTTAGAGTGACATTTCTATTAATAATAATCATCTTTATAATAAATAAATAAATAAATAAATAAATAAATAAATAAATAAAAGAGAAAATGTTTCTCTTTCAGGTTTCTCTCTTGACCCCGTTGGTATATCAAGTGACCCCTAATTTGTGAACAACTAATTTACTCTGACATCTACTGTAAGTTGAGTTGAGTGTATCTACTACAGTACAATAAACTATAAGATCTGTAGCACAGGGGCACACGGTGGCTAAGTGGTTAGCATGTTCACCTCACATCGCCAGGGTCGGGGGTTCGGAGTGTGCAGAGTTTGCATGTTCTCCCCGTGCTGCGGGGGTTTCCTCCGGGTACTCTGGTTTCCTCCCCCAGTCCAAAGACATGCATGGTAGGCTGATTGGCATGTCTAAAGTGTCTGTAGAGTATGAATGGGTGTGTGAGTGTGTGTGTGATTGTGTGCCCTGTGATGGATTGGCACCCCGCCTTGTGCCCCATGCTCCCTGGGATAGGCTCCAGGTTCCCCATGACCCTGAAAAGGATAAACGGTATAGAAGTTGGATGGATGGATCTGTAGTACAATATACTATGAGACCTATGCTTTAGCGCAGTATACTAGAACGTCTACACATACAGCCATACAGTAGTGCAGAATAACATCCTTTTTTGGGGGGGTTGGGGGTTTAACAGGAGAGTTACAATAAAATGTACTATACATCTTGATTAATCTACTGCATATACACAATCTAACGAAACTATCACACCACCATTTTACCCTCATTAACATACTGTATGCTCCTACTTCTTTCATGTCATGAACAGGTAACAGTGAAACAAAGGGATGCGTATACATAGAGTACAGTTGGCATTTTACATGAAGTACATGTAATAAATGTACAGAAATTGTATATACATCAGTAAGTGGTTTTAACAAGTAACCCTCTATCTTCTAGCACTTTTCATCGGTTATCATAATTGTCTCCTTCTGTATGGTGTGGTTTAATCTGACCTTGTTTAATGGGATTAGAGTGGGTGGAGATTTATATCTAATTTTAGATCAAATATCATCATACAGTATCTATAATACTACAGTTACAGCTTCATTTCCTACTAGAAAAACTGGTAAACTGCTGCTTTTGATCAGGCTGTGACAAATTTACAAAAATTCAATTGATCCTTATTGAATTGATCTGAGCACCACAGGCAAATTGATCACACAGAAAAAATAATGTGTTACGGGAAGTTTAGGTTGTTTTTTGTTTATTTGTTTGCTTGTTTTCCCCCAAGCAAAAAGCTAAATTTCAGAAAATATACAGTTATTATTTCAATGAATACTCGAACAAGTTACTTATAGCTTAGTGATTTTTATGCCTCAATGTTTCCAGTGGGGTGATCCTCCGCTGATACGCTCTTTCTCTACCCTCTACTCTGTACATCTCTCTACATTATGGACAGCAGGCTGTGTTTAAGAAGCAACTTGGGCCATGAAGAAGCTGCTGGAGAAGCTGAAGTGTTCGCTTTCCCTGCTGAGCCAATCCCTCCTGCATAGTGCGGAAGAGCATACTTCAAACAGACCCACTCAGTGCCCTGACCTTTCAAAAAAGAGTGTGTGTGAGCTTGAGACAGAGAAACAGCAGAAGGGAGGGAGGAGGGAGGGTCTGTGAGAGCTGCAGCTACACTGAAAGTACTACACCCAACTCGCTCACTATGAGCCTTCACAGTGGTGACAAAAATCCTGTCAATATCTCAACATGAGAGGTGCCGATAATGACGATTTTAGACCAGCTTTAAAGTACGCTTTAAGAGGTATCAGAGCATACTCCACTCAAAGATTCTTTTATTCTTAAGCCTGTTTGTTTAGAGCCACCACCGCTCTTCCAGGGCACACCTGTTTGCTCTCCCAGACAGATTACAGCATATGAGACTTCCACTATTCTCCACACCTGGCCCATGACCCGCTGTATCTTTTTTCATCTCTCTGAAACAGGTGTTATCTAAATGATTATAAATCAGTAGCTAAGTAAACATTCATCATGGATACACACAGGGCCAGCACTAATATAATTAGAATTCAAACATCAGGGCAGTGAGGCCTCCCCATCTGTCCATTTTGTTCACCGCCGTGAAACATTAAGAAAAAATGGATGAAAGGATGGGGGGAAGACAAGCGCCAGTTTCTTGTCACCCTCTGCCAAAGTGTTGGGCAGCACACTCAATCTGAAACCAGTGACAGCTGGCCTATACCTGCAAGCATCTTGAAGCTGGGCACTAATTCTAATTGTCTGTGCATGTGTGTGTGTGTGTGTGTGTGTTGGGGGTGTTTTTTGCTGCCATGATTTAGAGGACGAATGGCAAAATAGAGTCCTGAGGGAAGAGGGGAGATCAATCTCAAGGACAGGCAATGTTCATCACCCATGCCCCTCCACTACCATAACCACCCGCTGCCGCATTTCTCCTCCACCACGCTTCACCTTGCCTGCTTTAAATTAGATTTTGTCAAAAAACTTATTTTGTTTCTCCCCCAGTCAGCTTGTCCCAGTCTCCCAAAAGTACTTGGCTTTGCAAGGGACTTTCACAATGTGAGGCTTTTCACAATCATCAGGGCAATTTTAGAGATAAAATCGTATACCATTTTCAGACAAGGGCAATAAAAAACTGGACACTGGAAAAAAAAAAAGGCTTCAAATGTATTTTTAATCAACAAACCGAATGATTAGTAAATAGTTACATTAGATAGGGCTTATCTATAGATGGCTGTTGATGCACTGAGGGCATTTCAGTGTCCCACCTTTCTCTCTTCTACTGTCTCTCTCTCATGCAGCAGGGGAAGGTCTTCTGCACTGCTGAGCCTTCATTTAATACACTGGCAGAAAAAAACGTTCGGAAATTAACACCAGCCTGACCAGCAGAAGCCTGAAGGTCCACCATCTGCCACCGTGCTTGAGTCTCTGCAGCCACCTTCAGAACATATGCATCAAAGCCCTGGGTGAATGAAAGAGTCCTGCAGAAGGCCGAGGGTTAATACACTGAGGCCAGCAGAAAAGGAGCTGGTGGCTGTCTCTACTTCCCGACTCCCTTCGGTCTCTTTTCCTTTTTCTTTCTCTCCCTCTTTCATTTTCCAGAGAGGCCCACAAAGGTCAGACAGGACAGCATGGTGATGAGGGCCCGGCAGCAGAGAGTTTAGTTTGGCAATGACAGAGACACTAAGTTACTAGCCTCTCTCTCTCTCTGTCTGTCTCTCTCTCTCCCTCTCTCTCTCCATCAGCCCGAGGCATGCTCTTTAACAAAAAGCTCACAGAAGGACCAAACACAGAGGGATTCCTTTATACCTCCAGCTCTCTCTCTTACTCTCCATGCTGATATAATGTTTGAAGGAGGCACTGGGCAGGCCATGACAGCTGAGCCCATTTGTTTAAATTACAAAAGAAGTATGTTCATGTACTATCAATGCAGAAATGAATAATCATCCTTCTTTCCTGCCTTCAATAGTTACCTTTCTGCTCAATATTGGGCGTAGTTTAGATTTACATTACAGTGCAGGGGGAGAAAAAGTTATGCTTGTTTACACCAATCAGCCATAACATTAAAACCACTGAAAGGTGCCGTGAATAACACTTCTTATCTCATTAGTGGCACCTGTTAAGGGGTGGGATATATTAGGCACCAAGTGAACAGTCAGTCGATGTGTTGGAAGCAGGGAAAATGGGCAAGTGTAAAGATCTGAGTGACTTTGAAAAGGGCCAAATTGTGATGGCTAGACGATTTGAACAACTGTTGAACTGGCGACAGGGTCATGGGTGCACAAGGCTCATTGATGCGCATGGAGATCAAAGGCTTGGGTCTTGGCATTCATGTGGATGTTACTGTATTTTGACACGTACCACCTACCTAAACAATGTTGCAGACCAAATACAGCCCTTCATGGTAACGGTATTTCCTAACAGCCATGGCCTCTATCAGTAGGATAATGCACCCTGCCACACTGCAAAAAGTTTCAGGAATGTCTTGAGGAACACGATAAAGCGTTCAAGGTGTTGATTGGCCTTCAAATCCTCCAGATCTCAAGCCTTGAACTGTGGGATGTGCACATCTGTGGGATGTGCTGGACAAGCAAGTCTGATCCATGGTGGCCACACATTGCAACTTACAGGACTTAAAGGATCTGCTGCTAATGTCTTGGTGCCAGATATCATAGCACTCCTTCAGAGGTCTTGTGGAGTCCATGCCTCGATGGGTCAGAGCTGTTTAGTGGCACAAGGGGGAGCTACACAATATCACACAGGGGGTTTTAATATTATGGCTGATTGGTGTATATGTGTACAGATTTTCTTTTTTTTTTTAAACAAGTTTATGAAAAATCAAATAGTCTTGCAAATGCTACTAGTGATGATGTCATATAATTTCTCTATTTGCCTGTCTTTTTATGGAGGAAGTGAGGGTGATAATGTTGGAGTTAGTATTGTACATGTTGACTCCTGCCTGGTCTGCAGACATTCTCCAACTTAGCAATTTAATCACACCAGGATAAAGCATTTACTGAAGATGAATGAATAAATGCAGTAAATGTGTCATGTATTGGCGCATGAATAACCCGCCACATCCATTGCACTCCCATGTTAATGAACATGGCCTTTATCCTGAGAGCTTCATACTGTATCTGTCTGCCTGCACAAAAATAAAAGCTGCCTGCTCCCACAACTTAGTGTTGTTAAAGTGTTCATATATGACCTCTGCAGAATTTGTAGAAGATTAATTAGGCTTTGTGTGTTAATTACAAACCGTTTTTCAAATCGTTAAAAAGCATAATTGACAACAGTTTCACAAGTTCTATCATAGGACTTGTGTTTATCATGTTTTATGCTTACTTTTAAGTTTTCAGGTTTCTCTTTGAACATGAAAACATGTCAAATGTGATCAAATATTCATCTCTCTCTCTCTCTCTCTCTCTCTCTCTCTCTCTCTCTCTCATTGCACAGGTAAAAATGTTTGCCCTATGTGGCACTGAATAAATCAGCACAACCTTTGGCGTGCCCTTTGCTCATCCCACGAACTTTGCCTGACCTACAAGACATGCTCGGATTAAAGGCTCCTTTTTTTCTGGCTCCCCAGTAACCTGGCACCTCCACTCCTCCTAAAGACCACCCTCCTGACTACACTGCCTTCTTTCCCGTGTAGGCAAATGAATCCATCCGCAGTTTTGTTTCATATCCTTAAGATCTTTCACTTCAAAAGCCACCCAGCCCACAGTGGCCACCACTGAACACCCCAAGTGGCCACTCAAGACTCACCTCGATCAGCGCTGGCGGGACCCCGAAGACCTTCAGCTCCTCAGTGGGGGGACCGCCCCTCTCTGCCTCTAAGCCCTGTGGCCCACAGGAGCCTGCTAAACATTATCAAAGATGAAACATCAATGGGAGGCACTTGAAGGATGTGAAAAGGTAGAGGAAAGGCCACATCAAAAAGAGTGACGTCTGAATGCACATCAGAAAGCCTGGAGTGATTGAGGACAACATTTTTGAAAAGCAAAGGGAGCAACAATAATTGGACGATCGTATTCTATATGACCACATTAAGACAATGGCATATATAGAAATATAGAAATTAAGTTAAATTAAATGAAATTAATATCTCAAGGTTGGTGCAGTAATTATTCAGGTTCTTACTCAGATTGCTGCGTGCATGATGTGAATTAAACTATCGCAACTTCACATCGTAATGCCGCGTTTTCATTCATTTTATGATAGAGTGTACGCTAAGTCATTCGATTTTAATGGTGAATCACACAGGGGCTATGAAGAGCATCCATTCTCACAAATGCCAAATATTCACTTCTGATCAAGGCTGTGGATATGTTGAAAAATTTCAACATGTGCAATTAAATGGGATATGATTGTACAAGCTTAAGTAATATATTTCAGTTGAAAACATGTGCAGGATATAAGTTATCAACAATTTTGTACTGCAAATCCCACATCTAGTTCATCGTCCTTTACACACTAACTGTCATCCACAATCACTTTATTAGGAGTACCCGTACATCCGCACGGTCATGCAATTAACCCATCAGCCAATCATATAGCAGCAACACAATACAATACAATACAATCATGCAGATGCAGGTCAAGAGCTACAGTTAAAGTTCACATCAAACATCAGAATGAGGGAAACCTGTTGTAGTTTGACCATGGTATGGTGCCAGATGATTGCTGATCCCCTTGGACAGAAGGGGAATGTGTGAAAAACAAGAAAACGTCCAGTGAGCAGCAAGAAAATGTCTGTTAATGAGAGATATCAGAGGAGAACGGACAGACTGGTTAGAGCTGACAGGAAGGAAGACCACATCAGGGTTCATATATAAATTCAAAGAAAAACTGTAATTTGTAGTTTGGTCTGAATCCACCTGACCCCTTAGACAGAAAGGCCAATACAAAGTGATTCTGACTGATCACAGTTATCCTATGGTGAAACATTTATTCTGATGGGAGTGGTGTTTTCCACAGGGCACAATAGCTCATTGAATGGTTTGATGAGAATGAAAATAACACAATAATGCAAATCATATGCTTTGACCTATGGATGAATGGTGCTACATCCGTCCAATACAATTCCAGAGACTTGTATAATATGTGCCAAGGTACATTCAGTATGTCCAGTTGGAAGCTGCAGAAGCTTAAAATCAATAGATCAAGTTCACTCAAAATAGCCAAAAAAAAACAAAGTAAGACAGTAGATACACTATAAAGATCTGCACTGCCGTTTAAGGGTTGGAACAATAACAGAAAATATGTGATGGGATAATGAGGATGAATAAAGGATGCTGGCAGGAATTTCTCTCAAAAACATATGGAGATATATTGCATAAACACTGAAGCTTGGAAAGGACTACTACTATTAGTTGACTTTTTGAAAATTATGAAAATTATGAAAATTAATTGCTTTACCAACAACAGAAATTAATTATATTGTAAGACCTCTAATTCTGGGTTTTGTGTGTGTGTGTGTGTGTGTGTGTGTGTGTGTGTGTGTGTGTGTGTGCATGAGGATTAGGGTTCCAGTGCTTGGTACCTCAGCCAACATGTCAGCCACAATGAGTGGGTGTAAAAGAAATGCAATATTAGCTTTCACTTCGATGTAGTTTACAACTACATCCATGTATCTAGGACTAAATATTCCACTGCGCCACTTGACTGTAATCATGAATTCAAGGCACTTGTACCATTTTACTACATTATGTACACCAATAAACTACGTTTTTTTATAATGTATAACTACACATTACCAAAAGCAAAAAATAAATACAATATTGAATAAATATATAAATACATAACCACATGGATCTGTCAGCCAACTTAAGCACATTGGAAATGCTAAAATAGGCAGTCTATTGTATATCCTATCATTAAGATTGATCCTAGAACAAAGAGGTGTTCACCATCCAACAAGGTCTAAAACAGTTGTTTGCCTGCCCTTCAATTATCTTTTCAGTATATAAAAAAAAACATTTCTGCATCTGCAAGTGTGCATGAAAGACCTATGATTTGCACAAATAAGCATAAAAACAACAAACAAACAAATAGTCCATTATCACTTTATGAAATGTATAATGTGTAATTTCTTCATCTTCCTGATTTTATGACTTTGTGCTGCTTCAGTGAAAAACCTCGTAACTTCCAGTATACAGTGAACAGAAATCACAGAGGAATATACAATTCTGTGTTTAAAAACATGAGGGGGTTGGACACAGGAATGGGGCGATAATAACTTTGTTAGGATGATCCTTTTGCCTCAGCTCCATTTTCTCCAGCTGCATCGCATAGCTTTTCTCTGCATGAATGAAGGTGAATCTGCAAGAAACCTCCCACTTATTTTATTTTCAGCTCGCTTTCCCATAATTACTCTCCACTAAACTGTTTGCACAACAATGCCACAAAACATCTGCAAAAACAGGTAATTATTGTGTCAAGGCAAACTAATGCATTTTGTATGGAGACTATGCTTCACCGACAGCAATTATAACACATTTCCCTTTTCTGTCCTCCCCACCACCCCACCTACTTCCCCCCAGAAATGATTGCCTGTTGGATAATGCTTGGCATCACATACGAACAAGTGCTCAGTTTCATTTGCCACCTTGAAACTTTACTGAGCACAAAATACACACTGACCAAGCCAGCACCTAATGACAGACAAATAATTCAGTTTACAGAATTTAGCATTAGGTCATTTTTTTTATAGAAGTAAATTAAATGAGAAAGGTGTCCTTGTGAAAAATGAAAGCTGATAATAACATATACAGTACAGTAAATTAGGACTAATGTTATGTATGGGTTAATTTTATGGATTTGAAGTATAAGTAACAAATATTTAGCACTATAATTATTATTATATTTTTATTAAACAGCCCTCAAACTGCGTATTTTCTCCATGAAAGGATCATAAAAAGTAAAGTAACTGATTCCCATTGTAGCTTCTCAATTTATTCTCAGAGAAAATAATCTAAACTGGTAGCAATTAATGTTTGTCAATGCCACACACATACACACCAAATCAATATATGTAGGTAAAGCCACATTACATACACATAGAGACAGTCAGTGGGTATACAGTATGAACAAAATTTACTTCACTCTGTCTAATAAAATTGATAACAGTTTGCATGTTGTAAAACCTAGCAGGTCACAGCCATTACCACTAGACACACAGGTCATTCCAATACTATCATACATCTTTCAACTTTAAACTCTCAAATTTGGTCTCTGGTAGACCTGTGTCCCAGAATTCCCCCTGTGTCATTTTATTGGCAAGTTATAACAAGGTTATATATAAACAGGCAAAATACTGACACACCAAGAAACTTTTAATTTGTAGATGCAAGAATTTTTAGGAATACCTAAGGAAAGAGTGAATAAATTGTAAATTCACACTTCGTAGGTGCAGAAGAAGAAAAAAAACCCTATGTTTATGACCCACAGATTTTGTGGTACTGGCTGCCACTTCTATGTAGCTCTTGAAAGCCTTCCCTGGACACAGGGCTGGCCTGGGTGCATTCTCAATGGCAATAGCAGATCAATTAAGACATTTTTTAGTATGTTGCTGCACCATTACCATTGACAGGAGTTCTGGGATTGGGCTACAGTGTGACACGTTTTAATCCCAAAACGGAGACCCTGTGTGCTGATCAGTATCACATGCAATTTAATTTTAATGGTCAAAAACGCTGTCTTTAATTGAAAACCATTGTATATTCCTGTTTAGCATTCGGTCATATGACAAGTTGCTTAAACTTCACCAATTCCGGATCCCAGTGTGGGACCATCGTTTTCGCAATGAGGTTAGAGAATTTCCAGTGCTGAAACCAGCGCTTGATGTGCAATCAATGATCCTACGTATACCTTTAGGGTAGTTCCAGAAATCCAATATGCTGTATATTGGAAGATTGAACCAATTGTGCAGCTATGCATTCTGGTCCAGGAAACAGAGTGTTTCTGTCTGTTCATAAACACACTGATGTCTGCTCTGCAATAGGCATTTCAAATTAACTCTGAAGTGTGTGTGGGGGGGGGGGGTGTATACAGTACTCTGCCCCACATCATTATTATGCCATCAGTGAAACCTTCACTGCAAAAGAAACATCATACCTTAGCAAGTGAAAATGTCTTAAATATGAACATATTCATCTAACATTTCTTACAGGATTATTCTATCCATTTTCTATACCACTTATACCACAGGGTCAAGGCTCCCAGGTCTACCCCAGGGGACTCGTCACAGAGCACAATCACACACTATGGACAATTTGGAAATGCCAATCATACTACATCCTTTTTGGATGGGGGAGGGACTTGGAGGAAACCCCCAAAGCAGGGGAAGAACATGTAAACAGGGCAGTAGCAGGAATCAAACCCCCAACCCTGGAGGTGTAAGGCAAACATGTTAACCACTAAGCCACCATGCCTATGGGACTAAGTATCATATTTTGTCAGTTGATTTTTGTACTTTCTATAAATAAATAAATGCTTACATTTTGAAAAATAAAATCTGGCAATAGAAGACTATTTAAATGTTTAGAAATAGGTTTAATTATCTGATATTTGGTTTGTTTTAATATTATTATATAAAATACTAGAATAAATGACTACAGTCAAGATACAATGTTTTTCTGACAATATATATTTTAAAGCATCGTGCCTATGAAGGGATTTTTTCTATTTCTATAAATGTTATTAATACTGGTAGTAACTGAGAAGTAGTTATAATATTTGGTATTGTATTGTTATAAAAATCAAAATACAAGGCTTGGGTCAATGGGTCCCTTTGCCAAGTGCCAAAGAGCCAAAGAACATAAATCAGGAATACAAAATACTAACACAAATCATACAGAATTCAGGTTTAATAATTGACCTTCAAATATCACCACCAACACTGTCAAGCCCATTATTGCCATTTGTTTTTGTAGATCATGAATAGTGGTGCTGAAACACAGCACTCAGGCTGTGTTCCTGTTGAGAGAATCATTCGGCGTGTGGCGGAATGTGGGGCAGCCAGCAGGGGAGGTGTCCAGGCAAACCACAGTGCCAGTTGGGGGTTGCACACTCCTGGGGTAAAAAGCAACTTCAGCTTCCACCCCCTGCTACTCATATCATCCCAGACCCAAAGGTGGATTTGTTTATAGACTTTTGCAGACTCTCAATGCAGTATGCGCCAACTGAAATATCTATCTATCTATCTATCTATCTATCTATCTTTGTACTCTATGACACAATAAGGAGAAAACAACAAAACAACATAAGTGTAGTAAGCTGTTAGGCCACCACAAGCTGCCAGCTTCAATTAGCCTTGGCATAGTTTTTACAAATCTCTGGGACTCTAATGGAGAGATGAACACCATTCTTCCAGAAATTCCCACAACTGGTATTTTAAATGATGGTGCTAATGAGCACTGTCTAACACATGGGTCCAAAATCTCTCGAGTTGTTCAATTAGTTGAGATCTGGTGACTGTGAAAGCCATAGCATATGATTTACATCATTTTCATCCTCATCAAATTATTCAGTGACTCATAGTGCCCTGTGGATGGGGTTATAGTCATCCTGAAAGACACCGCTAATACAGTATCCACATTAGATTTTAGATAAAGGTGATCAGTTAGAAAAACTCTTCCCTCTAAGAGGACAAATGGATCCAAACCCATGTCAGCAATAGGAACTAGTCAGCCACTGAATTCAGCTCTGTTAGAATTGGCATACTTGATCTACTGAGAAGTAGAAAATGTTTGTCAGAGACAGCAATAAGAATATATACATAATACATGTGTGAGAAACAGTGTGGACTTTCAATTTTAAGTACTTGTTTTAAGTGTTAATTAGTGATTAATTAGAGATTTATATATATATATATATATATATATATATATATATATATATATATATATATATAGTGTGTGTGTGTGTGTGTGTGTGTGTGTGTGTGTGTGTGTGTGTGTGAATCAAAATACACATAAAGCAATTATACAAAACACTGAAACAATTAAAAACTCAATGGAATTCCTTGCACCAGAATAATCCTATGAAAAGAAAAATACAAGGCATCTGAACATTCTGTATAAAACTTAAAGAAAGCAAATCATTTTAAAATATTCCAGCAAATGTTAATTAAAACTACACGAATATCACAACCTGTAAATCAGCCAACATGTTAGCAACATCTCAACAAGATAGATTAGTCTATTCAGAACACAGGCACTTCAGAAGATATAGCCTATATAGCCTTTATAGCCTTTGATTGAATTAGACTTGCGTATAAATGTAAAGTAAGGAAAATAAATGAGCTACATATCTTAATCATTTACTATCTACGATAAATTTCAATCCCACATCTAACTGATGTGATGAGCAATACACTAACCGCTAGAAAATCACATTTGCTCACTGACTCCCTGATTGAGTACAAATTTTTTAAAAGTGCAGGCATAGGAGCCACTCAGGACATCCGTAATAACCCATCACTAAACCAAAGACTTACAAGTGTGTAAATTCAATGTATACCTTATTGTGGGCAATCCCGGAATTGTAGTTACAGTCCACAGTGACTGTCAAATCACCAGAAGACAGCAGTAAACAAGGATAATCCTTATTCATGAATGAAAACACAGGCATGGCCCTCAAAACAAGGCGTAGAAATATAACACAGTTAAAATCGACAGGGTTTTGTCCTAAGACAAAGGAACAGGAGGGTAGAAAAAGACAAATGAATCAAGGGCTTTATATATATATATATATATATATATATATATATATATATATATATATATATATATATATATATATATATAATATCCAAACCACAGAAGTAACACAAACAGTAACACAAACTCTGGAGCAAACTAGAAACTCTGGATGTGTGAGGCCTGGCCAGGATGGGGAAAAAATGAAAATATATACTCAAAAATGTTTTTCAAAAACAAAAACCAAGCAATTATATTATTTGGATTTGGTATTGCTTTAAAACAAATGGCTTATTTGGAATGAGTGTTTGAAATTACTTCTTTTTAGGGGAGGGATATTTATTGCAAGGATATAATAATCTGTTTACAAGTTGAAGTTGCTCTATATTCAGAGTCTATCCCAGTAACACTGAACATGAGATAAAAGCTCACACACTTTTATTCACACCTATGGGCTATTTATGGGCTATTTAGCATAACCAATCCGTGTATTATCATGTTTGTGGGAGGTGAAAGGAACCTGGTGTGTTTGTGTGTGTCCCATTTAGGGTGTATTCCCACCTCTCAGCCAGATCTGAACCCTGACCAAAAATAAAAGTGGTTACTGAGGATAAATGAATGAATGCACTGTATATTTTGTGATATTCGTTTTGTGATTAACTTAAATTAAAAAAAAACAGTATCCATTTTAATAGTATCCACAAATCCAGTTTAATTTCACTCTAATTATATGTGCATCGCGGGTTAATATACAGTCAACATCCACTTTAATAGGAACATCTGTACCCCTGCTCATTCATGCAATTATCCAATCAGCCAGTTGTATGGCAGTAGTATATATGCATGAAATCATGCGTATACAAGTAAAGAAAAAGAAAAAAAAGCTAACATCATAATTGGGAAGAATGTGGTCCCACAGACTTTGACTGTGGTGTGGTTGATGGGTTGGAGAGCACTGGAAAAAAGACTAGGTGACATTTTTTTTTTTTTTCCAAATGGGAATCTGTAGCCTCCGATTCCTGTTCATGGCTGACAGGAGCAGAACCCAATGTGGTCCTCAGCTGCTATTTCCCATCCTCCTCAGCGCTTAACATGTTTTGTGATGCTTTTCGGCTCACCAGGGAATGATGAGTATTTGTCATTGGTCGAAATTTTTCAGTGTTGGAAGTGTTGCCTAAAGTCTGAGTTAACATCTTTTTATTTGTGCTAAAACCTTGCTATAGCCTAACCCTAAACTACGTTGATAGTTGCTGGCACAGCCAGCTTCTGTAATTAAATTTATTTTTATTTACATAATAGGCCAACAATCTTACACAATTTAATCAGAAGGTTTGAGTTATGGTTTGGTTAGGCTGTAGTCGGTTTTTGAGTGTGTACAAAGGAATAACTAGAAATAGGCTTAATGGTCTTATATTTGTTATATAATAATCTCATAATAAAAAAAAATATTAAACATTTCTCCTTTATTCAAGTTATCCACACATGCTAAATTTTTTTATTATTATTATTATTATTATTATTATTATTATTATTATTACCAGTGTACTTTAAAACACCAGAGTTTTTTTAACCAGCTACTTATTTTCAGTGCTCAAATACTTTATCAGTATCTTTTTTTCCTCTAAGAAATGGGTCTTGTAAATGGACCCATAGGGCCACCTGCTGTTGAGGAAGGTGACATTGCCAGTTTGTGAGAAAATCTTTAGATGTGGCTAAAAAAAAAAAAAAAACATAGAGGCAAATGTTACATAGGCCTAATGGAATGGTGTAATGTAAGGTTTTGCTTAAACAATATCGCATAATGTGTAGAACACATTTACTTATTGATTTATTCATTTAAAAAATGGCCTTGTGTATTGTAAAAGTTTGTATTTGGATGACACACTGTGCTTAGTCAAGCTCACATATTAGAGTGGCACAATAATGGACAGATGATATTTTATTTCAATTGCATTTCATTATTTCATTATTATCTCATTATTTAATATAAACATTGTATAAAATAAATACACACACTGACTATCGGGAGATTACACCTGCACCTGAAAAAAATAATCTAGCCTTTTCATATAGCTGAAATCATTCGTTGAATTAATGTGTAATGGGTTCTGATGTCAAAAGTCATTTGAGTTTGAGAACAATGTTTAATGAACTAACTGTCTATCCTTTATTCTGGATGATTTATTGTAATTATAGAGGTTAAGCAATACCTACTTCATGTTTTATTAATAAACAACATGCCGGTATTTGACACATTTAAAACAAGAAACAGGCATCAATTAAATTGTATACTTCATCTGTGCACTATTAGCACCTCATAAATAAAACATACTCTCACTGAGTCGTAATCTTTAGTCAATCCGCTGAAGACGCAACATAGCTGTGTTAGGGCGACCTCTTCTGGATAAAGTTTGTACATAACAAATAATGTTTTTTCAGACTTTTGTTTTCACACAAATTTTAAAGTATAATTACATTTCAAGTGATTTTTAGAAAACATTAGTTACCTAAAAGGAGAAGGAAAGGGGGTTATATATATTTTCACAGCTGATGCACAGATATAGTGTAGAATACATGTGTAGACAGTCAGTAATGTTAATCTGACGAAAACCCTAATATAATTTCGAATACAGTTAAATATAGTGTAAAAATGGCAATTTAAATAACATTTAGGTTTTATAAAATAGTGTGGCTTTGATAAACATTTATTTTTATTTCACCCTTTGCTCTTTAGAAGTTGGCACAAAGGGGCAAAACTTCATATATTGGCAGGTAAAGAAGGCAAGAAGTTCCTTTGAGTTCTCACTCAACAATATAACAATACATATCAGTATGACAAAGTAACTTCTTGAGTCAGTTCTTATTGTAAGTAGTATTGTAGTGTATCTCCATCTGTTTGGGTGTTCTCCCTACGCGATGATGATAGAAGTCAGGAGTAAAAACTCACCTCTTCCGTGAACACCTAACTAATCCCTAAAATGTCAACCCCACATTATCCTTAAAAAAAACACACCTACACCTACTATGGCACTTACACCTCTATTCTGCGCACTTTGCTTTTCTAGTGCTCAATTAAAAGATCTTGTATAGTAGCACTACTTGGACAGTCTTGATTTTTTTTTTTTTTAATATACTTCCAGTGCATATATCCACTTAAAATGTGCACATATAATGTCTTTTGACTTTGTACTTACAGTATATATAGATATGTCTAAAACTGAAATTTTAAATTGATAAATATTAGATTTTATGGCACAAATTGCATCGGGTGTCATTATACAACCCCAATTCCAAAATAGTTGGGATACTGTGTAAAATGTAAATAAAAACAGAATACAATGATTTTCAAATCTCATAAACCCACATGTTATTCACAATAGAACATAGAAAACATATCAAATGTTTAAACTGAGTAAATGTACCATTTTAAGGAAAAAATAAGGTAATTTTGAATTTGATGGCTCTCAAAAAAGTTGGGACGGGGCAACAAAAAGCTGAAAATGTCAGTTTTACTAAAAAGAAACAGCTGGAGGAATATTTTGTAACTAATTAGGTTAAACGGCAACAGGTCAATAACATGATTGCATATAAAAAGAGTATCTTAAAAAAAAAAAAAGAGGCAGACTCTCTCAAAAGTTGATGATGAGTAGAAGATGGGATGGAATCTGGATGGAAGCAGATGTTGCTCTAAAACCTGTATATACCTTTCATCATTGATGGTGCATTTCCAGATGTGCAAGCTGCCCATTCCATAAGCACTAATGCACCCCCATACCATCAGAGATGCAGGCTTTTGAACTGAGAGCTGATAAAAAGCCAGATGGTCCCTCTCCTCCTTAGTCCTCTTTAGTTTAGTGGTAAGGCGAACTGTGTTCACAGACAGTGAGTTCTGGAGGTGTTTCTGAGCTGTTATTTTCATTACAGAATCAGGCCTGGTTTTAATGCAGTGTCGCCTGAGGGCCCGATGATCACAGGCATGCAGTATTGATTTTCACCCTTGCCCTTGCACACAGAGATTTCTCCAGATACTCAGAATCTTTTGATGATATGATGTACTGTATTGTGTAGATGATGAGATATTCATAGTCTTCTCAATTTTACATTGAGGAACATTATTTTGAAATTGTTCCACAAATGGATGCAATTTTTCGCAGATTGGTGAACCTCTGCCCATCTTTACTTCTGAAAGACTCTGCCTCTCTAAGATACTCTTTTTATACCAAATCATGTTACTGACCTGTTTCCAATTAACCTCCAGCTATTTTCCTTTTTGTAACACTTACTTTTCCAGTCTTTTGTTGCCCCCGTCCCAACTTTTCTGAGACGTGTTGTGACCATCAAATTCAAAATTACCTTATTTTTTCTTAAAATGGTACATTTCCTCAGTTTAAGCATTTGATATGTTTTCTATGTTCTATTGTGAATAACATATGGGTTTATGAGATTTGCAAATCATTGCGTTCTGTTTGTATTTACATTTTACACAGTATCCGAATTTTTTTGGAAGTTTGTTATAATGTGACTGTCACACTTCTCCTCAGTAATTAATGAAAACACAGTCATTAAAAATGGCATGTAGCCCCCAGCAAACACGGGCATACATATCTGCTAATGTTATTGCATCTAGCAAGTTTATTTGGCTAGCAAAGTTATCAATAGTTGGTGTATATTGTCACATAAGCTCTAATATTTATATTAAAGTTATGTGAGATGCGCATCGCATACGTCTGACCAGTATGGCACCATAGTGACTCATGAACACTAAACATAATGGGCCACTAAGTCTATGGGCAAACCTACAGTGTTCTACTCAGCTTCTCTGAAGTCAGTTCAGAACCAACCATCACTGCTGATCAGGTCTTGAAATGCAAGTTTTTCTGCATAGTATATTTGAAGAATGTTACTATCTTGTGTTTTATGCACTTGACTTTTCATAAAGACAGTTAATCTAATCAGATTAATCACAAATATTACTCGAGTCACTTTCATCAGATGGTACGGTTAAGAACCCTCCTTAAGCTGATTGAACCTTCTTACGGTGAGTTTTAGAGCTTGTTGTATTGTATGATTTCTGAAGGGACCTGTTGGACTGCAAGTGTTTTTGTATAATTACTGCTTGTTCAGATTCACAACAAACACTTTGCATAAGTGTCATGGCTGGGTTGAGAGAGGGCATACATTCTGCATGTGCTACTGGAACGACAACACCCAAATGTACAACAGTATAATTGAAAGCTGAAATTGGGCCAGCAATAATTATACAGCACAATAAAAATACAGTAGGAGGGGCAATGAATAAACATTTAGCATCACTACTGTACACACCCTTTTGTTATTCAGCTACATGCTGCACAAGCTCCTTTTCTCTTCTGTATGGTGACTTTATAAAGATGTCATGATTGTCCAACCTGTAGTTGCATAGCAAAGTATTTGTATGGTAGTGAGATCCATGGATATTCAGAACACACACACTGTGCACTGTCCCACTGTCTCATGGCACATTTTTATTGTTCATTGCGAGGAAACTGGTGTGCAGTCTAATAATTCTTAACAATCAGATCATATACACTGGTTCTTTACTGTCCCACTGTCTCATGCCACATTTATATTGTTCTGTGTTGTAATTATAGCTGCACCGAGTTCACTTCCTGTATGTTTTATGGACAGGGCTGTACATTTGGGTATAGGTTTTCTTTGCTAAAAATGGGTGGTTTGTCTTGCCAGTATAAATGTGGATTAAACTACAGTCGCAACACCAACAGGTTAAATTCATGGAAATGCATTGCTGATGCAGCTGGTGTGGATTAAACGCTTGTTAATCAAAGCATAACCACTTCATGTGATGTACATTAAAAAAAAAAAAACACACACACACACTTCATACATACTGTTTGAGAATCTGTTTGAGACAGAATGTTGTATTATATAGGACATTTCCATGCAGGCAGCAAACTAAACAACATATCTGGTACCCACAAATTCAGTTAAAAATTGATCTAGAGTTTACACTTAAAAAACAGCACTAGAATTTAGACCAGCTTCAAAATGCAACACAAAAGAACACAAAACTGAAATACAATGTATGTCCATTTGTACATTATCATGGTATATGTTGGTAAAGGGTTTTTGAGTTGCCTTCCAGTCAAATTAACCAAGCCCAAGCACAGCAAAGTCATTGGAAAAGCACAGCAGAATAAATGCTTTGAGTTGGCCTCTTGCAGTATAAGCAGAGATAAGACACAGGTGATAAACAAACTTGACTTCTAATTATCTTTCAAGATGAGTTGATATACATGAAGTGAAATATCTGTTCAAAATAGAGGACACATTAATACATTTTTAACAGATATATTGTTTTGTGCCTCATACTTTATAATGGCTTTAGGTTTTAATGATAATAACCTTTATTTAGTCAAGTCAGGTCAAGTGGACTTCACTGTCAGTCCTCTAGGAATTGGAACAAAGTGGCGTTTCACTGAAGAATGGACAAGAAGCAGAGAGGGTAAAGGCACTGGAAAGTAGCAAAATGCAGCAAAATAACAATCTGAAAACACATAGTTAATTATTTCATGCATAGTGTCCACAGTTATGGACAGTAAATTTATGGTTCTTTTTTATATTTTAGATAAATAAATATAAGATGCAAATCACCTCCAAATCACTTGAGAGCATTACTGTAAATTGGCATAACCTTCTATAGCTCTTTAGATTATTTGTCCTCCTAAATCTTTACTAATTTCTACATAAATTATTATTATTATTATTATTATTATTATTATTATTATTATTATTGACATATTTTACCTCTTTGTGTCATTATTATAATTTTTTTTTCAAGGCATAATGTTTTAGCCTTTCTTTCTCATGGACAATCCATTTATTTGATCTGATATTCAAAATTCATGTACAGTATGAAGCAGTTGTATTAATTGCTTTAAAAAAAAAGAGAGAGAGAGAGAAAATCTAGAGAATCCGGATATGCCTATGAAAAATTCATGCATGAAAGGGTTAGCATTATCTACTTAGGCTGTATTAACCACAGTAACACTATGTAGCAAGTAAACTGCAACTGGCTGGGTAATTGACATTATTAGGCTGTAAAGCTGAACACATTTTATTGCAATTTATTTCAAACAATTTAGTGATTGTCTCCAAGAACCTCACTACAGTATAAAAATTAAGCCCTATCATAAGCAGTACTTATGAACGAAGCCATTGCATAAGTGTAGCAGCAAGATCGGAGTCCATTGTGTAATATGATTGCCTCAGAGAAGAAACTGTTGCGAAGTCTAATAATTGAATGTAAATAATGCAGGCAGGTTTAATGATGAAATGATGAATTATGAAATATGTAATATACAGTACATAAAACTGACAGAATTGCCAAGCCCTACAGCAAATGAGTTGAAGTTATTTATTATACAGTCCCCTTTGAATCTTTTGGAACAGCAAGGCCAATTCATTTTTTTGTGCTATATACCAAAGAAACCCAAATGGGTTTGAGATCAAAATATGGATATGAGGTTAGGATTTCAGCTTATATTTCCTGGTATTTATATCTAGATGTGTTAAATAACATAAAACAGCCACTTTTTAAGCAAGCAAAAGTATAGAAACAGATGTGTTTTTAAGTAAATTAAAGTAAATTAAACTTAATATTTGGTTGCATATCCCTTGCTTGCAATACCTGCATCAAGCCTGAGACTCACAAACATCAACAAATTGCTGGTTTCTTCTTTTGTGATGCCTTTCCAGGCTTTTACCACAGCCTCTTTCATTTGTTGCTTGTTTCAGGGGGTTTCTCGTTTCAGTCTCCTCTTCAGGAGGTGAAATGCTGCTCAATTGGTTTAAGGTCTGGTGACTGACATGGCCAGTCTAAAACCTTCCACATTTTCCACCCTGATAAAGTCCTTTGTTGTGTTGGCAGAGTGTTTCGGATCATTGTCTTGCTGCATGATAGAGTTCCTCCGGATTAATTTGGATGAATTTCTCTGTAAATTGGCAGACAAAACGCTCCTGTAAACTTGTGAATACATTCTTCTGCTACAATTATAAATCACAGATAAAGATTAGTGAGCCTATTCCAGAAGCAGCCATGCAAGCCCAAACCATGACACTACCTCCACCATGTTTCACAGATGAGCTTGTATGTTTTGGATCATGAGCAGATCCTTCCTTTCTCCACACTTTGGCCTTTCCATCACTTTGGTAATCAAGATCACTAATCTTGATTCCAGAACTTTTGTGGCTCATCTCTGTATTTCTTTTTACTGGCTACCCAATTCTTACTGCTGATGAGTGGTTTGCATCTTGTGGTATAACATCTATATTTCTGCTCTCTAAGACTTCTTTGAATAATGGATTGTGATACTTTTACCCCTGCCTTGTGGAGGTTGTTGGTGATGTCACTGACTGTTGTTTTGGGGGTTTTATCTACATATAATTACCCGGAAATAAAAGCTAAAAATTCTAAACTCTATTCTCTTCTCTTCTTTTGATCTCAAACCAAAATGTCTTCAGTCTACAGCAAAAAAATTAAATGTACCTTGCCATTCCAATAGTCTTGGAGGGAACTGTGCTTTAAACCACCATCATTCTGGTCCATTTAACTTTACATTGCTTTGCAAACAAGATTCCATAGTTAAACAACACCTTTCTTATTTCTAAATTTGTGTACCCTGTTGTGTACTGGAAACCTCTATTAGTTTTTTTGGCAATCACATGATGCAAATGTTAATCGATGTTTGCTCAAAAATCACTTTACCTCTGCTGGTTGAAAAGTGACTGGGGAATATTACAAAGGATGACAGCAGTAGATATTGAAATATTACTGATCACATAAATAGTAAATGTAAGGTATTATTTACAATTATGTTGGCTTTACAGCTCTTCCTGCAGTTGGAAGAAATTGTGCTGTGGGATGCTATTTGTTCTGAGGATGTCAATGTGTGCTGCAAAAAGCCATAGCTGTGTATTCCATCAGCCATAGAATGATTAATTGATGTTAAAGGCAAACTAACAGTGTACTGATAAACACTTGAGTAACCTTGTGTTCAAGATAAGTTGATATAAATGGTTTGAAGTATTGGAGGCTCAAAGAAGCCTAATGCTTTTGCCCAGGAATGAGTCTGGTCATAAAGCTGACACAAGGTTGGCTCCATTGATAAAATGGCCATTAAAGTTAAGCCTGAAGGACAGCAGGAGAAAGAATTCAAGAGACTTAAACCTTTTAGGTCCTCTTGTAACCACTGCACTTTTTTTCGATAGTCGTTTTTACAGAGTACAATAAGTCCATTTGCTGACACTTGTCCATTATTGACTTGTCTGTTATTGACTTTTATATAAATAACTGCGGTAATGACATCATTGACTGTCAGGTTGAGGTTAGCTTTGTATATGAAATCCTTATTACCTAAATTATTTAACATGCATTTTCTACCTCAACTATACAATTTACCAAGGTAAATCAGGAGTGGAAATTACTAGGAAAGAAAATGTGCAGCATTTTTGGCAACCAAATCTGTTCTAGCATTGCCACAGGAGACGTGATGAAAGTGGATCAGTGTGAATTTTGCATTTTATATGTACATATAAAAACACATAATGATACTTTCCACATGTTACACACTATAGCTGCAGCTAATCAATTCAATTCAATTCCATGACAACAGACATTGTGACGATAGACACTGTCACAAAGCTGTTTCCATCCAAAATGGACGCTGCTGGAAAACCAAGAAAAACGTGTTTTATCATTCACAAATTCTATCAACAATTAAAAACTTGTTTCTCCTGTGTCCCAGGTTCACCTCTTACCCTGTCTGCATTCTGCTATGCGCAACCCTGTTTTACCTCCCCTGTGACCCACACATATACAAGACAGTGAAATTATTTTCTTTGCATATCCGAGCTTGTTAGGAAGTTAGGGTCAGAACGCAGGGTCATGGTGCAGTGCCCCTGGAGCAGAGAGGGTTAAGGGGCTTGCTCAAGGGCCCAACAGTGGCAGCTTGGTGGTGCTGGGGCTTGAACCCCCAACCTTCTGAACCCAGTGCCTTAACTGTTGAGCCATCACTGCCATCTACTACTATGCTGCCGATCTGAGTTCGAGCCCCGGCCTCGACCATTACACTAGGCACACTTGTACTCTGCTGTTCCCAGGCTCCCTTCACCATCCGTGCAGCTCGTGAGTTGAGCACGCCGCCCACCTGATTTTGAACCCCAGCTCTGACGGTAACACTAAGCCACACCTTCCCCATGGCTCATGCCTAGAGGATGTCTGACCATCAATCTGCTGACCCGAGTTTGAGTTCTGGTCTCACTGCTGTACCCAGTCATGTTTCTACAAACACATCTCTACTTTCATTTCAATAAACCTGTTTTAACCTTCTGTCCCTGAGTCTGTGTTCTGCTTTTGGGTCCAAGCTCTCATTGGTTATAACAGAACAATCTGGCCAGATATACCCAGCAGATTTAGATCGCCTGCCTTTGGCCCTGTCTAAAATTGGTGGCTAAATAGACCATGAACAAACTAACAAAAACAATCAGAATATTGCATAGCATAGGAACCTGAGCAATTTGTGGGCTGTTACTTTGTGGAAGATACACAATATGGTCAAAAGTATGTGGACATCTGACCATCATATCCATATGTGCCCATTCCAAAACCATGGGTATTAGCATGGTTGGTCCCCCTTTACTGTTATAATAACAGTATATTCCACCCATAAATATGGTGGTGGCTCTAATGTTTTGGGGCTGTTTTTCTGCCAGAGAACCTGGACATTTTGTAAGGATGCATGGCATCATGAACTATCAAATATCAACAGATATTAAATGAAAACCTGACTGCCTCTCCCAGAAAGCTTAAAATGGGCCGAGGTTGGATCCTAACCCTAACCCATACATCAAAATCAACACAAAACTGGTATATGGACTCTGGAGATTTATCTGAAATCTTTCTCATAGTTTGCCACTAAAAGCTTTTCCATTCATTGGATCACTCAAATGTAGTTAGGGTGACTAAAAAAGCAAAAAAGAAGAGCAAAATAAAAGCACTACAAGGTCAGAATTCCATATAAAGACATTACTTGAGACAGAGAATTTCCTTCATTGTGCTTTAGCGAAGCTATAAGCAGCAGCTTCTCTGAATGCTCACTGAGTCATCCAGCAGGTTTAATTGTTAGGCTAATATACTTGATTTCTATAGTAATTTTTTTTTTAATCATGTGTTTTTTTGTTTAAAGATTTTTTTTTAAAATGTCTGGTTTTTATAGTCTATGGGGAAATGTCCATTCATACTTTACATGATTATAAATCCCATACAGGTCTTTTATAAGACCTATATGGTAACATGTTCTGAGTAAGCTGAAGCATAAGGTTACCACTAATTCGCTGCATCATGTTGATGTAATTCATTCTGAATCCCATTGAAAATACAATAAGGAGATGTACATTTGGCAAGTCAACTTCTTTTAAAGAACTAAAACCTGGAATTAGCACCTATGTACCACTAGTCAAATAAAAATGACCTCCCTAATTAAAAGGAGGTGAATTTCATGCTTTATGAAAGCTGACATGGACATGACTTAACCAAATCATGTAAACTGACCCTTGTGCCCTTATCACAGTGGAAAACAGGATCATGATTTCTTAAAATGACAAATAAATGTTAATCCGCCCCAGTGCCATTTTAATGAGCAGTGACATTTTGATGTTGTTTGTTAAATTGCCTTGGATTATTCTTTGGTATGGTTCATGATTCGATTTCCCAATGTCAGGGGGCCGGAGAAGAAATTTTTGTAGCGTGTACCCTTGAAAGGTGTGTCACTTAGCTGGCCTTATAAAGGAAGAGCAGAGAGAGGGTTCAGACATCAGAAACACACACGAACGTACATAGTGGGACGTCGAGTGGAAGAACTTGAGTTCACTTACGCTGTTGCAGAGGGAGAATTCGCAAACAGGGGAAGTGCAGACACCTTTCTTCCTTCACAACATGTAAGTAAATCATAAATATATGTCTCCCAATTTTAATTTTATCCACTTGCTGCAAAAGTGTGTCAGACATTGTTAGTCAGTTATATTTAATTTTATGTTTAGTTTTTGTTTTTTGTTTTAGTTTTGTTTTATTATTCTCTTGTTTCTTGTCATGATCAGTACATGATGTGGTTGGATTAAGGAACCATGACCAGAAAACATTTTTGTATTTAATTATTTTAGAACTGAAGGGCTTTTAATATTTTTCAACGGCTCATTGGTAAAACCGAATACAACATTCAATGAGTAAATAGATCAATATATTTTACTACATTTGCACAACTCTGAATGTATAGATTTGCATTTATAGCCTAGAAGCATCACTTCTATTTTACTTTTTACTGTTTACTATAGTTCCCTTGCAATGGTTAAAGAAGCGAGAATGGGGTGTCCTGTGTGGATGTTAGCTCTGGCTTTGCTGTGTGCAAGTGGCTCAGAGGTTAGAGCCCAGTGCTGGGAGAACAGTGGCTGCAGAGATCTAAGCTCTGACAGAAATATCCTGGTGAGTATCTGCTCTACTGGTTGTCTATGAAAGTGCCTGTTTATTCTGAATCTGTTGCCATCAGGGTTATGGGCTTGTTATTTGATTTACTACTTAGAACACATTTCCGGTGGTTTCATACATTTATAACTAACTATCAATACAAAGTAAATATGCTTAAAGTGACTTTAGTATTACATGATCTTTTTCTTTAGCTTTCTTGTGCTTCTTTGGCAGGAATGCATCAGGTTGTGCAGATCTGAGCTTACAGCAGAATCTCCTCTCTACCCTGGAGATGGCCACCTCCAGTCCGTCTTGCTCATACCCAGTGAAATCACGACTACCAGACTTTCCACCCCACAAGAGGATGAAGCTCCAGAGTCTGGTCCACAACACGAAGAAAAGCGCTCTTACTCCATGGAACACTTCCGCTGGGGTAAGCCTGTGGGTCGCAAGCGCCGGCCCATTAAGGTGTATGCCAATGGGGTGGAGGAAGAGTCATCTGAGGCCCTGCCAGCAGAGATGAGGCGCGAGCTAGGTGCTGTTGAGGACAGCACCGTCAGCCAGCAAGAGAAGAAAGATGGTTCCTATAAGATGAATCACTTCCGCTGGAGTGGCCCACCTACCAGCAAACGCTATGGAGGTTTCATGAAGTCTTGGGATGAGCACAGCCAAAAGCCACTGCTCACACTTTTCAAGAACATCATCAACAAAGACGGACACCAGAAGGACCACTGAAGAACTCTTGATTAACATTAACAATTAATATTCATTACGTAGAAATATATTTATTTGTTCTTATTTTCCCCACATAAATTCATATTCTTTGAAGTGTAAGCCTACTGTACACAATAAAAGTTAGATTAAGATGAAACTTATATTTTAACTAATAGTACTTTGTTCTAGTAGCCAGCAGTACTTTCACCATATAATCTATAATAAATGCAGACTAGAAGTAATATGTTGATTAAATATTGATTAGAGGCTGATGGTCAAACCATTTTCATTTCTTAAGATGTACTATATTGTAAAATACAAAAATGTTAACTATAAAATAATTGTATTTCAAGCAGTAAATGTCAAGGTGATTATTTTGAATGAAAACCCAGTAATGCCATTAAAAATATAAGCACACAAACCAAGAAAAAATGGTTGGAATCATATGTTCAGTGCTTTTACCACATCAGAAGACCATGATTTTATATGGAAATTAAAAGTAATTAATAGGCATTGATCTAATTAGTAAAAAAATAATAATAATAATAATAATAATGTAAAAAATGTTGACAATTCATTTTATTTTTCAACTGCTCAATTTCCTTATTGAAACAATTCCAGCACCTTAGCACCTGTATACTCATTTATCTATTTCCTATTTTCCTCAGGCAACTTTAGGGGATATTGGCTGTTTGGGTTAAATTCTTCATCATTCTCCACCATTATGTGCAACGGAAATTAACTGTTTAAAATGAGCTACCTGTATTCTCCACCAAATATGCAGGACAGACTAGCAGATCAGCTAGAAAGGGGAAATTTGGCTAATGTAGAATTTCTGATCAACTATTTGTCCAGTGATAATTTTTTAATGATGATATTTTAGACATTACCTCCGTGGCCACCGTCAATAATATCCTAAATATAGTGAAACATTATTTGAAGAGCATGTAGCAAGAGCGACAATTCAAGGCAATGGACCTTCTAAACAATAAGACATGTGTGTTTAAAAACAGACAAATCTTTACTGGACTATTCTACGACACAGAAACTAATCTAACATATAAATATGGGGTTAGAATTGTTTCATATTCCCAAATACATAGATTACGAGCAACAAATAAATGTAGCGAGATTCACAAAAATTAATCAAATTCACAAATAAACAGAATGAGATCCTCAAATATATGTGAGGAGTTTAAAAAAAAATGAATTAAATTCACAAATCAATAAAATGAGATTTACGAATAAAATTTTTTTACAAATATGTTTTTATGTCACAAACACAACTCTGCGTGACATTCAATTGTGAATGGCGTCCTGTGAATTGGTGAGGTCAGGTGAGGGGGTGAAGTCAGTGTTCCAATTCATCTCAAAGGTGTTCACTGTGGTTGAGGTCAGGGCTCTGTGCAGCCCATTCAAGTTCTTCCACTCCGACCTTGGCAAACCATGTCTTCATGGACCTCGTTTTGTGCACAAGGGAACTGTCATGCTGGAACATGTTTGAGCCTATTAGTTCCAGTGAAGGGAAATTGTCATGCTACAGCATACGAACACATCCTATACAAGTGTGTGCTTTCAATTTTGTAGCAACAGTTTAGGTGTGATGTTCAGGTGTCCACAAACAGCATGTAACAGCTCTGTGAGTCTGGAAACACTGTTGAGGAAAGAGTTAGACCAATAAAAAATCATTTAATAGAATACAATCTCATTTGGAGTTAGTCAAGTGGGTACAGTTTAAACGACATTCCAGTAGGTGGCAGTAATGCTCCCTATGCCGAAGTGGGTCGCTATTGATCAACAAGACGACGAAGAAGAAGTGTTTACGTCAACTGAGCCGTGTCACTAAGGCGATAGATAAAAGAAAGCTCCAAACATTTATGTGACGTTTGTTTAAAAAAATGTAGTGGGGGAAAAAACCGACGTTTAGAATTAGTCAAGTATGAATGAATGAATGAATGAATGAATGTCTTTCGCTAGAAAGCTCTCACTATCATGTATGTGTGCTAGAAATTGAAGCCGGATGCTAACTTTGTTTGTAGTAAACAGAAGAGACCGCACTAGTTGCAAATCTAATCGATCAGATTTTGTAGATAGTTAATAACATCGGACTGAACATGGACACGAATGTACAGAAAAGGAGGGAAAATAAAAAATCGTTGCGGATTAAGGTTATCAGCCTCGGGAATGCAGAGGTTGGTAAGGTGGGTATAAACCCATAGGCAAGCTAATAAACTAATACTGTGCATATATATATATATATATATATATATATATATATATATATATATATATATATATATAATATATGTGTGTGTGTGTGTGTGTGTGTGTACACGATGTATAGTTGAATATGGGTACACTGTAATTGATGAGTGCTACAGTAGTTACTCACATTATGTAAAGTATAAAACACTTGAGGACTTGCTGTTAAAGGAGAAAAATCAATGATAGTTACATTTTTTTTATTACTTTATTAAAGAACGATACTAATACTAATACATCACATTCACTTTTAACCATTTATAATTAGACTTAATGTTAAGGAACATCCATGAGACAAGGTAGAGCCTGCTGTCAGTAACCGGGTATAGAAACCTGTGGTGGAAAACCTCCTGACTGTTACAAAGCACTGACACTGGAGACTCCTTCCATAAATGTTAAATAAATGCCTCCCGAAAACAAAAAAAGTTATCAGTGAAAACATAGCAATGATTATACGTGTTTGTGAAATAACAGCGTTTTTTTTTTTATGTCTGTTTATTAGTGTTCTTAGATTATGTCTCTGATTGAGCTGTTACTATAGAAATGGTAACATATTAGAATAAGCGTATTAATATAAACTTGTCGTTTGAGTTACAGCTAGAACACACTTTGAGCTGTGCTGTTAGAGAAAAGTCAGTCATCAGCATGCTCCTACTACAGGGATTCAAGAATTAAACAGTGCTGCGGTAGAAATATAATATAATACTTGCCCAGTTACCCTGTCTACATGATTCATCTCCTCATCTGTATGTCCTTCATGGTCTCGTATGTTACAGAGCAATTACAAACCTTCTTAATTTAAGTAAAAATTAAGTAACTTAATTCTTACTTTAAATGAATCAGTCTTGATCAATTAATAAGAAGGTCATTCTGCTTAGACTTTAAAACCAAGATCATGTTTTAAAACGTTTTTTATTGTACCTTTTTTCTTTCAGAGTTGCATCATTAAACGATACTGTGAGAAACGATTTGTACCCAAGTATCTGGCCACAATTGGGATTGATTATGGTGTGACAAAGTAAGTGAGGTGGTTTAAGACAAGTTGTTATTTGTGATTCTGTTTTGTGTCGCTGATTATGTACTTTTTTTTTAATAGTCAATCTTTGGAATGCCTGTTGGTTTCTTAATTCCTTGTTTGAATATGTCTAAATCACTACAGTTTACTTGGTATTTAAACAAGAGAAAATATAAATCATTTCACCAAACCTTTGTTACATGATAAATTGATAAATGGAGTTCTGTAACTATGACAAGTAACAGTGAGCTTTACACTGAATATTTATCAACCAGCCAGTCCAACTGAGTACTGCAAGAATAAACAGTATACATTTTCTAATAGGAATAGTCATGATATTACACTTAATGCTTCTTTTTTTTTTTTGGCTTTCTCTCCCTCAAGGGTTCAAGTACGGGACAGGGAGATAAAAGTAAACATTTTTGACATGGCAGGACATCCCTTCTTTTATGAGGTAGTAATGTTATTATTTTCATCTACTTTTATCGATATTTTTGTTTCTGGAAAAAAAATATTGGCATGGTTGAATCGATGTCATGATGTTAGCGTCAGAATGTTTCAGCAGGAAATATTATTCCACAAAACTTGAGATCTGGCCTCAGTGTTACTGGATTTGAGGTGTATTTAAAATGAAAATTGTGTTATAAATAAGACTAAGATTATTGACAGTGAAATAATACTGGTTCTCCAGGTCCGCAATGAATTCTATAAGGACTCGCAGGGTGTGATTCTGGTGTATGATGTAGGACTTAGAGAGAGCTTTGATGCCCTGGACAGCTGGCTCACAGAGATGAAGCAAGAGATGGGCTCACAAGCCAATATGGAGAGCATTATTTTTGTCGTGTGTGCCAACAAGGTCAGCTTTACATATCTAATGTGTTCTTTTCATGATTATTTTTTTAAATATTGAATTGCTCATATGCACTTGTGTGGTGTCTAAGCATCCGTGCCAACCTTCTTAAAGTCTGTGTGTGTAGATCTCTGACTTTATCTTGCAGGTCGACTTGACTAAAAGGCGAGTGGTAGACGAGAGTGAAGGCAGATTGTGGGCAGAGAGCCGAGGTTTTCAGTATTTTGAGACATCTGCTCAGAGTGGCGAAGGCATCAGTGAAATGTTTCAGGTTTGTATTCTGACATTCAGTATGCCTCAGCTCTAGTAACGTATTGACGTAAGGTCTGACACCGGTACCAATTGTTCTATAGGTATCCGTAGTCAAGGTAGTACTAAAAGGTAACACCAATTCAATTATTATCCAGATTCTTATTATTGTCCTGCTTGAGCCTACTGTATGTACACTATATGACCAAAGGTTTGTGGACACCTGACCATCACATCAGTATATGGTTCTTTCCCCAACTGTTGCCACAAATTTGGAAGTACACTGTTGTATAGATTTTTTTTGTATGCTTTAGCATTACAATTTCCCTTCATTGGAACTTAGAGGCCTAGCATAACAATGTCCATGTGCACAACGCCAGGTCTATGAAGACATGGTTTGCCAAGGCTACAGAGGAAGAACTTGAGTGTCCTGCACACAGCCCTGATCTCAACCCCACTGAACACCTTTGGGATGAACTGGATTGCCAACTGTGCATCAGACCTCTTCACCTGACATTATCTGATCTCTCTAATGCTCTTGTGGCTGAAGGAGCACAAATCCCCACAGCCACGCTCCAAAATGTAGTGGAAAGCCTTCCCAGAAGAGTTGAAGTTGTAATAACCGTAAATGGGGACTAAATCTGGAATGGGATGTTCAAAAAGCACATATGTATGTGATGTTCAGGCGTCAAGAAACGTTTGGCCATATAGTGTATTTTAGATGCACGAGAATGAAGTAAGGCATAATGCATTCACATGTACTTGTGTACCTTGAATTTGCATTAGAAGAATGGGCAGGAGGATTATTGGTGCCTCTATTTAAAAAAAAATAATAATAATAACTTGTCTCTAAAAGTTTGTGGGTTGTTGTACTTGATCAGGCCTTTTTTTCCTCGATTACTGATATGTGTGAGAATGGAGGGAAGAGACCAAACCCAGAGGTCAGTATTGGCTTCACCAAAGAGCAAGCTGACACTATACGGCGTATCCGCAACAGTAAAGACAGCTGGGACATGCTGGGAGTAAAGCCTGGGGCAACAAGGTAAGAGAATAGAGTGAGAAAAATTTTTGTTTTTTTTTCCAGAACCACCTTTATCAAAGTCCTTTTAATGTGCAAAATAAGTTTTAGAGATTTATACATCATCTTACGTAATTCTACGGTTTCAAAATACCGCTGTGTGCTTTTGAACTTTGTACACTAGGTGAATGATTATTTTAATTCTGAGTACATTGATTGTGTTCTGGGTAAATGCACTGCACACTGTGTGCTGTTATGCAATAGTGGGGCCATTTTTCAAATATTCTTTACAAAGCAAACACATGCACTAAGAGATAGAAAGAAATGGACAAGCAGTCACAGAGATTGGGGTAAAGCATTCTAAAAACTGGGTGTTGCCACACAGAACCACTACCACCTGAGGAGAGAGTAATGTGTGCTACTACAAGCAGTATTCTGCAAGATGATCTGAGGGCACAGCTGTAGGACCTCAAACATTAAAGCAGAAGTGGAACCATTTAAGTAGAATAGTGTTTCTTGACCCTGTTCCTGGAGTATCACCACCCTGCACCTTTTCGTCTTTTACCCAGTTCAATCGAGTTCAGGCTTGTTAATTAACTTTGGTGAATTTGGATCAGTGAAAAACCACCGAAATGTGGCAGGCCTGTGGTGACCCTGGACCAGGATTGTGAAACACTGCAGCAGGGGGGATAAACTCCATGTGGATGCCTGTGGTTTTGGAGTGGGATGTTCGACAAGCCCATATGTGTGTGTGTTGGTGAGTTGTCCACATACTTTTGGCCATGTTGTGCTATTTAGTAAATTGGCATATGGGAAAAGGTAGAATAACAATATGGTGTCTACTCACCTTTGGTGCTTGGACCCCTAATAATAACATCAGCAACAACAATAAAAAAAATCGGACAGTTTTAATTCTTTTAAAACCTTCCATACATTAAATTTATGTGCCTAGAACTACATTATAAATCTCGCAACCCCAAGTTTGAGCGCCTATACAGCTTGTGCAGATAATAGTTTTTATAAATATATTTTGCGCTACTTCTCAGTTGCACCTACTGTTTAGATATTGCTGCTTTCCCCTAGATTCCAGATGCAGAATGATGCATACCAGTCATGGTCATGTTGCTTGGTGTTTAGCAGTTCTAAATACCTCTAAATAGTGGTATCACCATCTTTGAAATATATCTAATTAAAAGAAATGCATATCAATTAAAGATTCAAATGCTGGGCTTTTAACTTTGTCACGTTTGGTTATAGAGAGGAAGTCAACAAGGCGTACAGGAAGCTTGCTGTGCTTCTGCACCCAGATAAGTGTGTGGCACCGGGCAGCGAGGACGCCTTTAAAGCAGTGGTCAATGCACGAACATCCCTGCTGAAAAATATCAAGTAGTATCCAAACAAACATGAACATATTGGTTTAAAGAAAGTGTTTACGAAAAGAAAGGCTCTACGTTTGCAGTGTGAAAATGATGCCATACGATTCTGTTTTCATCTATGTGCCGCCATATCTGTGTTCAGTGACGTGTTTCAGTTAAGTCTTTTGTGTGTTAAACATATATTTAAAAATGTGTGATCAGATATTTGGTTATATGATATGATATGATAAAATATAATACCTTCATACTTATAATGAATACAATAATTAACCTCATCCGGTTCATTTAGCTGATATATAATTTATTTAACCTCTGAATGTTTCAGGTAGCTCCTTAAGCAAGAAACTTTAAGGTACCATTGTTTACATTTATTATTTCTCCATCTGATTATGGATTGATGTCTTTATTTCCAGTATGAACAATTGAATCAGCATTACATTGCTGCTATTTCATCTTGAGTTGTAATTAAGGATTTCACTTTGAAGAACACGCTGTACTCAAACAAGCACACTTTGATAAAGATATTTGTGTATCTGTGGCAGGAATTAAAATTTAGCATATATAGGCAATGAAAAAAATAAAGGTTGTATGCCCTCTGACAGAGTTTAGCCTTAATCCATTCTACAGTTGCCACAGCTGGTTATCATACCAGTCATCTCATCTGAGGGACACGATTGGATTGTCATTTTGTGTCATTTTGTGTCATTTAGTCTCAGAAGGAAGCAGAGATGTTATTGCTGTGCAGATTTAAATTGTTTCAGTATAAATACATATTTTAAGACACTTTTATCCTGGTACTGCTTATTTATTTATTTATTTTCTCAGACCCAGTGGCATTTTAGTTGATAGTCAGCAATCATCTGGCTTTTTTTTTTGTATGAAAACACCTAAATCTGCTTTGCTTGCACAGTGCAATGTGGAATGTTGCATTTCAAATCACAAGGGAATTTATATATATATTTATGGGTTGTGTTTGCACTTAAAAATCCTCTTGAGCTCTGTTTTCACTCATGGGTATACATACTGTATACCTACTACAGATTCTGGTGCCAAGAAGTGTCACTGTCACTGACAGTCATTGTAATGTTTACATATGAAATGACAGGTTTATGAAACGTTACATCATTTTGTGTGTACATTCAAAAAATACTGGATACTGCTTACTGGAACGTGTCTTTGCCTATATAATACAAATTGTGAATTTTATTCTCACAGAAAAATAATTAGGAAATATAATTTGTTATCGGTTTTCATCCATTTTGCCCTTCCCTTCTGCTGAGAGAATTGATTTTTTTATTGACTAATAGGTTCGGTAAGTTTGATAAGCATTAGTTTGTGTAAATGCAGTTTGACACTAAGAATGTGCATGGTGTAGCTTTCAATAAAGATATGATTACAAAAGCAAATAGTGTTGATGTGACATTCAAGTAGGACATGGTCATGGAGCATTTCTGTTATTAAATCTGATGTCCTTAGTGCATGCTTCCTCCACTTCCACTGGTGCGTAGCTTTAAAATGATTTCCAATACGCAACTCTCAGTTCACAGACAGGTAAAGCGTAGTGTAGCTCTGTACTGTTTATTAAATTAAGCAATATTTCTTGGTTGGAATTTTTGCAACATTGACTCTTTTTCTTAGCTTTAATTGATTGAACTGAAATTTAGCAGGGTTATATTATAGAGTTGCGTAAAGGTGCGTTCTAGTGGCTTAGAAGTTGGAAGAGCCATAAGGACATTGGATGATAGGATAATTATTGAGAAACATGTTGTACCTGTTCATAAAGTAGGTACTGTTTGTGTTAACAATTGTAAAATGTTTATGGAGGGTAACACTGTAAAGCAAGTGAGTATAATATCTTGCATGAAACGTCAGAGCTTGTATTTTGTATAAATTGTTATACAAGTGTATGTTTGAATAATGTACTGTCTTGCTCTGTTGGTGTATTAATGTTTTCTTGTTTTTATGTATGTGATGTTCACATAAAATGTTTATGCTAGCTGCAAATGTTTCTTATTATGTTTATTATTGTGTGGCTTGCTGTGTGCAATATTTAAGGTTTATTAACTGAACTCAACTGTCCTTTTACATCTCCAAAAAATAGGCTTTTACTTAGTAAGAATGTTAAATAAGGAATAACCCACAACAGACTGCAGTTATACAGAAGTAATCCATTCTGTAGTTCTGTGATGTGGCAACTTTAAAAAACTTTACTGACATAGCATTACCTTTAACCACTATGAAGTATATATTATGTGTAATTTTGTACTTTTGGAACATCCATTTCGTACTCTGTTAATTAACTAATTAAATACGAATAGTAGTTGCTGCGCTATCACTCTTATTTTTCCACTGAAATTTAGTAAGGTAGTGTGTGTTGTGATCCTGGCCATCCTGGAAGAGATCTGCAGTACCAAATATGTCAGCTGCAGCAACTGGCCCGTTACCTCTTAACCTGAAATGCTAGCAGAATGTCGTGTGCTGAATCATTAACAAAGACGTCACCTACATCACAAGTTGTTTGGAAGGGTTTCAAGAAAAAAGTCTCTACTCTCATCCAAAAACAAACTCAAGTGTTTTCAGTTCGCCAGACACTACTGGAACTTCAAATGGGATTGGCATTATAGTAGAAGACTCAGAGCTGTTATCTTGGCAAAGGAAGGTAGCACAAAGTATTGACTAAAAGGGTGGCAATAATTGTTGCACACCTATATTTAACAAAGTTTAGAGCAAGAGAGCAGAGTATTTTTGTGAATTAAAAAAAAATCAAAAGGTTAAACAATAAAGACAAATTTTCACAGGCTTCTTTGCTATTTACCAAGAACGACAATATTAATGGAGGGAACTGTATATTTGCATTATTTCTCTCTCTCTCTCGGTCTCGCTCTTGCTCTCTCGTTCTTTTTTTCTACTATAGTCTGCTAACATTCATTTGTGTCCACAACTTAATGAAGCTACAAATCTGGGTCTTAATATGGATGTGGAATGTTGGGTATTTTCCCATGACTTTAATTTGCTAATTTGAGTCGTCAAATTAATACAAACAATGGCAATGTTTTTGTTAATCCAATGCACTCTCTTATAAAGGAAACTGTCCCACGGTTTGAAGGATAAGCTGACTCAGTTACATCCGGTGCCGCACTGGAAGCCATTTTCACTATTGTTGATAACTGTGTGAAGATGCGCAGCAGAGTATGACATATTACACTCGCTGTTTACAAGAGCTTCCCCAGATTACTGTGAATGGTGTTAAACGTATTGTGAGGCAGTCAGCTGTCACACCCAACAGTAAGAACGAGAAGGGCTTCAAATTATATATTTTGAGTTACATCACCAACTTTACTTACAAATTTAAATCCGACTTTAGTTGGATTAAGGTAATCAGAAATCGCTGTTTACATAGTTTCTTAATCAGAGTATCATCTTAATTCAGTTAATATCGGATTAATGTTGTCCATGTAAATGTTTGTTTTATTTATTTTTTTTTTTTTTTGCATCCAAATGCTGCACAACCAACCATGGTAAGACCTTGATCTAGGAAGATTTTTTATTAATTTTTCTTTTTACAACATTAGCATTATATTTATTGCTTTTTGGCACTGAAAGAACACTCCTCTACACCACCCCATCCTCAACATTGATCATTCACAGGAAAAAAAGAAATAAAAATAATAATAAAAGGTACAGTATTTTTTATAGGTACTGTTGTTTTATTTATCAATTCCACCCATTAGTTTCAGCCTAATCACTTTCCAGTAGTTGCATAAAAGTGGCCTGCTTTCTGTCATCTTTCTCTCCCTGTAGGAGGTCGAATGAGTTTCTATGAAGACTATGAAGGAAAAAATTATCTATCCTCTCCCTGGATATATTATATAATAAAATGTTTTGCTGAATGCAGTTGTTTGCCTTGTTTATTTTGCACTATTGGCCAAACGTCTTTCAGGGGTTAAATCGAACAGTTGCTTGGATTGATATTCACATGCTTATGTGAATGTCTTAGCATAAGAGATTATTAGGATGTAAGTTATGACCATAGAAGCACCAAAAAAATATGAATGCATACATACTGTAAATGTATTACACCTCCCCTTTCTGCCACCCCTCACACCTCTGCTTCTGTCTGCTCGTGAAAAGTCACCTGCTAGAAGCCTCAAATAGGGTAACTAAAAAATATATAAACTAATAAAAAATAACTAATAAATGAAATCGTAAAATAAAATGCTTCCCTGCTGCTGATGTACATCCAGTGACGTGTAGTTGCAATTTCATTGGATTTTTGTAAAACATTGTTAAATGACAACTAGAGACTGACACACTGTACATGACTGAATGATTTAGCCTTGGGGTACACTTGGTGGCTTAGTGGGTAGCACCTTCGCCTCATACATCCAGGGTCAGGGGTTCAATTCCCACTGTGGGAACCCTGTGCTGCGGGTCCTTGGTAGTCCTCCGGGTACCTCCCTCAGTCCAAAGACATGCATGGTAGGCTGATTGGCATGTCCAAAGTGTCTGTAGTGTATGAATGAGTGTGTATGTGATTGTGCCCTGCGATGGATTGACACCCTGTCCAGAGTGTACCCCGCCTTGTGCCCGATGCTCCCTGGGATAGGCTACAGGCCCCTGACCCTGAAAAGGATAAGCGGTATAGAAGATGGATGGATGGATGGATGGATTTAGTCTTGGTCGTTGACTTTTGGCAGAATTTTCAGGGGTGATGTTTACAAGTGACACAAAAGAGAAAAGTGAAAAAATGTGAATGAGAAGAAAAAGATCAAGCCATCAGGATTTCAGTTTCGGAAAAAGAGACTGCTAGGACACTGAGAAATGGGACAACTTTGTTATAATTAAATTATTAACTTTATTAATGTGTAATTTTGCTGTGCTAGTTATATGAACGCAGTGATAGTCATAGATATAACAGCAAATTTCATCAAAGTTTGGATTGTGCGTTTTAACAATTTTAACAACATAACTTGCAGAATCAATACATGCAGCATTATTTTCATGTTATATTCTTATATTGTAACAATTAGGTTATTGCAATTATATTGTATCAGTATTATTGCTAGTATCATACCTCTTGTAGCCTACTCTCGACTTTTTCAGCCATTTCTCTATTTATTTGATTATTTTATTATTTGAGTTATATGTAATTGGTGTAAATAGTTATTTACTCCGTTATCGTATTTATTGTATTTATTTATAGTTTATTTATTTTATTGTGGGGGATTTCGCCTAGAGCACTAAGTAATGCGCATGCGCAGAGAGAGAGCGAGCGAGAGAGAGAGAGAGAGAGAGAGAGAGAGAGAGAGAGTATCTACCTGATAGGGATGCATCACGTGCTGAGATGTTCAGTAGCCTACAGTAAGTACATGTACTGAAGTCTCTTCTCTCAAGCATATGAGCGGCTCCTGAAGACAAACTCGCACTATGGAGGAAATAAACAAAACACACCGGGATGACTTGGTCCTCTTTGTAAATGGCAAAAAGGTAATTAAAAAAAAAAAAACCAAACGCATTGCTTCATTACCGAGTCACTTTTTATAAATCGAGTAAATTCAGTTGGGAAAAAAACAAACTCTTGTGTAGGCAAAATTTTGACTGGTTTATTTCTACAGATCACTGAGAACAATGCAGATCCAGAGATGACGGTGCTGAGCTTTCTCAGGAGAAAGTGTATCCTCTACCCAAAATCGCACGCGCACTACAAGTCTCTGTGTTTTAATCACGTGATCACATTTAGCAATGAAAATGAAAATAATCTGAATAACCTGTGCATCTGCAGAATGTTGACGCTGAACCATTCTGCAGAACTAAAAACTGTAGGAAATAAGGCTGAGCTTTGATTTGTGCTCACCTTAGAACCCTGGTGCACGCTTAATTTTTTCCTACACTCATGGCAATATGCCATTAGTAAATGAGTGACTACAATATCTAGCTGATTTAGGTATATAATGTTAGTTATAAAAAATATATATATATATACAAAGCTTGTACTTTGTCCTAAAGAACTAAGACGAGGTAAAGAGTGAATCCCCACTCATCAAGGCTGATTGACAGCTAATCTTACAGGGAAATAAAATTAGTGAGGAAATATGCTATACTAAATAAATCAATCAATCAATCTGTAAAGTGCATTTATGGAGGCTATTTTCAAAAAAGAGAAACAGGATTTTTTGTTGTTGTTGTTACTACAATGGTAACCGGCTATACAGGTGAAGTTGTAAGAAACTGGGTGTGTGCTTTGACATACATGCACTGTGAGACCCGGACCTTCTTAAGATGGAACAGAAAATCCGGATAAGAAGCAAACGTTCAGCTTACTAATTTTTAGCATTATGGATGGGTTGTTTTCAATATTTCTTGTTTTGTGTTGGCTTTAAGGCCTATGGCTGTTGTATTGTGAAATATTTCGAAAGGTCAAGTGGTTTGGTTCATCCTCTTTATGTCTGCTCAGACATTAAATAAATCATACTGGGTTTTACTGAATCGGTGTGTTTTTTTAAACAAGCTATGTCATCAGTTTGCTAATGTGACCAAGAGGGTACATAAGATTAAAAAAACAGTGAAAGTCTGTGAAAACTCTCCCCTTTCTGAGCTAATGTCTTCAACCCTGTGATTAGTGAGTACAGTAGGTAACTAGGTCTGATGAAATGCCTCCAGCTATAAATTTCACTTTTTCAACACGTTTGTCATCTCCAGGATTTTTTGTAAATACTCAGATTGGTCTGCTGAAATACATTGCTGGGGCTGAGTCTGGACTGTGTTACGCCAATTGACAAACCCTGGACCTAAGGATTAAAGTGCTCCTGTAGTAGTTGCTTTAGGTAGGGTTTAATTCCCACTGGTGCCACCATCAGTTGACTAGCATTATGGGTAACGTAGGAAACCGTCAACTCGGATTTGAATCATAATTAAATGGGACATTGATTATAAATATTCATATGCAAGTCATTCAGGGTGGATTTATTCTTTAGGAAAAAACACAAATATGTATATTTGCACTTTATGAATAATTTGCAAAAAAATGTATATTAAAAAAATACATTGAAATTTTATTATAGTTTATTAGTGGCAGTGTTTGCATATTTGATTGCACCGTTCTCTGGTTTTCCTTAATATTGATGAACTCAGTGGGTTTAACAGGGACTAAGCTGGGATGTGCTGAAGGAGGATGTGGTGCCTGCACTGTGATGGTGTCCAAGTTTCACCCACAACAGAACAAGATTGTGTATCTTTTCCATTAAACCACAAACAGACTGTATGTTGATCAGCCATCTTCATGGATGGTGTACTGCACTCTTCATTTCCAGAAGAAATAAAAGCTATGTATTTGTTGTTGTTTATGTTGTTGTTCTTCTTTTTGGTTAATTAGTTTACGTATATACTACAGTATATTATTCAATTTCTGTCACACAAGGATGTTGAACCTGTATAACTATTTATACATACATAGTAGAAATAAATTACATCCAGTATGTAAAAAAATTTTTTTTTAAATGTTGTCCTTGATTGCCTTGTCGTAGTCACCAGGCCATTAATGCATGTCTGGCACCACTATGCTCAATGCATCATTGTGCAGTCACTACAGTGGAGGGAATCGGCAGTGTAGCCAGCAAACTTCATCCTGTTCAGGTATGAAAGAAAAAATATTTACCTATGATTTTTAACATGGTGTGTTGCTTATGATGTTGTGTGCATCATTAGTCTGAAGTTTAAATTTAGATGGTTCATTATGTAACTTTTGATGCCTCCAATGGCAAACATCCTTGTATCGCTTAAGATATACACTATCCATTATACAGTGTTGTGTTTGGGCAGGAACGGATTGCTAAGGCTCATGGATCACAGTGCGGTTTCTGCACTCCAGGACTTGTCATGTCCATGTATGCCCTTCTGAGGAACAACTCCCAGCCTACAATGCAGGAAATCGAGGAGGCCTTTCAAGGTATAAAGATGGCCATAATCTGAAAAATCATATGCCATATTTTAAGATAATCTTAACACGTAATAGTAAAATTTGCATAAATGCAGTTATACACTTCTGCTGGTGTTCATTCATACAGGTAATCTGTGCCGTTGCACTGGGTATAGACCTATACTGGAGGGCTACAAGACCTTCACCAAGGTAATACAATGCCTAGGGTGATCCAGTAGCATTGACATAAGGGGTATGAAGGCACCAACTGCTCAGTGTTGAGTATTATTATGTGGTATACATTATGTGTTATATGGCAATCGTAATAAATTGTAGCAGAATCATAATGATGAAAGGATTTAATGGCATCAAAGTGCTTTACTACTGAACACTGTGCCAAGGCCTATATCAAGGAGATTTCACAACAAAATCTGTTCTGTATGAACATCAAAAAACAAAAAATGTTAGTCAGGAGAAGAGGAACCAGTGACATCCAAGCTTGGAGGCAATGGTCATTTAATCATCAAAAAACTCATGCAACTCAAGTCACATTATATGGTCAAAATTATATGATATGTTGGATGACACCTATATGTGTTCGGTGAACAATTTATTCCAAAGGCATGGCATTAATTGGAAGTATAACTGGTTAAATTTGCACTAGAAAGCCACTCCAGGTGCACACTGAAGCGATTAGACGCTTAAATGGAGGTAGAATTGTAGATCCATTTTAAGCTTCCCATTGTTACCGCACATTTTTATCTTGGTTTGACCAGGACAGAGGATGCTGTGGGGCAAAAGGGAAATCCAAAGTCTGCTGCTTGGCCACTGAGTACACAAAGGAGCAGGTAAATGTGAGCACAACCAGTGTGATCTGCTAACCACATCAGTTCTGTCATCAGTTCTAATTCTCACTCTGTAGCAATAATCAAGGCATCTTTGCGTATTAGTGAAATCAGTTGTACCTTGCTATAAAATCATGCCTGGGAAAGGACAGGAATGTAGAGGAAGCCAGGTATAAATTCATGCTACCTGACATTTCACGTTTTCTTTCTCCTTGGTGTTGAACAATGCAAAATTTTCTAACTATAATTCTACTTAACACAAACCGTTTGGTCAATTTATTATCAATATGTTTTACAGGAAGATTCAAAACATTCCGTTCAACAATTGTTTGACCCATCAGAATTCATGCCACTGGACCCAACACAAGAAATCATTTTCCCTCCAGAACTGATGGTACATTCAACATGTGAACTAAAATCAGGTTCTACTGCAAAAATGACAGCAATGAATAAATATCAAATTTAGTCTCAAATTAAATTAATTCAATATTTTATTTGTTTAAATTGAGCTATATCAAACACAGGGTATGTATTATACATGAACTGTACTTCAAATGTGATGTTCTACAGAGTCTTTCCAAGCATCCAACACGACAGCTGAGATTTCTTGGGGAAAGAGTTTTATGGATTCAGCCCAGCACCCTGAAAGAACTACTGGAGCTAAAGGCATTGTATCCTACAGCCAAGTTGGTGGTGGGCAACACTGAAGTTGGTGAGCCCTTCAGCAAAAAGTGTCATCTCTTAATATTATGCTTAGAATGTTATTCTACAGCTATGGCATCTTCACTGAATAAATATGAACAGATTTAAGTATATGGTTTGTAATCTGTCGGTTATTTTACCTTGAAAAAACATTTACATGATTTGGTAGAGAACGTTTATTTTGGTTCATGTTTTTATATGTTCTCACCTTTCTCCTTTGAAGGTATTGAGATGAAATTCAAGAACTTCCTGTACCCTGTGATCTTAGCACCAACCTACATCCAGGAACTCAACAGCATCCAGTACACGGAGACTGGTAAGTATTTGTGTAATTGCAGTCATAATTAATAATTGAATCAAGGAGTAAGAATTTGGTCATATCATACTATAATCTATGCAAAAAAATAGGACTTGCATGTAACGAAAAGATATATCTTTGAGTTTCAACTCTTCTGTTTGTTGAATCCAGTTTTTTGAGTCCAGTCTTCTGAATATAGAGTCTCCTTTTGAATATTGTTTGCTTATTGCTATACTGTGGACATTGGTAATAATTCTTTTTTGGATTTCCCGAAATAAAATATCACGTTGAGTTTGCACATTTGTGTCCAAACAGTTCCATGAAAACTGCATATGTGTGTGTTTGTATGTGTTTTAGGGATTGAGTTTGGTGCATCTGTGACATTGACTGTGTTGAAGGAGGTCCTTTGTGGAATGGTAGAAAAACTACCCAGCTACAAAACGGAGGTTTTCCAGGCCATACTCGAGCAGCTGCGCTGGTTCGCAGGACAACAGATTCGAAATGTTGCAGTATGTCATTTAGCTATTCCTCATAGTTTGGTGGGGTTTTTATGATGTCTGCATTAACACCATGTGTTAATTCCTGGGCTTGATAACCTTTCCAAAAACAAATTGCTACAAACATAGAAATTATTTATTAACATGTTTCTGAAGTATGTGAATTAAGAATAGTATTTCCCAAGGTTGTCAAATTTACAAATGTGTTTGTTTTTTGTGTGTGTGTCTGTTTGTGGGTGGTGCTAAATGTCATATATGTACTGTCAGGCTATTGGTGGAAATATTATGACAGCAAGTCCTATTTCAGACCTTAACCCTGTGTTCATGGCCGTGGGTTCTAAGCTAACTCTGATGTCCAAAGGTAAAATAAGGACTTTTTTTCTGTTGTTGTTTTTTTACTCTAGTTCAGGGATCAAAGGTTGACTGGATATCTGCATTTCCTGTTAAGGACAAATATGTAGTGTATGTTGAAAAAAAAAAGACTGAAAACGAAGTGTGAATTGATATGTGCTCAATTGTTATTATTGTATACTTGATTGTCATGCAGTATAAATGTCATTTATTGCCTAGGAAAATATATATATACATTTATTTTTTCATATTACAATTTATTTTTTGCAGAAGGAAAACATGTGCTTCAGTTGGATGACAAGTTTTTCACTGGCTACAGGAAAACTGCTTTAAGACCAGAGGAAATTCTGTTGTCCATTGAGATTCCATACACAAAAAAGGTCTGTTTTAGCACAACACGCAAAGGTCTAATTAACTGTAGATATGCCTGAAAGTAAATACAGAGTAAATATGTACTACAAAAATGAATTGAAGATTACTTTTTTTTGTTTACAAGGGCCAGTATTGCTCAGCCTTTAAGCAGTCACTTCGCAAAGAGGATGATATTGCCATTGTCACCTGTGGGATGAATGTACAGTTCAAGGAGGGGTCCAACATAGTGCAGGACATCCGAATCAGTTATGGTGGAATGGCCCCTACCACTGTTCTCGCCACAACAGCATGCAACCGACTTATTGGCAGGTAATTTATATGCTGCGTATTCACCAGCCCTCGTCCTGGAGTTGCAGTGGGTGTGTAGGGAAAACACTTAAATGTGCAAGATAGGCAGTACATCAGGACCCTGGTTAGGAATCTGTGTTGTAAGCTAAGCATAAAATTCAGTGGGCTAAATCCACTGATCTGTTAAACTGCAGTTCTAAGAAGCTTGTCTCTACCACCTAGCAGTTTTTGAACTTGAATCATATATTGTATGTTAGAAATATAACAGAATATTAATACATTATGCATAAGTAACAGATAATGTGTTCTAAACACATTTAAACTTTTTTTTTTGAAAGCTTGCTTTGGAGACTAAAGGTGTGTAATGGGATCAGCATCCTGCCAAACACAACAAAAAGTCATGCGAGTTGGAGGTTTTATTTTCATGTGGATATAAGCAAGTTGTCAGATATGAAGCTTTCATCTTTAGTAACTGCCTGGTCAGGGTCATGGGGGTTGAAATTAGGCAACAGTTTGTTTATATTTTGGGAAATAGAACCAACCTAAGTCATTCAAAATATAATAGGCAGAATTAATAAACAGTCCTGCACACATCTCCAGTTGAGACCAGTTATGAGCTTGAGTGATGTAGCTGAGGTTGAGGAACTGCTTCCAGTGTTTGCAAAGAGCATAGTGGTAGGGTCCATAATTAAATAAAGAAAGAATAAACAACAAACAAACCTTCCAGTTTAGGCCATACCCCTTCAGATTTAAACCCGACTGCAGACACAGATATTTCGTGCACAAAACAAATACAGAGAGTGGCACTGCATTACACTCCTATTATGTATGTAAAAGGGCTTTTCGATATTTAAGAACTTTGATAGCATGATTTACGACAAACCAAACCAATTGCTTTTCTTGCCTTTCTAAAACATTATCTCTCTAGCATGGGCAAGTCAAGCAGTTATTACAACTGATGTTTTATTTGGTGCATAATAGTACTACATATTCTTTTGAGAATTAATATTATTACGCTGTTCTACTAGACTAAATTATACTAAACTAACTGGTAGAGTTTGTGTTGTACTGCATATAACTTTATATAAAGTATATACTAATTTCAGTTATAGATACTCCAACCCCTATTAATGGAATATATTGTTAACATATTAATAATGCTGGCTTACCAGTTAAACAAAAATAGTTGCTGAGAACTTAGAAAAATACAATTTATCAATTATTTTGTAAGTTGTTGACAATTCATGAAATTATATGAATACTACAATAAAAAAGAATAGCAAAAAGGAAGGTGTTGCAGTACTATGAGAACTACAAGATGCAATATTAAAGGGTTTTCCCATGACGTGTTAAACATATTGTCCAGAAATCTCACAAACTTTGCAATTACACATATATGGTTATGTGTTGATCAGTTCTCTTGCTGTGTTCACGATTATAGACAGTGGAATGAGGAGATGATGCAGGATGCCTGCTCTTTATTGGCTGAAGAGATGTCCCTCTCTCCCTCCGCACCAGGTGGAATGGTGACATATAGACGCACACTGACCATCAGCCTGTTCTTCAAATTCTACCTCACCGTCCAGCACAAACTAGCTCAGGAGGTAAGAACATGTTCATAGATATGCAAGTTGAAAAAACTACAGTCAAAGTAAAACTTTCATCAGCATCACTCATGAAGCTATTTTACTAAATCAAAGTGAATATGTTTAAGCATCATTGATAGCCATGCACCAGTGTACCAGTCGTTAATTTATATACCATCATATGACACATCCAATTCAAACTTATCACCGACAACCCACGTCATTAATTGTTACTACACAACATGTCATTCATGGATAAATAATAATAGTTTTATCATTGACAAATAACTGGGGATATAGAGTAAGTGGAGTAAAACACTTTGGTACCTTATTGGAAAATATTGAGGTGGTAGCACTTCACACCACCCTGTCATTGATTATTTTCCTATACACCCAGAATGTTTTGGTTTTTATGTTAAAAACCAGCAATCACTTACTAGGTAAATACAATTTAAAATGCCTTAATGTTAATGTTTAATTACAAAGAACTTTTTTTAAAGCTGATGGTTACCTGTGTTTCGTTAGTACCTCTCTGTTGAGGATGTCAGACCAGATTATGCCAGTGCTATCGAAAACTATCACGTGGATTCACCAACCAGTGTTCAGCTGTACCAGGTACACATACATGATCTCAGTAAAAAAGACATTACACACACATACACACAGTATGAATATATTACACATGGAAATTTAATTACAGTTGTGTTTTTTTCTATATAGAGTATTATTTTCTACTACTTAATATAGGTAGTCCCTCCTGGTCAGAGCCCAGATGATGTGGTAGGTCGTCCTGTTATGCACCTGTCTGCTCTGAAGCAGGCCACAGGAGAAGCTGTGTACTGTGATGATATTCCTCACTTTGAAAATGAACTCTATTTGGCCCTTGTCACCAGCACTAAAGCTCATTCTTATATTAAGTGAGTATTAACTAACCACCAATTTGTAGTATGTGCCAAGAAGCCCTAATGAATCAACGTTTGTAGAAATTAGCTTAAATTCAAGTACTGATTATTAAATCATAATAATTATCTGATTATTAAAACAGAGTTTTATGAAGTTAGAATGGGCAGTGATTTAAGTACAGTTATTTAGCTAGCATCAGTCATAAGGACAGAGAACAGAGACCAATCTTCCACTTTTTTACATACATAATTACATATTCACTCTGAAACCCTTTATGTAGTGTCTTTTGGTCGGATTTCTATTTATTATTTTTATTTAATTCAGTATTTACAACATACAGTATGGGTAGCAGGTATGTCTGGTTTTTATGTTTTCTTTTGTTTTGTTTTATCTGAGTGCTCTTGCTGGATCATGTCTAAGAATCAGTTCACTGTGGCACAGTGGAGCAAGATCATGAAGGCATTTGAAAATCAGTAAAAGCATTTCAAAATTAATTCTATAAGATACCGATAGTCAATGCCGCTGTTCGAGAAAAGGCACATCTCTCCTCTTATCTGGTAAACTAGATAAGAGTGCATTACAGTAATCCAGGTGAGCTGACCCAAAGACATGTATGAGTTTGTCACTGTCAGCAGTTGAAAGAATGTCACGGACTTTGGACATGTTTCTGAGGTGAAAGTATGTTGTTTTGCAGACATTACTTATGTGGTTTCTAACGTTAAGGTCACTATCAAACTGACTCCCAGGTTTTTGATGCCATTTTGGCCGTTACATTTAGGGAACCAGCATGTCTTTTCTCTGAGTTTCATTTCCCAATAAATTATGATCCAGGACTTTAAGCAGTGGTAGACCTGGTAGACCTGTGAGAGTCAGGAGCTAAGGACATATTGAGCTGTGTGTCATCTGTGTACTGACGTAAGGAAATTAGTTGTAATAATTATTGATTAGATATTAAAGAGTGTCAGTCCCCAAATTTAACCTTGAGGGACTCCACAAGAAATATGATGCTTAGTAGTAGTGTGGTAAGTGTTTAAAGACAGCATCTGTGCTCTCCACACTGATTTGAGGTCACGCAAACATAATTTCAGTTCTTTATTAACACCCTGTCATATGCCTTACACATAGATGTAATCTACTACTTTAACAATTCTGAGCTTTACTTTACAGAATACAAAGTTCAGTATACAGTTAAACTGCAAAATGACATATATTGCAGGTAGAATAGCTTGAGGATGGAGAGAGGGAGGGAGAGAAAGCAGGACAGTGACACCACATGCACTATAATACAAGATAAGATATAAGCTATCAAATAAGAGAGATATGAAAGCAGGGAGCAAAACATGAAAGAAAGTCATTTTTTACCTTTAAAAATGTTATTTATATATTGATATATTTATATATCCTCTTGTTATTATAGTTATTATATTTACTATTATTGCATAATTATAAACATTAATGACATTTCAACCAATTATGGTAGTTTCAGAAAATGGTCAATCAATACAAGATGCTGTACGTAAGTAAGAATAAATTGAACACTACGTACCATTAATGCGACTTGCAAATAACAAATTTACGTCTGGAAAGAACGATACTCGTCGTCTTTTTTTCTTCTTCTTCTTTTAGCCATTTCCATTTTCAAAAATGAAAACAGACTGGCTATGTAGTTTTCAACTGATTTATGAATTCGATCAGGAAATTACCACTCTGCTTCACAGTGTCCAGTGAACTTTGAGGTTGTTGTGCCACAGGTTGGTGTATACATGACAATCGATTATAAATTATGTCATATTTTATAATATGTAGAGTTTTAATTTAATTGACACACTAGCTTTCGTAATTCCTATTTTTTTCCTGCCGTTGAGCCAATCACTGAAAGGGCCATAGGTTCCCGACCCCTGCAGTAAGGAGTGCTTTAACTGCTCTAACTGCTTACAAGTCTTCAGCTTTGGTTGTGGAAGTCCTCACATTTACCAAAGCACAAGAGCCTGTCAGGATACATTGCTGTCAACCAGCAATCAAAAATCAGTAGTGAATATTTCCCATTGTGAATGACTGATTCTTAGGAAATTTTGTTAATGCATCAATGTTGTCATGTGTGTGTCTATAGACATTGCAGGAAAGAGGTTGTTAAAAAGACAGTTGATCTGCTGAACCTCCAGTACATGCATATGTTCTGAGTTAGTGCTTGGACCCAGAGAGTGTACTTATTTGAGCTGTATGTTAATTTCCATGTTGGGCCAATCACAGTGAGTTAAATTGTCAATTCAGTTCGATTTTATTTGTATAGTTATTTTAACAATTGACATCATTACACAGCAGCTTTACCAAAAATCCAGATGTAGACTTGGGGGAAAAAACTCCCTGAGAAAACATGTGAAAGAAACCTTGACAGAAGCATATCTTCTTACAGTGCGGTGGGATTATGAATCAATTCTCTTCTACAACTGTGTAGTACAAAGTCAAACAGTAATAAGTGTGTTGAAAGGAGTACAAGTATACTTTCTCAGTACTTTATGGTCTTTATAAATCCCTCATGTGTAAGGTCAATGATTTTGTATGGCATGTTAAAACAGGGAGTCACCACCAAATTAATTATTTCTCAAAGTTGCTGCAATTTTCATACTTGTCATGTGAGCCATATTGCTCCACCCATTAGGACTGTGTTTTGATCACATGACTGATGTACATATATAAACACCTCAATCTGGGCATATGCACACAAGCTTTCCTTAGTAGACTTTGGTTGTCTTAAAAAAAAACTAAGTGTTCATTCGTGAATGTTTTGATGGGAACTTGGAAGGCTTATAAAGTTGGTTTTATAAAGTGCTGTTTCTGTGATTTCACTTAAATAGACTAATAACCAATAAATGCTGATACTTAAAATCTGAAATTGTTCCTAAACAGGGCATTACACTAAATTTTAATTTTGAAACATTTCACAATATAGGCATAATATAATAACATACAGCCACAGCCACACATCTTACAAACTCCCCAACAAAAGTCCCGGTAATATTGGAAGGTTCGGATTATTAAGCAAGATTCAGCTTGCCATAATGAGTATTGCATTATACATTGCAGATTTATCCTGTCATCCTGAAGGATGACTGTTAGCTGATATAACCTTTGAGATATAACTATGATTCCTAGCATAAGTAACTTTTTAACCGCATTCCGGTCGCAACAACATGAACCCCGTCCTTCACAAGTTATGGGGGTTTGTCACTGTCTAGAGTAAAGTGGCTTGACAGTTTGCATAATATATGATGAGAACCATAGCCATACCACATTCAATTATCTTGAAAATTCGCTTATCATTCATTCATTCATCTTACAGTAAGTAGCAACTTTATCTTGAGCCGGGTCAGAGTGAATCCGGAGCCTGTGCAACACTGGGGCACAAGGCTGTATAATATTCTGAAATTCTTTTTTCCACCCTTATTATTTGTTTTACATTGCTCCTATTCTCAAAACCTCATGTGCAGGATTGTTGCCTGGCCTGTTTGCATGGAAAATAAAAAAGGGGTGGTAGAAGGAATATTCAGTTTTACTGCAGTGGGAGTGCATTGTAATGCTGACTTTATTTTATGAGAAGCAGTCAAATTATAGCAAACATTTGATAGCTAAATAGTTGTTACAATACATGTGTATTGATTTTCAGTACTTTCTCCATTGCTTAGCATTAGTCATAGTTAACATTTCTTTTGGCAGATCTATTGATATTGATGATGCCATGGCAGTTCCAGGAGTGGTTACATTTGTTTCTGCCAAGGACATCCCTGGCAGCAATAAGACTGGACCTGTTGTCTATGACGAGACTGTCTTCGCTGATGACAAGGTTACCTACCTGATTCCTAATAAATAATGCTTTGCTGTCATAATGGCTGAATGATGTCATAATATCATAATGGCTGTATGAACATTTATTGATCCCAAAATTTGGGAATTTGATCCCAAAGATGACATTTGAAAATTGAGTCAGGGTGACTAGACTCAGTTTTTACATGTAAAGATGTTGTGCCATTCATTTGAGGAATTTCATAAGTTCTCCTTAATTTTAGGGACGACCCTGATATTTAAAATGGCCTTTATATGCAAATTATGGGGCTGACAAACTTAAAGTGCACCTATTATGCTTTTTTCAACGTGCCTAGTTTTGTTTTAGAGGTCTCATACAATAAATTTACATCCAAGGTCAAAAAACACTTTAATTTTCTCATAAATTACATTGCAGCATCACCTCTTTTTCTCAGGGTCACAACGAATCGTTCAAGGATCCGTTCGCACTAAACCCCTCCTTTCAGAGACCAATCTGTTGTGATTGGTCTACCGCTTACAGCGCATGTCGAAAAGGAAACGCGCACTACCATAGCTGAATTTCAACTCAGTAATAATGTCAGTTTTACCTTTTCAATTTGAGCCTGAGTCCAATAGTGATGCATCGGAAGATCAACCCGACCCACCATCGCAAGCACAACGAGAACAGGACGTTTCTCACTGGTAAGTTTATATATAGTTTGGCAATAACGTGAGTTAGCCGGTTAACAGAGGCTAACAGCTAACAGGCTAACAACTGTGCACTGGCTGTACACGTATACAACACAAAACTACGCACTTGGAATACTCGGTAGAAAATGTATGCATAAATAATGAATCATACTTACAGGTTGTGATCCAGAGGTGCAAGATGGTCAAAATAAAGTGGGTACGACCCCATTTTTAATGAATAATCGTTTCACAAATCCCACATTGACTTTTTATTTGAGAAGCAGTCATCGGTGAAATGAGTGGAACACAAAGGAAGGTCGGAGTTGAGCTGCTGTGATATCATTTAAAATGAATTTTAACCACTGACACTTTACATCCTCATCCTTTGGGAGTCCATGCAAAGTGGTTTTGCTTTTGCAGCTCAGAAAACAATGTTTTCTATATATGAACTTAACTCTTTCAGGACCTCAAATGTAGTGTTCGAGGGCGGGTCAAAGTACACGCTGTTTGCGAACAGCCAATGAAGACCAGAGGCAGGTTTTTGTTACCAACCTATGTAGGTTAATACAGGAAGTAAGTCTGGAATTACTAACGACGCATTTCAGGTGTTCAGAATCGGTTCTTTCTTTTGGGAGTCAATAACTCCATTTGTCGTGTGCTTTTGATTTTTGAATTTTTTTACATTCACAAACAGCTATATAACACACCATATAAAAGGTAATATCTGAAAAAGTATAATAGGTGCACCTTAATACCTATGAATTGTAACAGTGACAAGGTGCCTCTTTCTCGCTTTTCCAGGTCACATGTGTTGGTCACATAGTGGGAGCCATTGTAGCAGACACACAAGTCCATGCTCAGAGGGCAGCCAAAGCTGTGAGGATCTCATATGAGGAATGTCAACCTGTGATTGTCACCATTCAGGTGTGAAGGCATACCATATCTCTGTATAAACCCTGCAAAACCCTCACCCTTGTGAATCAAGGTCATGTAATGCTGTCCCTAAATACTTTTATGCTTGCATGTGATCTAAATGTAATATCAGAAAGCCAGCAAAAAGTTCAGTGTAAGTGCTTTGCTCTACCAAGTGTCTCCATAAAGTGAGCAAACCAGAACACACTATATGGTTAGAGTAGCATGGACACAATACTCATAGACATCAGTGAACTGTGGGGGAAGAAATTTAATTTATGATGAATATGCATTTGAAAGTGCTATGCGTGATGGGGTAAGGAAATGTTAGTCTTTGTTCTATCTTCAGTGTCACAGCTGAAGTCTCAGCGCCAATCATCATCAAGTAAATATGCACTGAAGGGAGAGAGAGAGAGAGATGGGGCATCAAAGCTATATTTACAACTCAAAATGTCAGACACTATAGTACATTATCAAAATTCAGCAACAGTTACAAAGAGGGAGGGTTTGTTTTTTTTTTACCTGACATAGATAGAGTCACAGGTAGGATAATGGATTCTGTAAAGTTGGTTTTATAAAGTGCTGTTTCTGATTAAGTGATTTCAGTCTCAGTAGACTAATAACCAATAAATGTTTATACAAATCTGAAGTTGTTCCTAAACAGGACATATTGCCCAAAATTTTAAGTTTGAAACATTTCACAATATAGGCATATTAAAATAACAACGTACACCCACACCCACAAACCTTACAAACTTCCCGGCAAAAGTCTCGGTAATACTGGAAGGTTCAGATTATTAAGCAAGATTCAGCTTGCCATAGTGAGTATTGCATTATACATTACATATTCATCCTGTCATCCTGAATGATGACTGTTAGCTGATATAACCTTATAGATTATCTGTGAGTTTGGGAATGACAGATGAAAAAACAAGCTCATTTATTATGTACATTTTATCAGCCACAGAGCAGAGATTTTATCGTTTTCTCAATTATCTGTCAGAAGGGGGTTTCATATAATCATTAACCTCCATCAGACAGGGTCTGAATATCCTTTTGCTTCATGCTGTTTTTCAGTCAGTGCCAGAGGCGTGTTCAGAAGTGTTCACACTATATCTGAAGTCATCATTGCATAATAGGGCTACTCAGGTTATTCACAGAAATGGGTTAAAAACGTGCACTAAAGATAAAGCTTCACTAGATTTATTAATATGTATCGGTTTACCTACCAAAGGTGACCGGGTTCTTTCTGGCACTGAGGAAGCATGGATAAATAGAAAAGAATCAGTAGTTTGTCATGTAAATATACATAATTTAATATACAAATATATACATTTAAACCTCTTGTTCTGTCATATGGGTACAAAGTCTTGTCAAGTGATTTAAGCACTGCTGTTCAGTGAGTCAGTTTGTTCATCAGGTCACATCAACAAATGCCTAGGGCCCAGACAAGATAATAGGGCCACCTTTTAGCTATTTTTAGTTAGTAGTATAGTACTTGATGATTGGCTTTGTTCCTGACTCGTAAATTATTGCAATTACAAAACTGGTCTGTAGATTATGCTGCAAGTGTATGACCAAACATGACCCTCAGCTTCCAATTGAGCTGGGACGTAGCAGTGAAGGCACATAGTTATTGGACAATTGTCAAATACCTGTCATACATGCCAGCTCATGCAGAAATTGCTCATCCTTTCTCCATTGCACCTGTAGGCATTGCCAGGTGCAATGGAGAAAGGATGAGCAATTTCTGCATGAGCTGGCATGTTTGACAAACCTGTTCAGGAGGGAGGCCACAATACAGAGACACATCACTTATCCATATCGCTTCCAATTGAGCTGGGACGTAGCAGTGAAGGCACATAGTTATTGGACAATTGTCAAATACCTGTCATACATGCCAGCTCATGCAGAAATTGCTCATCCTTTCTCCATTGCACCTGTAGGCATTGCCAGGTGCAATGGAGAAAGGATGAGCAATTTCTGCATGAGCTGGCATGTTTGACAAACCTGTTCAGGAGGGAGGCCACAATACAGAGACACATCACTTATCCATATCGCTTCCAATTGAGCTGGGACGTAGCAGTGAAGGCACATAGTTATTGGACAATTGTCAAATACCTGTCATACATGCCAGCTCATGCAGAAATTGCTCATCCTTTCTCCATTGCACCTGTAGGCATTGCCAGGTGCAATGGAGAAAGGATGAGCAATTTCTGCATGAGCTGGCATGTTTGACAAACCTGTTCAGGAGGGAGGCCACAATACAGAGACACATCACTTATCCATATCGCTTCCAATTGAGCTGGGACGTAGCAGTGAAGGCACATAGTTATTGGACAATTGTCAAATACCTGTCATACATGCCAGCTCATGCAGAAATTGCTCATCAGTTCTCCATTGCACCTGTAGGCATTGCCAGGTGCAATGGAGAAAGGATGAGCAATTTCTGCATGAGCTGGCATGTTTGACAAACCTGTCATCAGACAGGGTCTGAATATCCTTTTGCTTCATGCTGTTTTTCAGTCAGTGCCAGAGGCGTGTTCAGAAGTGTTCACACTATATCTGAAGTCATCATTGCATAATAGGGCTATTCAGGTTATTCACAGAAATGGGTTAAAAACGTGCACTAAAGATAAAGCTTCACTAGATTTATTAATATGTATCGGTTTACCTACCAGAGGTGACCGGGTTCTTTCTGGCACTGAGGAAGCATGGATAAATAGAAAAGAATCAGTAGTTTGTCATGTAAATATACATAATTTAATATACAAATATATACATTTAAACCTCTTGTTCTGTCATATGGGTACGAAGTCTTGTCAAGTGATTTAAGCACTGCTGTTCAGTGAGTCAGTTTGTTCATCAGGTCACATCAACAAATGCCTAGGGCCCAGACAAGATAATAGGGCCACCTTTTAGCTATTTTTAGTTAGTAGTATAGTACTTGATGATTGGCTTTGTTCCTGACTCGTAAATTATTGCAATTACAAAACTGGTCTGTAGATTATGCTGCAAGTGTATGACCAAACATGACCCTCAGCTTCCAATTGAGCTGGGACGTAGCAGTGAAGGCACATAGTTATTGGACAATTGTCAAATACCTGTCATACATGCCAGCTCATGCAGAAATTGCTCATCCTTTCTCCATTGCACCTGTAGGCATTGCCAGGTGCAAAAGATCTGTGTGGATTTTGTGTCCTTTTGAAAGATATTAGGTAATGGTTGATGTTGAATAGAGTGAAACAAGATACATCTGTTGAACATTTACAAATGCAATCCAAGGTCACACAAAAACTCAGCTGTTTTTTTTCCCCCTTCATTTCAAAATTAATGTAAGAGTGTACATTAGTGTCCCATGCAGGTTTAAAGCAATGCAAGTGGTAATTACTAGGCTTTTGCATTAATCTTCTCTTGCACAGGATGCCATTGACAATCAGTCATTCTACCAGCCAGTGAGAACTATAGAGAGAGGAGATCTGGCACAAGGCTTTCAAGAGTCTGATAACATCCTACAAGGTATTATAGCATTTAAACATTTCAGGAAGATCATTAACTCAGTAGTATTGATATAGTTTTATTTAAAGACTGAATAAATTGAAATAAAAAAAAAATCTTAAGTAGCCTTAAATATTTAGCCTTTTTTTTTTTTTTTTTTACATTACAAGATTGTGCTAACTCTCTATGATTGCATTAGGTGCATTTTGAATAATGTTTTGAGTCTGTATTCTCAGGTGAAATACACATAGGGGGACAGGAACATTTTTACTTGGAGACAAACTGCACACTGGCTGTCCCTCGAGGAGAGGATGGTGAAATGGAGCTGTTTGTGTCCACGCAAGCAGCCACCAAAACACAAGTATTGAAAAACTGAATTGTAGTTCATATATTTCATTATTCACTGTAGGATACATCACATGCACAGGTCATTCACTGTATATACATAAAGTGTTTTGAATGTTTGGGATGCATTCCGGGTTTTTTTTCCTACATGTTTTCTCATGAGAGTTAGTTAAAATAAATGTGAACAAATTAAGTGTGTCTGGTATCAGTGGTAAGTCTCTCCATGTACTCTAAATTGGTCAAAATCGAGATGCTCTGCTTCTCCTGAATTCTTGATCAGGGCACCACATCCTCACTTTGCAATGTTTACTGTCTCTCCATAAAACATTACAAAATTTCTTCTTCCATCAAATCCAACCTGCACCTTCAGGATGCTTCAGTGACTGGCTTGCTCACTGTTCCTCCATCAAAACACTGTAGTTTAGGTCATTGTGTCTTTTCTGTTTGACTCTCTTCAGCACTAACCGCTTTATCCTTGTGAGGGTTACAGTGACTTATCTTGAGATCACTGGATGTGAGGTGGGAATACATGCAGGATAGGGCACCAGTGTATCACACAGCACCATCCACACATACATTCACACCGAGGGGTCAATTTAGCATAGAAAATCCATCTACCTGCATGTTTTTGGGAAGCCAGAGAACCTGGAGGCAATCCATGCAAACGTGGGTTGAACATTCAAAACTCCACATAGACAGAACCCTCAGCTCAGGATTGAACCGGGGATCCTGAAACTGCGGCCCTGTGTGTGTGGAGTTTGCATGTTCTCCCCGTGCTGCAGGGGTTTCCTCCGGGTACTCCAGTTTCCTCCCCCTGTCCAAAGACATGCATGGTAGGCTGATTGGCATGTCCAAAGTGTCTGTAGTGTATGAATGGGTGTGTGAATGTGTATGTGAGTGTGCCCTGCGATGGATTGGCACCCTGTCCAGGGTGTACCCCGCCTTGTGCCCGATGCTCCCTGGGATAGGCTCCAGGTTTCCCCGTGACCCTGAAGATGATAAGCGGTATAGAAGATGGATGGATGGATCCTGAATCTGTTTGGACATTTTTCAGAATGGTAATTTTTTACTATTTGGTTTTAGATGCTTGTGGCCAAAGTATTAGGAGTGCCAGCCAGTCGTATTGTTTGTCGAGTTAAGAGAATGGGAGGCGGATTCGGAGGAAAAGAGTGCCGCAGCACCATGCTCTCAACAGTTGTGTCTGTTGCTGCTCAGAAGTAAGAAAACAGTTTTGGAAATATTTGTTTTATTATCATTAGTACTCAGAAATACATACTTGAGTAGTTTCAATGTACCTTCTGTAGAGTCAAGAGACCAGTCCGTTGCATGTTGGACCGCGATGAGGACATGCTGGTAACTGGAGGTCGGCACCCATTCTTTGGACATTACAAGGTAAGAATTTTACATGAATATAATTTACTCAGAGCTGTCTTTGCTGAAAATGTTGATCATCAATGATGAGAGAGTGGCATGACTAATGTGTTACAGTGTATTTGATAAATAATTTTAAAAAGCTACTCAACATTCCCACTATATATTCTGTTATGATTTGTGAAGGTTGGATTTAAGAAGAATGGAAAAGTGATGGCTGTTGATGTGACCTACTTCAGCAACGCAGGAAATTCCATGGACCTTTCCTTGTCTGTGAGTAGCAGAAGCATGACATATATGCTCAGTTATATATCCACCTATCTCATTATTCAATCCATATTTGCATTTGTAATTACCTTCTAGCAGGTTCTAGCATAACAGCATATGTTTTGCTTTCCTTTAGATAATGGAACGTGCTCTCTTCCATATGGACAACTGCTATAACATCCCTCACATTCGTGGGACTGGCTACATATGTAAAACCAATCTGCCTTCCAACACTGCATTTCGGGGCTTTGGTGGGCCTCAGGGAATGATGGTAGCAGAGAGTTGGATAAGTGATGTGGCTCTGTATTGTGGCCTCCCTCCTGAACAGGTTTAGTTTGGGATATCAGACTTTTAAAGAAATCAGTTAATGTGTGCTTAAAGCTTTGAGATTCTACTGCTTCATAAAGCATGTAGCACTGTAGTATAACAACCACATACAAAACACAAGTTATCTTTATATTGGAAACATTTACCCATGTGAAGTATTATTAATTATATCAATTACTTTCAGTAATTGTAGATTTCAGTAATATATATTGCTGTATGTTGTCACCTGCACTATTAAAATCCTGCAACTCATTTTTGTTTCACCTCTGCCAAATTTTTTATTGCATCTCCTTGAACTTGCAGGTGAGGATGATGAATCTGTATAAGCAGGGAGACTACACCCCCTTTAAACAGTGTCTGGACCAGTTTACCATACATCGCTGCTGGGAGGAGTGCATGACCATCTCAGACTTCCACCAATGGAAAGCCAAGGTGGAGCAGTATAACAAGTGGGTGGCTACAAGACATTTATAACATGAGGGGGAAAAAACTGTTTCATCTGGTAATCCAAAACTGTATTTGATGAAATACATTAGAAAGCGGAATGGACTGAAGAATGTAAGTGGTGCTACTGTTGTTGTGATGCAGACAGAATCGCTGGACCAAAAGAGGGTTGTCCATCATTCCCACAAAGTTTGGCATCAGCTTCACTGCAGTCTTCCTCAACCAGGTTGTCATCTTTTTTTTCACTTTGTACAGTGCTTTATATTTAGTAGTGTTACAACCTGCAGTTGAAATGAACTTAATTGGGATTTTTACCTTTTTATTTACTCAATATGTCTAACATTGGAATGTTACACAAAGTTTAATTAAACAAAAAATCAGAGGTTCTTAGTTTTGAACCACTCCACTGTAGCTGTGGCAGTGTGTGTAGGGTCGTTGTCCTGTTTTAAAGTTAACCTTCTTCCTGGCCTCACATCTCTTGCAGACTGGAACAGGTATTTATCTGAATTCATTCATCTTTTTCTCAGCCCTGACCAGTTTCCTAGTCTCTGCTCATCCCCACACCATGATGGTACCACCACCATGTTCTACTGTGGGGATGGTGTTCTCAGAATAATCCCAGGGTGTTTGGTTTCCTGTGAAATATCAAGCTTTGTGCACAGTCTAACAAATCATTTGTTCCACATGTTTCTAGATGAGCATCCAGCATGCATGCATTTTGGCAAACTCAGCAGGGGATTTGTTTAAAATTGCCACTGTTCCGTACAGCCCAGCTTTGTGGAGTATGAAAAGCTTTAGATGTCCCATGAGCCGACTCTCTCATCTCAGCTGTGGATTTCTCCAGCTCCTTCATTATTTTTGGTCTTTTGGTTGCTTCTTTGACTAATGCCCTCCTGACCTTTGGTGGAGAACCTCCTGTAGGTCACAGTTGTCCTATATTCTTTCCATGTTGTAAATAATAGATTTAAAAGCGCTCTGCTAGTTGTTCAGTACTTGGGATTTTTTATAACTAAACCCTGACTGATCATTTCTAGAAATTGTTCCGTCCTTGTTTTGATATCTCCTTGGTCTTCGTGATGTTTGTTTGGGTATAACAAACTCTGAGGATTTCCTGAAACAGGTGTATTTATATTGAGATCATGTGACATTTAGTTGCACACAGGTTGACTCCATTCAACTAATTATGTGACTTCTGATGGCAAAAAATCTCATGTTTTTTGTTTATAAGTAAAACAACACAATCAATAATATAATACAAATTAAGGCACTTTCTGTTCCAGGGGGTGATTACTTATGCAAGGCACTGTGTATATATATATATATATATATATATATATGTGTGTGTGTTTGTGTGTGTGTGTGTCTGTGTGTATTGATTGTATTGCTAATTCTTTTTTTTTCTTCCAGGCAGGAGCACTGGTTCATATTTATACAGATGGTTCAGTCCTTCTCACCCATGGTGGAACAGAAATGGGACAAGGCTTACACACTAAAATGGTCCAGGTAAAAGGAGTCAGTGGTGTCAAATGAGATACACACATCCAGGGCTTGTACATGCACAAAACACAATTGTGTCACCCGCTAAAAAGTACAATATCACATTGTTGTGGCCAATTAGGAGCTTATTGTTCTTCTTTCTGTGGGATAAGATTTCCAGACATTCAATGGGGTCCAAAAATCTGAGACCACATCAAAAATCTGGGATTTTTGTTTCTTCGTTTAAAATTCAAAATAAACAGAAGGTTTTGCATTTTTAAAATATTTAAAACAAAGGAAGGAAATGTTCAATATTTAACCCTTATTATAAGAGATTGTTGTAGGGAGCATGGCCATGCAAGTTGTGCTTGATCATTAGTAGGTCGTATAACCATAACATGCATGTCAGCTTAACATGCCAATAAAATATTTGCCCTCTGTGCCTGTGCTTGGAACTCAGTAACTTACCTAAATCCTTGGAGGCACTGCTTCTATGAAAAGTGCTTTTAAACAATGTCTATATTATATTATTCTATTATTTTAAACGCTTTCAATATTTGGTTATGTTTTGGTTTTGGCAGGAGATGATAGAAAGGAGTGTTTCCTGGAGTATCTTTTAAGTGATGAAAAAGTACAAAAACACTTTTCCACAGAATACTATGGAATTTATCACACTGTCATTAAAAGATGAAATAGAGGCCTACTGTAAGTAACAGTAACTCTCTCTCTCAAAAGATTGTGGACACCTGACCATCACACATGTGCCTTTTGAATGTCCCATTCCAGATTTAGTCCTTTACTGTTATAATAACCTCTGTTGGAATTTGCCCTTTCACAAGAGCATTATTGAGGTCAGGCACAAAGGTATTCAGTGGTGTTGAGGTGAGGGCTGTATGCAGGCCATTCGAGTTCTTCCACGCCATCTTTGGAAAACCGTGTCTTCATGGACCACGCTTTGTGCACAGGGGCACTGTCATGCTGCAACAGGTTTGGGCCACTTCCAGTGATGGGAAATTGTAATGCTACAGCATACAAAGACATCCTATAATAACCGATTGATGAAGGCCCACATATGAGGGTGATGGTCAGTTGTCCACAACATCCGTCTCGAGTGATCCGATCACAAGTGGACAGCGAAGCACGTACTTATTTACACCTGGCATTTTAAATGCGTCTCCAGTGACCACTTGTGATTAGACTATTAAGACCGCCCTGTGAGTTTGCTGTATCTATATTATATTTAGCAGTGCTACTAAAGTACATGGGGTTGTGTTTTGTAGGTTGCCAGCCGAACTCTGGGAATCCCCAGCACAAAGATTCATATCAGTGAGACCAGCACTAACACAGTCCCAAACACAAGCCCTACTGCTGCATCTGCCTCTTCAGACCTCAATGGCATGGCTGTCTATGTAAGGGCCACTCTACTCTACAATAATTAAATGTCTGATACACAGCCAATAGTTGAAGGAGGATAGACGTAATGCCAGCCGAGAAAAACACCTAGGGGAACTGGTTATGATTCTGATAAATTAGAATTCATGCAAATCGAATGGATTAAATAATGCTTTATCCTACAATGTCGCACAGAATGCATGCCAGACGCTGCTGCAGAGACTGGAGCCATACAAAGCCAAAAACCCGATGGGCAGCTGGGAGGACTGGGTATGTAAAATTCTATATATTGGCATTGTTAGCAATATTTTTTCCCCTAAAGAACATCATTTATTGAAAATCAAGCCTAATGGCTGATTCCAATGTGGTTGAATTCAAGTCAGAAATACCATATTGTAAACAACTTAAGGGTATTGTTACATCTAAACGGCTTTATAGGATTCCCTCTGAGGGAAAATATTTTAATACCTCAAAGTAACCTAAGTTCTTTTTTGTAGGTGAAAGCAGCTTACTTTGACCGGGTGAACTTATCAGCCAATGGGTTTTATAAGTATGTTAAAACATTTTACAATTTCTGACCCTTTTTTTGTTTAAATGTTGCCTGAATCAGCAGCATTTTTACACTATTGACTGCAGGATATTTTGTATACCTCTTGATTCTGCAGGACTCCAGATATTGGCTATGAGTTTGAAACTAATTCTGGCCGCGCATTTAACTACTTCTCTTATGGTGTAGCAGTCTCAGTGGTGGAGGTAGACTGTCTGACTGGCAGTCACAAGGTAAAAACGATCTTCTCGTCTGTGATAAATTAGTTACAGTATTATTAAATTACTTAGTAATTACATGCAACATACTGTAGTTAATTTGCATTAATTTACTTCTGTTAGCACTGATATCATTTGGATAAAGATGGCTAGATCCATCCTAACATATCTGGTCATGGTTTCATCCTTCATTGTTGGCCATTTCTGATAACTACTGGTGGTCTTATGTGTTATGTGTTGGTGATGTGTTCATGTGTGGTGACAAAATGATCCAGAACATCTTCATTCCTTTAGAACCTGCATACTTCCATTGTTATGGATGTGGGCAAAAGTCTAAACCCAGCACTGGACATTGGTCAGGTATACTGGCTTTCACTTATAGTGACCTACTGGCTTGACAACACTCTATGTATCGGAGCTCACTTGTCATTTTATGTGCAGGTTGAGGGTGCATTCATGCAGGGTGTGGGTCTTTTCACACTTGAGGAGTTGCGCTACTCTCCCCAAGGTTACCTGTACACTCGTGGACCTGGAATGTATAAGATTCCTGCTTTTGGAGACATTCCAACTGAACTTAAGGTCTCACTACTTAGAGATTCCCCCAACGAGAAGGCCATCTTCTCCTCTAAGGTAATACTGGCCTTCATGGTTTATTGCTGTGGTTCTCAAAATGGTGTTTTGGTCATCCCCAGAGGTCCTTGAAGAATAGCCATGGGGTCCATGATTTTTTACAATAGAGTAAATCAGAGCCTTTAATGTTTAAAGTTATTGTATTAGTTATTGTGGTCTTAAATACCAACACCTTAAATTGGATGTGTTTCTTCCTAAACTCAATATAACTCACAAACAAATAGGCTTATAAATAAAGTCTGCTTGAATCTATTGACAATTAAAAAGCTTTAATACTGTAGCTCTAAGAAACAGGCAAAATAAATAATAAATAATAAAATTAATTAAATAAAGTGCCTAATATTTAAATAATTAATTGTCTTTATAAATTATATACTGTATGTAGTGAGAGTTTACATGAAAGTTGTAGGGAACTGCACAGGTTTACTGTATACAGCTGTAAGTCTCAGATTATGTATTACTCATTTAACCTGTCCACAGTATGAAGGATATAAGCCCTGATTAATTATTCAGTTATTGTGGAAATGTCTGTGCAACACATTCCTTTTTTCCCCACTTCATTTAGGCTGTTGGAGAGCCTCCCCTGTTCCTGGCAGCCTCAGTCTTCTATGCTATAAAAGATGCTATTACAGCTGCCAGGGCCGAGTCTGGCCTTACAGGACCATTTAGACTGGACAGCCCTGCTACACCTGAGAGAATACGCAACGCTTGTGAGGACAGATTCACCAGACTTGTATGTTGCCAAAGTTTCTTTTTGAATAGACATGTTTATTTTATAACCGTATTGATAAGTTGTAGGTCATAGTTCATGCTAAAACTGCAAAACAATACAGTAGTTACACATTCAGAGTTTTGCTTGAGCTGTTGCCTGTTAACTAACTTACAACTTGACCAGGATTTGGACTTGACTTGTCTTTTTCCGCTTGATCCTTGAGAATTTTTTTTTAATCTGCCAAGATAACCAAGAAATACAGTATCTCACAAAAGTGAGTACACCCCTCACATTTTTGTAAATATTTGATTATATCTTTTCATGTGACAACACTGAAGAAATGACACTTTGCTACAATGTAAAGTAGTGAGGGTACAGCTTGTGTAAATTTGCTGTCCCCTCAAAATAACTCAACACACAGCCATTAATGTCTAAACCGCTGGCAATAAAAGTGAGTACACCCCTAAGTGAAAATGTCCAAATTGGGCCCAAAGTGTCAATATTTTGTGTGGCCACCATTATTTTCCAGCACTGCCTTAACCCTCTTGGGCATGGAGTTCACCAGAGCTTCACAGGTTGCCACTGGAGTCCTCTTCCACTCCTCCATGATGACATCACAGACATAACAACTGGTGGATGTTAGAGACCTTGTGCTCCTCCACCTTCTGTTTGAGGATGCCCCACAGATGCTCAATAGGGTTTAGGTCTGGAGACATGCTTGGCCAGTCCATCACCTTCACCCTCAGCTTCTTTAGCAAGGCAGTGGTCGTCTTGGAGGTGTGTTTGGGGTCGTTATCATGCTGGAATACTGCATACTTATGCTCTGCTTCAGTATGTCACAGTACATGTTGGCATTCATGGTTCCCTCAATGAACTGTAGCTCCCCAGTGCCGGCAGCACTCACGCAGCCCCAGACCATGACACTCCCAACACCATGCTTGACTGTAGGCAAGACACACTTGTCTTTGTACTCCTCACCTGGTTGCCGCCACACACGCTTGACACCATCTGAACCAAATAAGTTTAGCTTGGTCTCATCAGACCACAGGACATGGTTCCAGTAATCCACGTCCTTAGTCTGCTTGTCTTCAGCAAACAGTTTGCAGGCTTTCTTGTACATTATCTTTAGAAGAGGCTTCCTTATGGGATGACAGCCATGCAGACCAATTTGATGCAGTGTGTGGCATATGGTCTGAGCACTGACAGACTGACCCCCACCCCTTCAACCTCTGCAGCAATGCTGGCAGCACTCATACTGCCAGCATTGCTGCAGTATTATCTGTTTCCCAAACACAACCTCTGGATATGGCGCTGAGCACGTGCACTCAACTTCTTTGATCGACCATGGCGAGGCCTGTTCTGAGTGGAACCTGTCCTGTTAAACTGCTGTATGGTCTTGGCCACCGTGTTGCAGCTCGTGTCAGGGTCTTGGCATTCTTCTTATAGCCTAGGCCATCTTTATGTAGAGCTACAATTCTTTTTTCAGATCCTCAGAGAGTTCTTTGCTATGAGGTGCCATGTTGAACTTCCAGTGACCAGTATGAGGGAGTGTGAGAGCGATGACACCAAATTTAACACACCTGCTCCCCATTCACACCTGAGACCTTGTAACACTAACAAGTCACATGACACCGGGGAGGGAAAATGGCTAATTGGGCCCAATTTGGACATTTTCACTTAGGGGTGTACTCACTTTTGTTGTCAGTGGTTTAGACATTAATGGCTGTGTGTTGAGTTATTTTGAGGGGACAGCAAATTTACACTGTTACACAAGCTGTACACTCACTACTTTACATTGTAGCAAAGTGTCATTTCTTCAGTGTTGTCACATGAAAAGATATAATCAAATATTTACAAAAATGTGAGGGGTGTACTCACTTTTGTCAGATACTGTATATATATATATAACAAACTGAGATGTGATGCACAACAAGGTGGATACTACAAACAGACATGGGTCTAATATCATTCCTCCTTTGAAGTGACAGTCTTAAGAAAATTCTCCCAAATGTCTATATGCATGTGATTTCCATTCAGTTTTGCCAACATTTTTTCACACAAGGCACTTTCAATCATTGATTCAAGCCACACTCCGCATGTCTTTCCATTATCTAAGTATCTATTGCTGTAACTCTACCTACAGTAAGAAGGGAGAAGTCATTGTTTTGAATCTGAAAAATCTCAGTTTTATCCCCTAAAAGACACACCCTTGGTGAAAGTGGAAGGTCATATCCTAACCTTCTCCCAAGATATTTCAAAATAATTTCCCTAAAAGGCCGAATCTTTGTACATTCTCAGAGAGCATGAAAATACGTTCCAGTTTCTTGTTTCATTTCCAGCATTTATTATTTTTCACACTACCCATTTTATAAAGCCGAACCGGCGTGTAATAATACCTGTGTAAAACCTTATACTGGATAAATTTACCTCTAGCTTTCTTTATATACCTCCCATTGTTGGATAAAACTCTATTCCAAGTATCCTTATCTATGTCACTATTAAGGTCTCTTTGCCAAATCAGTCTCAGGTTTTCACAGTTCCTGTCATCAATCCTTATACACCTTTGATAAAAAGTAGATGCCTTCTGGAGAGGCCTTGGTAATATGCAGAACTCTTCTAAAACATTATTTTCTTGCCCCATGCAAACTGATGCCTTCAAACAATTTCGAATCTGTAAATATTTCCAAAAATTATCCCAGCTTTCTAAACGAAATTTTCATAGTAAATTGTTATATGATAAAAGCCTTTTAGAGCACGTATTCCACTTCTAAATCACTGTCCCCAAAACAGAGGTTTTTTCCCTATTTTAATATATGGATTATTTCATTATCATTAAATTATAAGAAGGCAGAACTATCGGTTATCGGTATCGGCTGAGAAATTTAGTATCGGTGCATCTCTAGTTTAGATACATCTTCCATGTGCAAGATTCGATTTTCGGCTTCATTAAGTCTAATTGCATCTTTAAGTTCTGTAGTGGTTGCCTTAATCATAATCACATCACTCACCACCCCTTGCAGAGCAGCATTCATTTTACAAATTTTAGCAAACAGCTCTTTCGTGTTCGGGTTTTGAATACGTGACTCTGGCGACAGTGGGTTGTTAGATTCAGGGCTTGTTGTTTTAAGGCACGTCTGTACCCCTCAAATTGGTTGCTTGGAAGAGGTCATCCCGTGGTCTGTTGATCACTTTTATGTGAAAAACAAAGTTATCTGCATAAGTTTGATTCAATTTGTGAAGTAAATATATATTAAATCTATTTAACGGTGGGTACCCATAGCTATACTCTAGTGTGCCGCCATTTCCCAGCTTGCCACCACATGACTCCCTGACTGGGACTTCTTAATTATTGCCTTGATGGTGGAAATGGGCATTTTCAATTCTTATTTTCTTATAGCCACTTCCCATTTTGTGAAGCTCAACAACCTTTTGCCGCACACCACAGCTATATTCCTTGCGCTTACCCATTGTTATGAATGACTAAGGGAATTTGGCATATGTGTTACCTCATATTTATACCCCTGTGAAACAAGAAGTCGTGGTTGAACAATTTCCTGTTCCTAGTCACCCAGGTGTACTAAAAATGTTTAAAATATCAATGGGAATATACTTAAAATATATTTTTCTCATATGAATTCATAGGTGTGCCAATAATTGTTGCACACCTATATTTAAAAAAGATATTTTTTATACACCTGTGTTATGTTAGAGCAGAGTATTTTTGTGAATTTTTTTAACAAAAGATCAAAAGGTTCAACAATAAAGACAAATTTTCACAGCCTTCTTTGTTCATATTTAACAAGGATGCAATTATTAGTGGAGGGCACTGTATTTCATAATATTAAACAATATTCTACCAATATATGATGCATGTTTATTTTTGTTTCAGTGTCCTCCTTCGGAGCTGGGAACGTATACACCATGGGATGTGAAGGTGTAAGACACAAAAGTCCTAAACATGTGGTACCTACTGCAGTCTCACTATTTAACATTCAGTACTACTCACTGGTTATATCTGAATGCAAAAACTCTTGTAGAATTACTGACAATCAAAAATGGTTAGAATGTGTCTCTATGAAATTGTTTACTGAGTAATTGATGGATTTAGTTCTGTCTACAAAATGTACTGTTTAATTGTTTAAATGACACCAAATAATGTTTTACATTAAATAATTTAATTTTGTATGCTTACAATGATTTACCAAGCCTCCCAATGATAATCCTCATCCTTAATTTTATAATAAAAATGATTATTATATATTATACATCTACAACCCCTTGAAGTAATAATCTAAATCTAAAATTGAACATTCTACAGAACATTCATTAACTTCATAACTATAGGAATGAAGGTTTTTTTTTTTTTTTAACCATCTAACTAATAAATACAGGTTTGCTTCAAAGGCTGGACTCTATGTAATCTCCATGTGCCACATGGAATATATATACTGTATATTGAGTGCTGACTCTATATATTTATAGAGTCATTTCACAATTGGAAACTATTGACTATTACTATTTCCCATTGTGAAACAACTCTAATATATAGAATCAACACTCTATATATACTCTGTCAGCCTTTCCCAACCTTTTTTCAGTCACGCCACTCTGAAAATTTGTGGCACCCTACACAAACATTAACGCTGGACAGCGTTAAGCCTGGTCTAAACTCGCCGTGTCCGCAATAGCGTGAGGGAGCATGCGGCAAAAATGACGTCATCGCAGAATGGGCGGTCGAGCGTGTTGAGTGCGCGAGGCCTCATTCCACGTGGCAGTTTGCACGCCATTTTTTGTAACAGCATCCAGAAATGAATGACTTCGAAGCGACTCTTGCTGAAAGGTACGATTATACAAGTACCTCTATGATCCATCCATGCAGGACCATAGAGATGGCCAGATGGCACAAAATTCATGGAAAGGTTTTTAAAAATAGTAATTTGGATTTGCTTTGTACATACTGTTGAAAGAATAAAGCCAAAGCTGAAAGTTTTTTGCTGGTGCATCATGATTTCATTCATCAGTGTCTTCAAATAAACACAGTCACTACACTACACCTTCAGAGAGTGATTAAACCTCATTCTTTTGTCTTTATAAATAGAGAGACATTTGCACTGATGGGCGAACATAATCACCTGATTTTGTAAATGTGACAAGTTCCATTTGCAGGAAGCTCCCACTTTTTGCTTACGTCTACAGTAATTGCTAACATTTACAAAATGCACCTACAATAAATAACAAGTATATTTAATGAAAATAAAGGTCCATGTTTAATAAAAATCTTAATGAAATGAATAAAATAAAAATCGAATTTCTTCAATTTAGTTTTATACATGTTCTCATATTTACAGATATATTTTACTGGGTTTTATATGATTCTTTTCTCTCTTTTTTCATACTGTGGGTTTTGGTGAAGTGTACTGAAAACAAACACAGCAATTCCTCCTCAGCATTCAGCAACTCCACACGAGACGCCATGTTTGTAAGCGTCGCTATGGTTGTTCCGACAAACTACTTCTCTCAGCTACTTCCTGTTGGTTTATAGGACGATTACTCAGAGTCGCCCCCTTTCGCTTCAAAGAATATTACAACGGCGAGCGCGGCGAGCATAAACGCCTCGTCCGTTTGGGGAGGTGCGCGCGCAGTCAGTGCAGGCTCGCGCTGCGGAGTCAGGCGGAAGTATAAACAAGGCTTTAGCTCCATGAGGATGAAGTTGATGGTCCAGAAGCATCTGGAGCTTTTCTTTTAAGAAATATGTCCATATTCTTTTGCACTACACACGCATCGTCACACGCTAATTATTAGGATAAAACACGCACACCGATGTTGACGTGCTGCGGGGGGGTCGAGGAGGAGGGAATTATTATTTGCATATATAATTTATTATTATTATTATTATTATTATTATTATTATTATTATTAAATCTGTTTTTAAATCACGCGACACGCTTAATTGACATGACACCTGATCACAGCATAGACATGATGTCACACCCCCTCCAACTCTGGTCACGCGCGAGAGTGCTTCCCACAGCGTTTAGCTCACGCAACCTTACGTGTGTAACCCAGACGTTTTCCTCTGTGTTTTAGCTGTGTAACTACATCTTCATTTTCTACTAACTTTTTTATTATTCATTTACTTCTGTACAGGGCCATTGTCAGGTTTGAGCTAGGCAGCTTGGTTCCACTGGTTATATTTCCCAAAATATAAGCAAATAAACATAAACTAGTGGTATAATTTAGACCCTGGCGGGCAGTTAGTATGAACCACTGTGCATTCACGTTAATTCACATGATCTTTCCTTGTCCCACAAGTTTCATACGTGAGCATGATTTAGCACACAATGCAGGAAAGTAAAATCTCCACTCCGGTTACACATACATTTTTGGTGCTTCACAGAATCTAGCCAACTAAAGAAAACTGTATCTGTATTCATTTAGGACACATTATCTGTTCATTCTTAATAATGTATTCATATTCAGTTAGATCTCAAATATTTATACTTACATACTTTTGAATAAAAGTTATTGTTGACACTAAAACACACAACATAAAATTACCAAGTAAGATGTGTATGCTTTTGTATACCGAGTACTTTTCACATTAGTCCCTCAATAGTTCTCATTATATTATACATTAGTTTTCGGTGTTTGTACTTTTTAATTTTGTTTCCCTTTGTTAGTATAAAAAGGAAAAAAAACTGTGAATTAATTTATTACAATGCTCATCTAAAATATAATAATTACAAGACAGCATAAGATGAGGTAAAACTCAAGAATTAGCTAAAATACAATAGTCGCAATTGTGAAAGTAAACAAAACATGAAAAATGCTTTGAAGGATGAGAACTGGAACAGAGTAATGTTATTCAATTGCGAATCGGTTTTTAGAGGATTTAAACCTAACATGGTGAACAAATTATATTATAGAATTCAGGCAATTTTATTGGGGTTATCTCATACAGTGTGGCAAGTAATAATCTGGAAAGACCTTTGTAATATCACAGTCTAAAACTGGATTTAAAGAGAAGCAAATCAATAAATGAATCACATGTAAATGAATCACATGTAAATGAATCACGTGAAAATGAATCACATGTAAATGAATCACATTAATATGAACCACATGAATATGAATCACATGAAAATGAATCACGTGAAATGAATCACATGTAAATGAATCATATGAAAATGAATTTAAAAAAAAAGTAAATAGAAAAATAGTTCTCATTATAAGTAGTTTCTTAGTGAGAACACTGTTGCAGGTGCTCACATTATTTCACTTTTCTTTAAGGCCCGTTGCTTTCAGTAGTATCAGAGAGTGGAGGAGTAACTCGACAACAAAGAAACATGCCTTTGAATGCCTGACGGAAGGATTTCATCCTATAGGTATAGAGCAGAGGGTTAATGGCCGAATTGGCATGGGAAAGAATGATTGCTGTCAAAATAAGAGGCAATGGCACTATGCACTGTGGACAGAACTGCTGCAAGCAATTCAGAATGTGAATTGGCATCCAGCACAGCACAAAAAGGAAGATAAGCAGGAAAATTGAGGTGGCCTTCTTTGCTTCACGTCGCATGGCTGAATTTTGCCTAGGTTGCACTTCTAATGCACTGTGTAATGCTGCAATGCGCCTCACCTGCCTCCTCACGGTTATGAAGATGTGAGCATAAATGAAAAACATTGCCAGCAGAGGAATCAGAACACAGCCAAAGAAGTTGAAGTACACCATGAAGGCCATGTCCACCACACAGGCAAAGAAGCAGTAGTTAATCTGACTGGATCGGTTCTGAAAGTTTAGCAGCGGCACTGAGCTCAAAAGGAAAGCGAGAAACCAGGTTAGCAGTATGACTAGCCGAGCATTCCTTGGCTTCAAGAGCCTCTGGTAGTGGAACGGCAACAGGATTGCCACATAGCGCTCAATGGCTATTGCTAGCAAGCTGAAGACAGAGCTCTGGGTTAATGTGATAAGCATGTACACAATAGTAGCGCACAGGTATAGATTATTAAGGGGGAGACCCAGGTCTGTCATAATAGCAAAGGGAATGGCCAGTGTGCCTACAAAGAAATCAGCTGCTGCCAAAGAGACCAAGAAGTAGTTGGTGACGGTTCGAAGCTTCTTGTTGCATCCCACTGCAATGCAAACCAGTAGATTTCCAAATGCAGACAGAATGGATATCATTACTTCAGCTGCTATGTAAGGTCCGTGCAAAAACTCTTCCTTTTGAGGGATGACTGTTTGATTTGATCCGTTCAGAGTAACCTCCAAGCAGATCTTCATAGTTCCATTCATGTGGACCTCCTCAGTTCCAGTGCTGAGTCCTGGCTTTAATCACTGGAATTTCAGAAAGAACAAAAAAAAGTTAGTTACTCTAGATCTCATAATACACTCGTTAGTTGACCAATTTGGAAACTCCATTATTGGAGAACTGATTAAATCTTGTCCTTATGAAAAAGCGTATTGTCATTGAATGGGCTGACACTTTGTCTTTTTGTACCAACCTAAGGATATTTGCTCTTTTCAGATTCAAAACATTGCGTTTATTATGTCTTATTGTTGGCTGTTGATATAGATAAGTTTATTAGTATTTGTCACGTTATCCACCAGCAATATGTTCCTGAGCAGATTTCTCCTGGCCACTGTATTGTTTGTTTATTCAGCATTTAGTGCCCCCGTGTCTCAATCTGATGCTGGAACAAAACTAGTGCTGACTGAAATGATTTTTCCATCTTTGAATGGAAAATGTAGAATGATCAGTAACACTTAAAAAACCTTATGAATTTGTTTTAAATTATGAATGTTAATGACAGTAACATTTAATATGCACTGTACACTATGTTAGGAGTATTGTCTAATCCATTATATATATATATATATATATATATATATATATATATATATATATATATATATATATATATATATATATAACCTTTAATATAACATCTCGAATCTGACATGTACAGCATTTCTTCAACTGATTAAAATAATGACTGGGCTATAATTCTTAATATATGAGACCTAATTTTGATATATAATAATTATAAGATTGTAGTAGTATAATTGTTTATGTTTATGGTTAATATATTAGATTGTCTGAGGGACTGGTTAGCTCCTACTGGAAGATGCAGAGTTCCAAATAGAGATTAAGTAGTGTAGAATAACATAGACTGGTGCCAAAATCAAGAGGAAAACTCATGCCATCATATTTATCAGATTAGTTCTGTAGTTCAGTCATATGCACTCACTGGCCACATTATTAGGACCACATGTACACCGTTGCAAATATTCAATTATCCCATCAGCCAATCATGTGGACGCAGGACAATCCATAATAGCATGCTGATCAGAGCTTCAGTTAATGTTCACATCAAATTTCAGATGGGGAAAAAATGTGATTTCAGGTCTCGGTCTCTTTGACCGTGGCATGGCTGTTGGTACCAGACAGTATTTCAGTATTTCAGAAACTCAAAAAAAGAAAAGAAAAAAAAAACCTGCTCCCTGGGAATTTTCACAAGAACTGTGAAGTCTCTAGCATTTACACCGAATTATGCAAAAAAGAGAAAAAGAAATCCAGTGAATGCCAGTTCTGCAGAAATGCTTTGTTGATTACAGAGATCAGAGGAGACTGGCCAGACGTGTTGAAGCTGACGAAGTCTACAGTAACTCAAATAACCACTCTTTACAACTGTGGTGAGCAGAAAAGCATCTCAGAAAGCACAACATGAAGCTTGAGGCAGATATGCTACAACAACAGAGGGCCACATCAGGTTCCACTCCTGTCAACCAAGAACAGGAATCTGAGGCTACATGAACACACCTAAACTGGGCAGTTGAAGATTTGGAAAAAAAATCCAGTTGAGCATTGTTTGAATGTCACAGCAGAGAATTGTTGCTGACCATCTTTTTGGCCACAATTTACCCATCTTATAATGCCTACGTCCAGCATGATAATGCACAGTCACACAAAGTAATCTCAAATTGGTTCAATTAACATGACAATGAGTGATGATGGATCAGAATCTCAAAGGAATGATTCCACCTTACAGAAAACACCTTATGTAATCCATGCCATAAAGTATAGAGGCTGTTCTGATAGAAAAGGGTCACACCCAGTGTTATTATGGTGTTCATTATAAAGTTGCTAGTGAGTATAAAAATAAATGCAAATAGTAATAAATATTTGATACTGCAGCAACCCACTTTAAAACTTGAGGTACATTAGCTATGTAGTAGTTGCATATGTGAAATTAGTTTATTCATTTTATTCAAATTAAATGTAATAAAAATGAAATGTTTTTAATCATCAGCATGGAATTTAAAAAAAAAAAAATCCAAATTCACAGATTCACCAGAGCACTACATATAGCAGACCTGATCACAAACAAGGAATATAGAAGATTACCGAATACGTTACCTCTGGCCTGCATCTGAAGGTCCACAGAGTCTAAGCAATTAAAAGTGTAATAGTTGACCTGAGGAAATGTAGGATATGAGATGTCCGTAGCACCAGTCCAGCTGACCATTCTGTTTACACCATTCTTTAACCTATATTCTGAGTTTCATTCAACGCCACACTAACAACCAGCAAGTTGTTAAATACATGAGAGGTTGAGCAGGCTGATTTTATCTGGTTGGATGCCTTCTCTTAAGTCCCACCCTTTATTTTGTTTGTACAGCATCTAAAAAACAGTGTGCGTTTGTTGAATATGAGTAAGCTGAAAATGATCAAGTGGTAATGAAGCAGAAAGCGTTTATAAAATTGTGTTTTAGCAGTGTGCTGTGTTCACTGTATTAGCGTGGTTTGCCAGTTTTACCCTGCATTATCTGTATAATTTCTGCAAATCCAACTAAACATGTTGAACCCTACGTTATTGGATATCTGATTTAATCTCGTCCTTATGCATATTGTCATTCAATGGGTAAACACTTTTTGTACTGAACTTAGAATATTTGTTTTCACATTCAAAATGTTGAGGTTATTATATCTTATTGTTGGACAGTGGTGTAGATAAGTTTATCTGAGTTTATCACGATAAACCCGACTGCAATATGTACCTGGACTGAACGTTTCTCCAGGCTATTGTATTGTTTGTTTATTCAACATTTAGTGCTTTCATGTGTCAGTCTGTTGCAGGAACACCTGAAAGAGTGCTGTAGTCTTCCTGATGATTACACTTTATTTTAATATCACTCCTTACTTCTATTTTTTTTTGTTTTTTTTTTTTAACTGTACTGTTATGTATTATGAAAGGTAATGCTATTCAACATTATTATCCTGGCATGGTTTGGGTCTTCCTGAGGGTAGGGTCATTGGAAATCAATATAATGTTAATCTAACTGATTACCTTTATCCTATGATGAAACATTTCTATCCTGATGGGGGGGGGGGGGGCGGGTCTTCTTAGGAGGATCCTGATGTCATCCACAGGGCACCAGGGCTCACTGATTGTTTTGTTGAGAAAATTGTGCAAATCATATGCCTTCAGTCAATAGATCTCTATCCAATTTAACACCCATGGGAGATTTTTGAGTTGCTGATGTTAGACAGTGCTCACCGTAACTGACATCAGCACACCAGTTGAGGGAATATCATTTGCAAGAATGGTGCGAAATGTATTGAATCCAGTACAGTTCCAAAAACATGTACAGTAGAAGCTACAATATACTCATGGTGGCCTAACATCTTACTAACACACATGGGGTTTTTTTTCTACCTAACATGTTGGTTGTTGTTTCCCCCTTTAATTTGTCACCCATCTGTATATCAGATATGGTTTAATAGTAAAGGTTAATGATCATATTAGTCATGCCATCACATGTTCTTGGCTAGGCTCTCAGCAGCACCCATTGCACTGGATTTTTATTTATTTATTTATTTATTTATTTTTAATTATTGCCATTTTTGTTGTTGACAATTGCAAATACTGTTTGCACCAGGTCAGGCAGCATCTTTAATTTCCTTTGTACAACAAGGTTCAGTTTGTACAGGTGCTGTAGCATGTCCACAGAAACACCTAATTAAAAATGCATTGGGGGTCAGAGAGCTCAGGATAGTCCCTGTGCTTTTCATCCAGGAACAACTTCAGTACAGTACAACTAGCAGTACAGTAAAGTGGCAGAATACTAGGAAGGTTTTCCTTAATGAGTTTGAATAAAACGGACAATTTCCAGAACAGGCGACACCAAGTGCTCCTGAAGAAGTCAGCCGAGCTGAGGCGTTTAAAAAATTATTCAACAGTTCTACCCTATACTTTCATTTCATTTAAAAAATAAATTCTATATTTTAAAGTATTTTAAACTTTTTTAGTTTTATTTTTCAAAAAGAGCAAGACATCTCTCTGGTCTTGCTGTGGCTGTTCTCTCTATTTCTTCTTCCCTCTTTACTGCTTCCTGCTTCCTCTCCTCTTCCCTTTCGGCCTGCTGCCACACTTGCTCTCTTCCTAGCAGATGCAACCATATTATTTTCCCTGGCTGGGGATGAGGAAGACACAACACAACCAATAGAGGCTTCTAGAGATCTGTATCTGGAGTTCTGTATTCATCATGTCATACCACTGCCAGGTAGCAGTACTAACACTTCTTACTTCTGCCCCTTATCCGGTTGATGGGTCCCTGAGCCAGTATTCGTTTAAGATGAACATTTGTCTTCCTGTTGTCACACAGGGACTGCTTTTTTTTTTTTTTTAACTGCAATAGATTTTGTAAGTGTGTGTTAAAAAAAAAAAAAAAAAAAATTGCTATTGCATCTGGGTGTATGTCCAAACGCACAAGGCACCATTCTGTTTATAAATCTCATTCTACATGGGACAACTGCTAATCGATTTTGCCACTAGGGGGCGTCATTTGTCTTCTATCACTAACCTATACCCATCCAGTATGACACATTTCATGACAGGTCAATTTCAATTCCAAGATGAAATGGATTTTACTCAGATTAGATGTCATAAATCTACATGACATGCATTTTCAGTTCTCACTTACAGTAACTGCTTTATCCTTTTTAGGATCAGGATGACTTCAGGGAACTATCCTGGGAACACTATGTGAAGCAGGAATAGGTGGAATGGGCTTAATTGAGAATACTGGGATTATATGTCAATCTACACAAAATATCCTGCGATACTGAAGTGTGTGGGGGTAAATATAGTTTGCAAAATTACTTACAAATAAAATGAAATTAGATAAGTATTCACCCATTAAGTGAAACCTTAAAATTGGTTCTGGTGCATCAGCTGTCAACAGAAGCCACATATTTAGTTGGAGTCCACCTGTGTCAATTAAATGGTCTGCACTTACATAATGCTTTTTTTTACTTTACTGGTTCTACAAAGCACTTTACACTGTTTCTCATTCACACACACCAATGTTAACAAAGCTGCCATGCAAGGCAACTTAGGGTTCAGAGTCTTGCCCAAGGACACTTCAGCATGTGGAGTCATGTGGGCCGGGACTCGAACCATCAACCCTACGATTAATGGACAACCCGCTCTACCACCTGAGTCACAGCCGCCCATAAAGTGTCACGTGATCTTAATATAAACACACCTGCTCCTGGAAGATATCATGAAGACAAAGGAGCTATCAAAACAAGTCCAGGACCATTTAATTGCCACTCCCATCCACTCCCGAAGGAAGTCTGACCAATCCTGCCTGCTCCCCAGTTGTTAAGATTGCTTGCACTTTGTTACACTATGGCCAAAAGTTTGTGTACACCTGATCATCACACCCATGCGTGATCCTCCCTTAAACTGTTGCCACAAAATTGGAAGCATGCGATTGTATGTTGATTGTATGTATTTGTATGCTGTTGAATTACAAATTCCCTTCACTGAAACTAAGGGGCCCAAACCTGTTCCAGCATGACAGTGCAACCATTCACAAAACAAGGTCCATGAAGACATGGTTTGCCAAAGTTGGAGTGGAAGAACTCAAGTGACCTGCACAGACCCCCCTGACCTCAACCCCACTGAACATATTTGGGATGAACTGGAACACCAACTGCACCTCAGACATTCTTACCTAATATTAGTACTTCACCTCACTTATGCTCTTGTGGCTGAATGGACCCAAAGCTCCACAGCTAAATTCCTAAATCTAGTGGAAAGCCTTCCCAGAAGAGCAGAGGTTATCATATAAAGAGGGGAATAAATATAAAATGTTAAAAAAAAAAAAAAAAAAAAAAAAAAAAAAACCACATACAGTAGGGGTGTGATGGTCAGGTGTCCACAAACTGTCCGCCATATATTGTAGTTTTATTTCCCCAAGATATGTACAGTGCTGTGAAAAAGTATTTGCCCCATCCTAATGCCCATGCTTTTGGAATAGGATATCCATGAAGCTCGTAGGTGTGATAGTCAGGTGTCCACATACTTCTGGTCATTATAGTGTGTGTATAGTGTAGACTAATTTACCCGTCAGCATTCAGTTCTACTTATGCTGATTTCTATGCTTTAAGAGAGTTGGAGGATTATAGCACAGTTCACCTGTGTGACTGTTCACAGCTTTGTCCTCCATTAGCCTGCTTCATTTACACGTTCAATAGAGAGGATTGTTTGACATCTTATTGGCTGGAATGATGAATTGCGTGAACTTGTTTAAATCGGTTGTGATTGGCTGTAAACTTCATGGGCGGACTGGGACTCGTTTTGTCCTTTGAGGAAGTGCTGACTTTTACTTCATGCAGTGACAGAAACTCGTTCTGTGTATTCAGAGCGTGTGGTCTCGGTGGGCTGCGCGTGGTCTCGGTGGGCTGCGCGTGATCCGCGTGCCGGTGTCGCGTCATGGCTGCGCGCGACGAAGACGGATTAAGAAAACCTTCCAAACCCGACAGCACTATTTCTGAAGAAAAGGAAAGTGAAAATCTCCCTAAAACAGAAGAGGAGCAGAGAAAGTGGAACGTCGAAAATAACTGGGGCTTCTCATTAGAGGGAATATTCGGCCTCGCGCTTAAATTTTTTAAAGGTAACATACAATTTAAAGTTAATAAGGAGGTCAAACATGTCATGTGTCTGGTAAACTGCCTGAGTAATAAATCCCTGAATGCAAATCTTCTATAAACCTGATCAGCTGATCAAACTTCTACCCTATGACAGTTTGAAAATAAACTCCTGTAGCATCAGTCATACAGCCAGTCTCCTCTGAAAGTATTGGAACAGCAAAGCCAGTTGTTTTGTTTTTGCTTTACACTGAAGACCTTTGGGTTTGAGATCAAAAGATGAATGAGACATAGATCAGAATTTCAGCTTTCATTTCCTGGTATTTACATCTAGATCTGTTCAACAAATTACTACCTGGCATCTATGGTTGTAGACCACACCATTTTTAGGTGAGCAGACGTATATGAAGAGAGAGTTTTAAAGTAAATAACACGTAATATTTGGCCGCATATCCCTTGCTTGGAATAACTGCATCAAATGGTGACCCACTGACATCACCAAACTGTTGCATTCTTCTTTTGTGATGTTTCTCCAGATGTGTGCCACGGCCTATTTCAGGTGTTTGTTTTTTTTGGGGGGGGGGGGGGGCGTTTCCATCACTTTGGAAGTCAGGTGCACACTGTGTGATTTTTTTAATAGTCCTTTGTGACTGTCGCTTGTCAGACTGTACGAACATGATCCCCGCTGTAAGCCATGTCACACTGTAGGATTTCGGTTGTCATTAATGTCAGACTGTACGATAGTCCAGACGTGAAATATGGATGCACGTAAGAAGACTCGTACGGAGTTGGAGAAGCCACACTACAGGATTCTGCCTCAAATCTTCTGACATTGTAGGAAACATTTGATCTCAGCGGCCATTAATTGTCTGATGGGGAACGTGTCAAACTAGCGAGAAAAGACTACAGATTTTGGCTTAGGTTTAGAGGAATCTTTGAGGATTCTCAGAATTTCTCAGACGAGCAAATCATGGCCAAAATCGTACAGTGTGACCGTGAACCCGGCTTTAGTCTTGGTTCCAGGACTTTTGTGGGTCATCTCTGTATTGCTTTGTGAATTCCAGTCGGGCTTTCTGATTCTTACTGCTGATGAGTGGTTCGCATCTTGTGGTATGGCCTCTATATTTCTGCTCTCAAAGTCTACTTTGAAAAGTGGATTGTGATAACTTCACCCCTGCCCTGTGGAGATGATGTCACTGACTGTTCTTTTTGGGTTTTCTTCACAGCTCTCACAATGTTTCTGTCATGAGCTGCTGTTATATTTCTTGGCCAACCTGTCTGATGTCTGGTTGTAGTACACCAGTGGTTTCTTTCTTTTTTTCGGGATATTCTAAATTGGCGTATTGGCTATGCCCAGTGCTTGTGCAATGGCTCTGATCAGTTTGCTCTCTTTTCTCAGCTTTCCTTATTGTCTACCATAGACAGCTCTCTGGTCTTCATGTTGGTTTATCCTTTTTAACAACAAATGTTGCCTTCACAGGAAAAACCCAGGGTTCAAACCAAGAGTAGATTTTCAGAGCTGTTAACTGTTTAAGCAATCAATCTAACAGGGCACACCTGGTCAACAAGATAAACCTGCCATACACATCCACCCACTAATTTTGATCACGGGAAAAATTGGTGGGGTCAAACAAAAGGTGCCATGTTCAAAGTTGTTTAACACGTAATACAATAAGTATGAGGAAATGAAAACTGAAATTCTGATCAATAGTCGTATATTAATTTATTTATTTTTTTACCCAAATGTCTTCAGTGTATCACAAAATATAATATTTGGCTCGAATATGAATACTTTCAAAAGGGACTCTATGTTCTTCTAAAACTTAGTTCCATCTGAGACAAATTTCTTGTGAAGCCTACAAAGGACAAAAACTATGTGCAATATGTTTTTAGTGTATTTTTTTATAAAAGCATCAATTTCCTTATCTCTTTACGGTCGTACCATATATACTTTTTTTTCAAAGGCCTTATGATGACCCAAAAAAATTCTTTATTCAAACCTCTGCCATTGTATTTGTGTTCACACATACTACACATCATTTTTTTTAAGTAGCAGTAAAGAAGACATAATACAGGCCTGTCTTTGCTTAGTATACATGTCCTCCCTCTTTTATTATTGGTACACTAAACGTTCACAGGATGTAACAATCAGAAGTGTGATATTTACAGGATGAGAGATTTTATCTGTGACAAAGAATATAGTTTCAGACATCCCAACTCTTCTGGAAGTTCCGGGAGTCTATTTTAATGTCACATTTTCTGCATATACCAGAAAAGTTATTTGCATTAGCATGTGTAAATAGTTTCAATATGTTGTTAAATAACTAGTTGTGTTCTGTCATAATTAAATGTCATGTCCTTGTTCATACTTGTTTGGTGGCTGGGGGGGGGGGGTGTATTTGTAAAATAGTGAGCGAACATTAATTTTTATGGCTTCATTTTGTGAGCTAGCTAGTAAGCTACTGCTCCTTAGCCTACTGATTTAACTAGTAATAATAGTACTAAAAACAGCATTTTTTTTTTCAACCACCATTTTTAAACATCTGTTGCGGTGAGTACAGTAACAGTTGTTTATTGCGATTCGAATCAACACAATGGAGTTTCTTAAAAAATACAACCGATGGACCAACAACGAGGTTCAGATTTTATTAAGCATTATGGGCATTGGTGGCTTGGTGGTTAATGCGCTGGGTGACTGATCAGAAGGTCGGGGGTTCAAGCCCCAGCAGTGCCAAGCTGCCACTGTTGGGCCCTTGAGCAAGGCCCTTAACCTTCTCTGCTCCAGGGGTGCTGTATCATAGCTGACCCTGCGCTCTGACCCCAGCTCCCTGACACGCTGGGGTATGCGAAGAAAAGAATTTCACTGTGCATATGTATATGTGATAAATAAAGACTCATCGTCATTATCATTATTTATGCCGAGGACGAAATACAGCGGGAACTGGAAATGGCGACCCGCAATGAAAAAGTATACTTAAAAATATCAAGTGGGTTAAGCAAGCTGGACATTGTTCACACAGGAAAACAGTGCAGAGAGAAGCTCGTGCGTGCGTTCCTCTCAGTTATCTCGGCAATAGCTGATAAAATCTTCTCACTTTGTGTCAATAATTAGTTTGATTGTAGCATACTTCAAGGCTTTATATCCTCGCCAAGAGCTTGTCACGTGCAGGAAATGCAGACAACAAAGGTCTGTAGGAACCAGATGGTCACTTGAAAAATTTCCTGGGATTAATTGTTCTGGATAATTTCGGTGGAAAAGCAGCTATGCTTATTAATAATGTATGTAGCTCAGTGCCACATTTACTTGTAAATGTTGTAATGGTGGCATTGCTGTGCATATTAAGTTAGTCTGTTTCTTTCGCCCGCCATTTTGAATTCAGATCGGTTGAGCGTCGTTTAGAGTGAAGTTAGTGTTAAATGTTTGAGTTTAATAATGGTCTGACTTAAGAACAAGTGTTCAGTTTCAGCACATTTTCAGTTCAGATTCAATGCAAACAGTGACGTAGGAAACATGAAGCGTTTTCAAACCCAGTAGACGTTTCTACACCAATGTTTCATTATTATCACAATACTTAAGCTGCAGGAGTCTTAAGAGTTGTTATTTCCTCACAGATGGATTTCTGCAACACTGGCAACAAGAGGAGACTTGTGCTGGAGACTTGCCTGTTTAATGTACAACTCCCAAGATTTCAGATTTAAGAATGTGGTCGATAAAAGATTTGTAAAAATGTAAATAAATTAAACCGTGTGTGTTATGCGTGCGTGAAAAAATAATTAATAGAATTAGAATTTCACTCATGGTCTAGAACATGTGCAAAAATCAAAAAACTTGAAATAATTAGGGTAATACGGACCATTTGTAATTTATTACTTCAGTTTGAACGGTACCTTTGCAGTAAGTAAAGGGGTAACATTTATTTAGGAACTATTAAATATTTACCACATGTGCATTGCAGATATTACTTACTAAAATAGGTTAAACCTTATTCACTAAAACATGGAGTAAAATTTACCCAAAAAAGTAAATTGCTGCCTAATTTTTTTTCCCAGTGAATTCTATGTTAAAAAGTTTTTCAGTGTATTTGAACCAAGGTTTCAGTCAAAAGCTCTATTAAGATGTCTGTAAAACACAAACCTATGCACCTTGTTTGCACTCATTTTGTCTCTCTAAGTTTTATTCATTCATTTTCAGTAACCAATTTATCCTGGTCCAGGTTGCAGAGGATCCATAGCCAATTCAGGGAACACTAGGTGCAAGACCAACATACAATCTGGTTTGGACACCATGTACACACACATTCACCTCTAGGGGTAAGGCCTTCCACCAACTGGCATGTTTTTGGGAGGGGGGAGAAAACCGGAGAACCTGAAGGAAACCCACAAGGACACAGAGTGGACATGCAAAACCCCAAACAGACAGTAACCCAAGTTCAGGATTGAGGCAGCAACACTCTAAAATGCCGTCAAATCCACAAGGTGCTTGTATGACCGTGATTATTATGGGTAGTCAGAATAAACACATACACGTAGGGCTGTATTGTGAATGCAGCTGGCACTACGTTGACTGCCTCCATCTCTCACGGCATGTATATTGTTGTAAGTTTGGCCATCAAGTCAGGTGGCCTCGATGCAATGTTGATTGGATGGACAATGGCTATACAGTTAATGTGTGTGACCCATTCGGCAAGATTTAATCCAGTTTTTTCATTAACATGTTGGGTAGTAATTTACCATGTGGTGATTCATGGAACGGATAACCATGTTTGTAAAATGTACTTTGTGTTTTTTGTAGAAATGAATGGCAAGGCTTTCAATCCAACATACGAAGAAAACCTGCTGTTTGCTGCACTTCAGAAACAAATCTTCCTTGGCCCTTATAATCCAAAGGTTTGCCCTGAGATTGGGTTCTTTGATGTCCTGGGGAATGACAGAAGGTAAATTTAAAACACAGTAGTAGCTTTGAGCTCATAAGCAAATACATGTGCATGTTCATTCAAAACAGGATCTGTCCAGACACAGGTTTCTCTACATTTAGACCAATTAGAGACACTTTACATAACCAACACTGTATTGGCAGGAAAAAATGGGCAGAACTGGGCAGCACAGTTAAAGAGGATGCCATGGAGGACTTTGTGAAGCTTCTGAACTCCTGCTGTAGTCTGTTTTCTCCATATGTCACATCTCATAAGATCGAGAAGGAGGAACATGAGAGAAGATTGTAAGTGCGATTCTTTTAGATACAAACGCTCTGCTTTTCAGCTATTGTAAAAAAAAAAAAAAAAAAATTAATGTTGTATTAAATATAATGTAATACATACAATAAAAGTAAATCTATTAAATGTCATTTGTATTTAAACAGGAAAAAATAATTAGAACTGAGGTTGCTGTTGGGAGTGGGAAATAGGATGATGCATTTTTGGAGCCTTGCAGCATCTTGCAGTTAAATGGCTTCCTACAAAGATAAAATGCCAGGAAGACTCAGGAAGATAATTTAACCATGCAACTTCAGATCAATTGTCTTAACCAGAGAACTGCACAGGGCGAGAAGAGTGTTTTTGTCTTTCGTTAAGAATTTGTTTGTGTTCTGACTGCACACGTGTATATGCACATTTAGAAGAGAGGAAGAAGAGTGTCTCAGGCTGGAAAAACAGGAGCGACGACAGCAAGAAGAAGCACAGCGTTGGGAAGAGGAGAAGAGGAGACAGGAGGCTGATCGCTTACTAAGCAACCAGCAGAAGTGAGTAACTAGTGATCGGAAAGACAATAGATTCATCCACTTACTCTCAGCTGTTGTGTTTCAGTACAGAGTTTATGAATTTTAATAATATTTTTTTAAAAGCTCCAAAGCATGTTGTAATTTTATGTGAAGAGTTTTATTCAGTTGGTTAAAAGGGGCAGTTGCTCTATCATTAAATATACTAAGTCACACTGATTGCTCATGAAGGTCTCTTGTTATCAGGTTGCTGATTAAAACATTGTAACATTTCAGTTGTCAGACAAAATATTAGTGCACAGCGGATCCAATGCACCAATCGGACTGGCTTGTAATGGTTTAATATTTGTGTGTGAGCATCTTAGTTATACCTTAATGGGGACCAAATGTCCCCACATGGATAGGAATATGTGACAGACATTGTGGGAACATTTTGGCTTTTTAAATACAAAAACTGTAGCTTTTTAGCTAAAAAAAAAACAACTAAAAGACCCCAAATATTTTCTTTTGGTTACTCGGGTTAAGGTTATGGTTAGATTTAAGCATAGTACAAATTAATTTGTTGCATTAATGATTGTGTCAATGGAAGGTTCTTGGTTCTTACAAGGATGGTCTGTGTGTGTGTGTGTGTGTGTGTGTGTGTGTGTGTGTGTAGGCAACAGGTCACGGTTGCTCTAAATGCACAGACACCAGTGCGGCTCCAGCAGAATGCAGAGGGACTGTCCTCCAAAAGCTCAGAACAGCAGCAGCTACTCATCCAACAAGAGTTTATACAGCAAGCCCCCCATACACACCAATTCAAACAGGTTTGTCATCTGTTGAACCTGTTTGAGCTGCACACACACAGGCTTAATCTGCTGTCCACCCTTGGTATACTTTCCTCTTACTTCTTATCCACTCTAGGAGCACTCTAGGGCATATATATAAATATAAATAATATATATATATATATATACACACACACACATACATATATATATATATATATATATATATATATATAATTTATATAAATAAAATATGGTGAAAAAAACACAATTTATGTTTTTTCTTTTCCTGTAGCATCAATGTTGCAAACTTATCTTCTTCTATTATCTGTTTTTGTGTTCAACTGTGTAAGCAAATCAGAGTACCTACTAAATGTAAAAATAACTCGCCGAACTAGACATATGATCCAATTTATATAAAAAAACAACTGTGTATTCACTGTGTGTGTAGCCATGTTTTAATATATTGGTGGGGATAACAAGGATAGGAATAACTGAGAGGTCTGACATTGTGGGGACAATAGGCTGGTCCCCAAAACCCTAATGAAACCATTTCCTTTTGGTCACTAAGGGTAAGCTAAGATTTACAGTATCTCACAAAAGTGAGTACACCCCTCACATTTTTGTAAATATTTGATTATAACTTTTCATGTGACAACACTGAAGAAATGACACTTTGCTACAATGTAAAGTAGTGAGTGTACAGCTTGTGTAACAGTGTAAATTTGCTGTCCCCTCAAAATAACTCAACACACAGCCATTAATGTCTAAACCGCTGGCAACAAAAGTGAGTACACCCCTAAGTGAAAATGTCCAAATTAGGCCCAATTAGCCATTTTCCCTCCCCGGTGTCATGTGACTTGTTAGTGTTACAAGGTCTCAGGTGTGAATGGGGAGCAGGTGTGTTAAATTTGGTGTCATCGCTCTCACACTCCCTCATACTGGTCACTGGAAGTTCAACATGGCACCTTATGGCAAAGAACTGTCTGAGGATCTGAAAAAAAGAATTGTTGCTCTACATAAAGAAGACCTAGGCTCTAAGAAGATTGCCAAGACCCTGACACTGAGCTGCAGCACAGTGGCCAAGATCATAAGCGGTTTAACAGGACAGGTTCCACTCAGAACAGGCCTCACCATGGTCGACCAAAGAAGTTGAGTGCACGTGCTCAGCGCCATATCCAGAGGTTGTCTTTGGGAAACAGACGTATGAGTCCTGCCAGCATTGCTGCAGAGGTTGAAGGGGTAGGGGGTCAGCCTGTCAGTGCTCAGACCATACGCCGCACACTGCATCAAATTGGTCTGCATGGCTGTCGTCCCAGAAGGAAGCCTCTTCTAAAGATGATGCACAAGAAAGCCCGCAAACAGTTTGCTGAAGACAAGCACACTAAGGACATGGATTACTGGAACCATGTCCTGTGGTCTGATGAGACCAAGATAAACTTATTTGGTTCAGATGGTGTCAAGCGTGTGTGGCGGCAACCAGGTGAGGAGTACAAAGACAAGTGTGTCTTGCCTACAGTCAAGCATGATGGTGGGAGTGTCATGGTCTGGGGCTGCAGGAGTGCTGCCGGCACTGGGGAGCTACAGTTCATTGAGGGAACCATGAATGCCAACATGTACTTCAGAATGCCTTCGGAGACTGGGCTGCAGGGCAGTATTCCAGCATGATAACGACCCCAAACACACCTCCAAGACAACCACTGCCTTTCTAAAGAAGCTGAGGGTGAAGGTGATGGACTGGCCAAGCATGTCTCCAGACTTAAACCCTATTGAGCATCTGTGGGGCATCCTCAAACGGAAGGTGGAGGAGCACAAGGTCTCTAACATCCACCAGCTCCGTGATGTCATCATGGAGGAGTGGAAGAGGACTCCAGTGGCAACCTGTGAAGCTCTGGTGAACTCCATGCCCAAGAGGTTTAAGGCAGTGCTGGAAAATAATGGTGGCCACACAAAATATTGACACTTTGGGCCCAATTTGGACATTTTCACTTAGGGGTGTACTCACTTTTATTGCCAGCGGTTTAGACATTAATGGCTGTGTGTTGAGTTATTTTGAGGGGACAGCAAATTTACACTGTTACACAAGCTGTACACTCACTACTTTACATTGAGCAAAGTGTCATTTCTTCAGTGTTGTCACATGAAAAGATATAATCAAATATTTACAAAAATGTGAGGGGTGTACTCACTTTTGTGAGATACTGTATCTGTAGTGTGACTTTAATTGGCTGCATTAATAGTTAGATCAATAGCAGGTCCCAACAATGATAGTAAGACCTGTGTGTCTGTGTGTGTGTGTGTGTGTGTGTGTGTGACTGCATAAGTAGCAGGACACAGCTGAAGCCCCATCACTGGATTCAGATGGCATGGCTTCATTTACAAATCCCATCAGCCAGTCAGAGTCATCACAAAGGAAAACGTCTGGAGCAAACCCTGAACAATGCCATTTATTCATAGAGAGCAAACCAGGAGGTATGTGTAAAAGCATACATTTATGTCTAGTTCTCACTAATGCTCATTAATTTCTGGTGTTTTATCTGAAATGAACTAAATATTTCAGTATTTTCTTCTGTACTTGTGTTGTATTATACTATGAAACCCCAAAATGCTAACACTGTTGATAAGAATTAAAATGAAATGAAACTTGTAACATTCTTCCTTACATTATCTTTTAACAAAGCACCCTCACCCCTCCTGTCTAATGCAGATGTACCCATCTTGGCGCCATCCATGTGGACGATGCCTCAGGTAAATGAATTTAAGGAGAAGACGCAGCATGATGCAGAGTCGGTGATCACTGTTGGTAGAGGCGAAGTGCTAACCGTGCACATCCCCACTCATGATGATGGCTCTACATTCTTCTGGGAATTCGCCACTGATGACTACGATATTGCCTTTGGCTTGTACTTTGAGTGGCCAAACACAGTAAATGGTGTGAGAACTGAGACGTTTTTGGAGTCTGTGTCTGAAAACCAAGAGGGAGGTAGGAAAGAGACTTCCAACTGCTTTTGATGACTAGAACTGAATTGTACATTTTTGTAGAGTTCTTAGAATTACTGGTTTATGGTTTCATTTTTTCTACAAATGTATTCAGTACTCTCCTGATGAAAGCAAATTGTCCATTAGGGGCTGCACAGTTATGGTCAAAATGTTAACCACGATTATTTTGATCAATATTGAGATCACGATTATTTATCACGATTATACGTTGATTTTAGGGACAACGTATTTTTATGCACTTTCACATTTAAATAAACAGACCGCTGCTTTCACCTCCATGTTGTGCTACATTCCTGCTAATGTAGAAAATTTAGACTGATCCTTAAAGTGCATCATCTTGTAGAAGCAAAATATAAATAAAATTGTACCCAAAATATAGGAAAAATAAAAATACCATCAACCAAATGAAAATATGCATCAAATATAACAATATGCAACCAAATGAAAACAATTCAGACGTATGCAGAAAAGGCAATAACAGTGTTTACAGGAGGAGAGACGCAGCCAAATCATCCAATACAGTGGTGCAAGGACGACGTCATTTTGTATCGGAAACCGGAAGTTTGCATCACACTGGTTCCCTCGACAAAAACCCAATAGGATTTTCCCGTAGGCTTTTGAATTATTGCAAAAAATAAGCTCTGTGATCAACAAAAGTTTACAACACTAACACGTTTTGTCCATTAAGATAAATTTCACAAATGAACACAACTTTTATGAAGTTTGAAGCCTAAGTACAGTCGCCAGAAATAAAAAGCTAACCGTATGCTATAAACGAACTACACCGCAGTCGCTCGACTTCAACGTCACCATCACCGAGCTTCCCACAACTTTTCCAAACTTGATTTAAAACATTTTCCATAATACGGATTTACTCTGTGGGTGAATCTTCATCCAGGTTTATTTTATTTATTTATTTTTTTTTGAATTGTGCACAGCATACCTGAACCAGTATATCTGTAAAGACTTTTCCTGTTCGGTCTGATGACATTTAATGTCCCCGACAACATCTGTAGTGCTATTTAGCAACTTGTTAGTGTCATGATTTTCCCCTCACGCAAGCACTGGAGTGCGCCGCACGCTCTGAAACCCGAACCGAAGCTGTCAGTGTGAGCGCTAAAATGCTAACACGTTTCCAGGTTTTGGCATTACAAAATGATGTCATCCCTGTGCCGCTATATGGTGACTGGCTGTGAGTTTAGGAAGCACTTGATTTGATATACAGCGGAGTTTTCTATGAGCGGAGGACGAACTTTAAACGTCAATATCGCAGTCGATCATGTTCATGTAATCGTGAGCAGTCAAAATCGTAATTGAGATCAATATTCGATTAATTGTGCAGCATTACTGTCCATGCTAGTTAACTTGCTATCTATTTGCTTAAAAATTCACAAAAATACTCTGCTCTCATGGATATCAAACAATTGCAAACACAACACAGGTTTATCCAAAAAAAAAAAAAACTTTGTTAATTATAGGTGTGCAACAATTATTGGCACCGCTATGAATTCATATGAGAAAAATATATATGAAGTATATTCCCATTGATATTTTACATTGTTTTAGTACACTGGATGACTAGGAACAGGAAATTGTTCAACCATGACTTCCTGTTTCACAGAGGTATAAATATGAGGTAACACATAGGCCAAATTCCCTTAGTCATTCATAACAATGGGTAAGACCAAGGAATATAGCTGTGATGTGGGGCAAAAGGTTGTTGAGCTTCACAAAATAGGAAGTGGCTATAAGAAAATAGCACAAGCATTGAAAATGCCCATTTCCACCATCAGGGCAATAATTAAGAAGTTCCAGTCAACTGGAAATGTTATGAATCAACCTGGAATTGGACACGTGTCTATATTGTCTTGATGCACTGTGAAGGTTCGAGTGGCCAAAAAATCTCCAGGGATCACAGCTGGAGAAGAATTGCTCTCATCCAAAAACAAACTCAAGCATCTTCATTTTGCCAGACACTACTGGAACGTCACATGGGATCGGGTTCTATGGTCATATGAAACCAAAATAGAGCTTTTTGGCAATAAATACCCTCGTATTCTCCAACCTCATCAGGCATTATAGGAGAAGACAGAGCTGTTATCTTTTCAAAGGGAAGTAAAAAGCTATTAACTAAAAAACTAATATTATCTAAACTAAATATTAACTAAAATACTATTAACTAAAAAACTAATAATTGCTGCACACCCATATTTAAGAAAGATATTTTTGGATAAACCTGTTTTGTTGCAGTTGTTTGATATCCATGAGAGCAAAGTATTTTTGTGCATTTTGTTAACAAAAGATCAAAAGGCTAAACAATAAATACAATTTTATTATTGACTGTTTCTTTTTAGTAACACTTACTTTTCCAGCCTTTTGTTGCCATGTCCCAACTTTTGACACGTTGCAGCGATCAAATACAAAATTACTTTTTTCCTAAAATGGTACATTTCCTCAGTTTGAACATTTGAAATGTATTGTGAATAACACATGGGTTTATGAGATTTGCAAATAATTGCATTCTGTTTTTATTTACATTTTACACAGCACCCCCAATGTTTGGGAATTGGGGTTGTTTTTATCATTATTTTTTTTCCAAGCAGAAATGATCTCAAATCTACCACATGATTCTTTCAATGCAGGTCAAGCTGAAGAGGTAAATCGAAAGTCCGAGACGAAATCCAGAAACGTAGTCCCTCAGGTTAGCGAGGTGGTTCCACTCTTTCGGCAGGACAGCCACGAGAATGTGTACGCAGGCAGTCACCGCTACCCAAGCCAAGGAGTTTACTTGCTCAGATTTGACAACTCCTATTCGCTCTGGAGGTCAAAGGTTGTGTATTACAGAGTCTACTACACCAGTTAGATTTATTACAGACACACCTAGTCTCACAAAGCTTGAGCACTAAACTCCTCACACACATCACTGATTCATTATTTAAACAGTTATTAATAGGCTTTCAGAGAAGTTAAAATGGTTACACAAACACCACTGTGCATGCGGTTTGGCTTAAACTGTGCTTATTTATTTATTTATTTATTTAATAAAAAAAGAGGGTGAGATGGAAGGCTAGGGGCAAAGTTCTGTGCTGCTCTGTTTACTAGTGGCTTCTGCACGGCAAGATTCAGAATTATGCATTAAAAATAACCAACATGAAGGAAGCAATATATTCTGAAATGCTATTAAATGTTTGTTTGAATTATTCTGGAAGGAAAAATACTGCCGATTTTCATTATTAGGGTTGTGTTGTGTTGAGCTTTAAAGAAATCCAGTGCAGTAGAAGGCTATCTCAAAGGGCAATACATAGAAATGTGCAAATCTAATCAACAGTCTTCCTACTTGCAGTTTAGTAGGAGGCTGGAGTAACATGGAGTACTGTACCAACAAGCTATAAAATTGTTGAATGCATTTTCACAAAAGCTTAATGCTTCAAACCATAACAAATGATTCATTATATTGAACTACACTGCCTTGGATTTAGTAGTGTCATATTATTTCCATTTTAAATAGTGGACTTTAATGGTCAGTGTTTGTAATTTGTATTCGACCAAAATCCTGATGTATACTTTTCCAGAACTTTGTCTTGATGGTTATTTGGACTTCATGATACTGTTTGTTTAGGTATGTTCTCTAACAAACTCTGGGGCCTTCCAGGAACAGGTGAATTTATATTGCGATCATGTGGCTTTACTTTACTTGTACACAGGTGAATGCCGTAGTTATTTAAATTTTGGTGGCAACTGGTTGCACTAGAACTAATTTAAGGGTTTCACAGCGAGAGGGGTGAATACTTATGGACACTTCTGGGGCGGCTGTGGCTCAGGTGGTAGACTGGGTTGTCCACTAATCACAGGGTTGGCGGTTCAATCCCCGGCCCACATTAATCCACATGCCGAACTGTCCTTGGGCAAGACACTGAACCCCAAGTTGCTCCTGATGGCATTCAAGCACCTTGCATGGTAGCTCTGCTGCCATTGGTGTATGAGTGTGTGTGTGTGAATGAGAAAAAATGTAAGGTTAAAAGGCGCTATATAAGTGTTTACTTATGCAATCACAACTTTTGCATTTTTTTTTATTTGTAAAAACTTTGCAAACTATATTGATTTTCTGCACACCTCAATATTATGGACTTGTGTAGATTCATGACATATAATGGAAGCTATTTCAGTTCCAGTTGAAACACTACAAAATGTTATTTTCATCCCAGTTCTGTAGCCCAGATCTACCGTATTCCTACAGTGTCGTACCTACAGTACTTCTTTCCTTATACTGTTTACTTTAATATTAACAAAATGACGTTGACCAACCGCAACTACTGTACAACAGATTTCTCAACAGCATTCCTTTAAAAAATGTTTTTTGTGTGTGTACGTTATTGAACTGTAATAATTGTTTCCATTTTAAATGTTCCTCTGAAGAAATGCTGTCAAACAATTGAAATTTGTTGTACTTTAATGTTTGTCATTTATTTATTATGATTACATTTAATGGTTAAAAGGTCCAAACTGTGATTTTGTAATTTATGGACGACTGTCTATATGTAAATAAATCTTACTGGTTAGTGATACTCAGTATACATCCTCTGTGTGTTGAAATACAGGTGCAGCTCAAAACATGTTAATATCATGTAAAAGGCTTGAAATATTGCACTTTGTGTAATGAATCTAGAATATATGAAAGTTCCACTTTTTGAATTAAATTATGGGGGGAAAAAATTAACTTTTCCACGATATTCTAATTGTTTCATCTCAACTGCACAGCTTTTTTTTTTTTTTGTATGTAAGAACATTTAAACAACACAAAAACATTACGTTTCACTTAATGTCTTGAACACAACAGACTATTTATCTGTGAAAGCCACAGAATCCATGTTGGCACCACTGACTGCTTTTGCTTCAGGCTGGGAATATTTCCATGATGGGGACATTCTTGCTCAAGATGTTGTCCTTGATGTTCTCGCCTAGATGAGCATTATAGTTCTACAGCTGCTTTAATTGTGTTTAGCTGCATTTATAGCACTGCTTAAAGCACAAAGCCACCTGATCTTATCCTCCTCTCTGTCTGTGGCACACATCCACTGGCGATTTGGGCTCTCCAGGAGGAAAGAATTCTGCATGTCTGGGGAGGAAAAATTAACCAGAAATAAATAAAGCAACTTATAATTCGGGGCTTATTACAAGAGCTGGAACAAAATGAGGGCTTTTTCCATTCACAACAATGAATAGCAGTTTGTAGAACCTAACTTTATTCAACTCCTGAATCAGATGTTCTGTGGAACTTTCTGGCAAGATTTCCATCTTCTATCTAATGTAACTGAGTAACAACTATCTATGTTTCATGGATCTGAAATGATGACAAAGCTGGGACATGGTGCTTCTGCAAATCAAAATGGTGTCCTTCAAGCAGCAGTTCATCATAAGGCCTGCATGATTGTTCTTTTAACAACATGGAAAGCAATAATTTCAAAACCAGCAAAAACATTAATCATACAAGTTAATATCTGAATAACGTATCTGTATTCGGTTACATCCCGATTATACTCACACTTTGTGTCCACTATGTCCGAGACATTGAGGCTGTGCAAGCTTACAGAGGCCAGGAATGTGTGAGATGTGTTCACTGCCAGACTGAACGGCACATGAGTCTCTCTTTTCTCAGTCAGCACCACGACATCGTTAAACAGAAACAGTCCCAGCTCCTTAACACACTCGTACATCCTGACAAGGAGAGAGATTTCACCTTTTAGACATACTTATAAGGTTGCTATGTTGCTTCTTGGGAATTTGCTGTGTACTAGAGAAGAGAAGCCGGTTTGAAATCAACACTGGTGTGCGTTGAGGGTGTTGTCTGTTACCTGATCTGTGTAAGGAAGCTGGCAGTTGTACCTGAGTGATGGAGCAATGTCTTCATTAAGGCAACTCAGTAATGCCACATCCTGTACGGTGATCAGATATCGGCCTCCCTCTTGTAGATTCTAACACAATCGGTCAATAGTTGTATTTCAGCATATTTATGTCAAAGCATGATTGTCATGTGCTCTTTGAATACACTTCTTGTTTACAGAACAATCTGAAATGCACATGACCTTTATTAATCCAGTAGAACCTGATCCCCTTCATGAATAATTATAATAGTGCAACTCACTGGGCAGCTCTGAATGATCTTCTGCACTTCCAGCATTTTCTCCTCCTGGTTTAAACTTTTTTTCAACTGGCACAGGAGCAGTAAAATATTTTTATACATTTAATTCAAAGGGTATTTTTTTTTTTTTTAAGTTTATTAATGTACTCAAAGGAAAAATCCACCCTGAAACATATTAAACATGTTTAGATGAAATATTAATGATGTGCTTGGCAATTCATGTGCTGATTTGTTGGTTAACTGGTCACTCACAATTTTCCGGCAATGTCATATTACTGAGAAATCTAACGTAGGAGTGGAGACAGCAAACGCTGGACACAAATTTCCACAATGCAATGCAGCTATACAAAGCAGCTGTGCTACTTAGCTTATGGCTATGTAGCGATCCACGATGGTGGTGATGCCATCTTTAAAGCTTTGGAAGCTGATCTGTTTCAGCAAATTGTACAGATGAGGAAGAGATGACCGAGCTGCACAGACTAAAGGAATAAAGTGCTCTCTTTAGGTCGAGATGAACCAACGACTAAATCCCCCTGCACCACTATCAGCGAGCAGTTGAACGGCATTGTGGGTAATGTAGGAAACCGTTAACCAAAGTGAAAATAGACCAACAGGTCGATGAAATCGTTTTAAACCAAACAAGTCAACTCTGGAATTTTATTATAAAACAAATCTTCTTTCTCTCTCTCATTGAAGATAATTTGATAAATATAATGATTAATATGCAAGTCCTTCAGTGTGGATTTTTCCTTTAATATGTATTTCACACATATGTCAAATGAAGTGTTTGAAAGAAAGCTGTGAAAGTATATAGATGGGTTACCTTGTGGATGAAGTTCCTATAATTCCTTAACGTGTTTAAGGCAGACGATATGTGTGTGTGATCAGCGTGTTTGGGTGGGGTGTGTAGCATCAAAGTCTGGAGCAAAATCACATACTCCTCTACCCTTGTGGAAGGACTTAGAAACAGCTCCTGGAGACTGGATGCAGAATATGAACACATGTTAATTGAGGGTGTTTTGGTTCCAAACTTAGACTAATTTCAGCATTACCTTAACATCCTAGTAGCAAGGGTCTTATTGTGTCTCTTTATAAAGGCTCGAAATACAGGAAGCATCTCTTTGCACTGCAAACCAAGAAGTGATAGTTAGCAAGATATGATACACAACTGAAGCTGGTGGTTGCTTACATTGGAAATCATTAGAATAATTTAAGATTCATGTCATATTGGAAAGTTAAAAAAAAAAAAAAAAAAAAAGAGTGGCTTGTTCTTGTTGGAAGAGAACTGCATAAGCCACCTAAATATTTATTTTAGATGTTATGAACATGTTTTTTTTGGTTTGTTTATTAAGCAATTTACTTTTAATAGTCAAATATGTGTTTCATTCTGTGTGTTTTTCTCTCTCTGCTACACAGTTTAAGTAGATTATCATGAAGGTAGGCTGGTTTTGTATTTGGTGTTGAGGTTGGGCTGGCCTGTTTTAAATGTATAGCCTTGTATTTTCACTTATATCACTAACCCAGGTCATAGTGAAAAGGACATTCAAGGCAAATTTTCTTTACTAACCAAGATGTTTTTATTCAACCAGGGTCACAAAGCACTTTCCTACCTTATCTATGGTCCTGATAGCAGTGTGGTAGTTGTTGAAGAAATTGGTGTAAGCCCGTAGCTTGGCACAGAATCGGACAAACACGTCGCCCACACACTGCAGAGGACTCCATTCCTCCGACCTCTCTGTAAGATCCTGCAGAAAAACTCTAGCATCCACAAATAAGAAAACAGGATTAAAGGAGAGACGACATTTAATCTATCTAAAAACATACATGCGTAAAAATGTTTTGCATATACATGTAGATACGACATGCTGATAAAACCATTCGTTTCCAGTTAACAAGTAACTAATAACTAACCACTAATATAACTGCTAATATTCAATGCGCAAGTCTTTTTTTTAATGTACAGCCTCATATTTTCACTTACAGCTTTCAAGTCATGTTCTTAATATTTCCTCAGGTTCTCAATGCTAAAATTCTGTCCTTACTGGCATTTATTTTTAAAACCCTGACATCTGAATAAATGAACTGAAATGCCCTATAAACAAAGTAAGTACCAGACAATGTACAGTACACTTGCAAATTACAATGGTGTTTTTTTTGTTTGTTTGTTTGTTTGTTTTTTACTTATTGGCTTCCAGGATGTCCAGCATGGGATTAAAGAGCATCACAAGATTGGCAGAGCTAATAATTGCTCGGTTGGAGTCCAGAGCTGCTCGTAGTGGAATGTAGTACACGCTGTGTATAGCCTGTAGCAGACGCACGTAAGCTTTCTCGCTGTTCAGCAGCTCCATAAATGCACCACTGCGCCGGTCTGCTTCACCTAACAAACTCTAAATGAACAGAGAATATAGAAACACTAAAATGTGAACGTAAAATGCACACTCGTCAGCCACATTAAAAGGAACACCCCTGCTCATTCAGACATATTGTATAAACCCTATGGTCAAAGATCCCCTATGGGATCACACTTTCCCCCCATTCTTATGTTTGACGTGAAGATTAACAAAAGCTCTTAACATGCACCTGCATCCTGCAACCACATGCATCATGCTGCTACCACATGATTGGCTGATTGGGTAACTGCATGAATAAACAAGTGTACAGGTGTTCCTATAAATGTTGCCATTGAGTGTACGCGCTTCCCTTTATACAGTATGTGGTGGTCATGCTTTGATCAGGTTTTTGGATATGTGCCATTATGAAATGGACAGAAGCCTAATAGATTCAGTTTGTAAAGGTGTTCAAATTACCGACAAAGTTGTAATGTTTGAATGCTAATAAATAAAAAAAAAAGGGAAATTTAGCCAACAGAATAAAACTCCAAATTAATCAGCACTGCTGTAAGAACCAACAGTAATCAATCGATTACGTCAACAGCCTCCTGTTCGTCATATGTGTCATCTGACTTTTTACCTCAGGGGCAGAGGCTACAGAGACTGACATAAGTAATTCTTATGATCAAAATGATTACTTGTTTTCCATTGTAAATGGTCATATATATTTTCATCTATATTTTATTTATTACCTATTTAAATAAAATGATAATTAAATAAATAAACAGCAGTTGCTTTTAGACATGTTAGTGGTAGCTTCAGGGGAATTGGAATGCAGTTTTATCCATTTTTCATTTTTGATACATGCATAAAAGAAACGTTTCATTTTCATAATGCAGGTCATTTTCAGAACCACATACAGTAGAAAATTTCAAAACATTTGGACCGACACATACCTTTGCGACCTTGTGGTTAGAGTTGTAAGATGCGCTCTCGGTTAAAATCTCAGATTTTTTCACAGTGCCATCCACACATTTCCTCAGTAGGAATTTCCCCAGGAACTCCAGTGGATTATCCTACAAAATAATAATCAACAGCACATCAGATAAATGCTTCATAAAGACGTTAAAATGTTCATAAGTCAACTGAGAATTGAAAATATACTCTGTATACTGTACAGTCTCCTTACTTACTGTTGTTTCTTTCATAAGTGCCACAAGACCCTCGATTACAACTTGCATAACTTCTGATTTAAGCTTTACAAAAGGCAAGTTTATGTGATCCCAAAGGAACAGACCTGTCGGACCAAAACATTGATAAACCATTAATAAATATGCTTTACAAAGTCATTTAATGAGATTAGCTATGGGAATATGAATGAAACACTGTACTGATGCTCAGCAGGTTGTTTCTCGTGGTTTAATTAGGGGTTAACCCCTTATTCAGCCCTTGCAGATCGCATTCATCTTGACTTACCAAGCGTGCGGCCTCTCGTCTCATAACTCAGGAGCCGCAGTTGCGGTTCTAGTTGTTTCCTTAGGACCTGCAGTGACTGCTCTATCCATTCTGACTGCCTGCACCATGAAACCAAGGGTCCTTCATTCAAGTACATCAGTGGAGGGAAGTCACCATTCCCTAACCACTCGCTCAGAACTGGCACAGATACGAAAAAGATTTTAAGCCTGTATTTTAAAGTCCTTTAAACATAAAACATGTATAACTAATTCATAAGGATTCAATATACACTAATGAATTATTATTCCACTCAGTTCCACTTTTAACATTAGACATCCTCACAATGCAGAATTACAGAAATCCGGATGCAGATTTAGATCTCTAATGAACAAGACAGGAGCAACAGTGGAAAAGGAAAAGCTCCCTGACATGACATGAGGAAGGACCTTTAGAGGAACCAGATTCAAAAGGGAACCCATCTTCTTCTTTATGGAGCCGGACAGTGGGATTATAAATGAAACAGGAAAGATTTGTTGTGTTGAAGCAGCTTTACATGGTCCTCGGCTTGTTTCAGGTTGTTACTCACTGTGCTGGTAGGAGCCGGTGCAGATTCCTGTGGGTGCCCTGACGCTCAAACCAGTCAGAATGGACAATTTGTTTATTAGTGCCATTCCTGCAACTGAAAAGAGCCATTTTCAGCGAATATTCTACAATTTATGGCAAACACTAAACTGTGCATGGGGTTTGCAAAACACTGCCAGAAATCTGCATTAAAGACTGACCAGAAGCAGCCAGAGGCACAAAAATGTTGAGAGACCCTGCTTCTGACGCAGGTACCACCCAGCCACAGAGCTTTTCCCAAAACGCCCTCACGTCGGGATTTAAGATGCTCTTCTCTGTGATGCTCATGCCTGTGAGAAATGATGAAAATATAAATCCGGTTTATTCTCGGTTAATTGTTAGTTAAACAATTAACTATACAACTACAAATCCACAACAATACTGTGCAGAAAGTCAAGAGGAAAATGTCAGTAAAGGTAAAGGACAAGTGCAAGGTGAAACGACTGTAATATGAGAACGTCATTACTTGTTCAGCTTACATGTATACAGTATGATAATAGCTCATATTGATCCTGCAGCTAACATTGTTGTCACATAGGCTTCCCAGTCCACTTCCTGTTTCCTCCTACTCCAGCTCTCCTATATTATTAAAGGCATTATTTGTCTCTTTAGTATTCATCTGTATTTATTATTTATACCTACAGCATATACTTCTATGTGTTACAAGTCTGTGATCTCAAACCTGTTTCCTTTGAGCTTCTTTAGCTACTTGGTTACCTGCATCGTGCCTTTCTTGACTTACTATTTTTGGCATGTGCGTGTGCGGTGGCCGTAGTGTCCCCCATTCCAGAGAGGTTCCCTGCCATTGTCATAGTTACGAAAGGATCTCTAAGCACCCAATCAATTTTGGTGTAGAGCTTGCTAGCTTATCATCTATCCCACAATAAGCTAGGTCCAGCATAGTGTTTCACTCTCTGAACCAAGAATTTAAAAAATATATATAATGATTAATTGATAGTTATTTAATGTTAGTATTACATGTATTTAATGCTTTATATACAGTATAACTAGCTAATCACAGTATGCTAGCTAATATACTCCCATGACAGCCCTTCAGCTATTTAATAGCAAGCAAATGCAACTGCATACTATTATGATTAAATTTTATATTCATTACATTGAGTCTGGCATGTAAGTGTGAGAGCCATATGACCTCCGTGTAGTTAAAGTATTTATGTAGGATGAATTCAGCCAGTGGAACAGCACGTATGTCAGGATGGACCAGTCTGGCAGGTCAACCACCACAGTTGCCAAACCTGTATTCTGGATTTGCACAACAGATTATACATCATAACTCTTATCCATTAGAACTACACATATATCACCTTCTACAAGCTGAATCTCTTCAGTGTTTCCCTCAGCTATGATGCCAATACTCTGTATCACTCTGCCCTTCATAGCTTTCTCAACCAGACAGAGAAGAGCCTCTAAAGTCATTCCACTGTAGTCATACAACAATGGCACTACATTGACCAGAGCTCCACATAGCACCATCTGAAAAAGAAATAAGAGAAAGTCACTGTTTTATAGAGGACCATATTAATATATTCATCTATTTATTCATTCATCATGAGTAACTGTTTTATCCTGCTCAGGGTTGTGGTGGATCCAGAGACTATCCCAGGAGAACTAGGCATGAGGTGCGAATACAACCTGAATGTAACTTAGGGCACTGTGCATGCACACTTTCACACGTAAGAGGCAATTAATTTAGCATAGCCAATCCACCTATTGGCATGAGTTTGGGAGGTGGGAGTAAAACAGACAACCCAGAGGACACATGAAGAACCTGCAAAACTCCACATGAGCAGTAACCCATGCTCAGGATTGAACCAGGGACCCTAGAGCTACTATGAGACAGTAATGCTACCCTCTGCCCCACTGTGCCATGGATGGTATTCGAAGTTCCTGTATAAGGCATGCACTGTTTTTACCTCATAAGCAGGAAGTCTGGATGACAGAAGTAGCAGGTGGGGTGGAGGATGATTGATGGAGCTGATGAATGACTTTAAGTGCGAACTGCAAGAAAACACCTGCACTGAGCCTATTGTGATCATTTAATTTCACTGACCAAAGATTCATTTCCAGAGATCTGTTCTTACAATAGTATAAAATGGCTACTATAGTTTCAAAATAGTATACAAAACTATGTAAATGTGACTCGTGGGTGAGCTGATGCTGTTACTGACCTCATTGCTAAAGTTTTCATTGAGCTGGTAGCACATGATATCTCAATGGTTGAATTTAGCTGAAGTCTCTGCTGCTTCGTGCTGAACAAGTTCTCTAATCGGCACTTATCCTTAAAAATAAACATATCTAATGCATTCACCTGCATGGATCATGAAAATGGTTGTGGGATCTTGGTATAGTCGTATATGCTTGTGGTATCTTACCCCTATTTCGACAAGAGTGGTAGACCGACTCAGAGGCAGCAGGCTGGATTTCTGTCTGATACTGCTTGCATATGTTCCTTTTGAGTTGGTTAACCATGCCCTCCTGCTCTTCAAATCAGCTTCTGTTGGGAAAGGCTTTGGTTTGCAACCAACACCAACTAGTCTTTTGAATTTACTTAATATATACAATCATTATGCACACAGACATCAATGATGCACGTTGCTCAAAAAACAGTGCTTTCTGTGTACTACCTTTCAGTATAAAGTTATTACTATATGAAGTGCCTTCAGCTCACTTTTATGCTCCACAATCTTCTCGCGGATGGTTCGCCTGATTAGACATTCTGTTCGTTTCTCTTCCTCCTCTTCTGCTTCAGGCAAAGTTTCGTTCAGGGTACCATAGAGGTCCGCTGCTTCCCGTGGGGACAAAAAATCCAGGTTGCAAGCACAGGCAACATAGTGTTTCTTCCAGGCACCATATTCATTGTCGGATGTTCCATAGGTGAGGAACCAACCCTGTCGAATACACTTTGGAGCCCACAGGCAATCCTGAGGAATAGTACAGAGGAAATTGCAGTGGTACCGTACTGGTCTTCGGCGTGACATTTGATAATGGCTTTTTTTTAATACAGTAAGAGAACTCATATTTAAGCCATTTGTATCCCTTTATTTGAAATCATGGTTTTGGATCACTTATATAATTAGATGCACATATAAAGCACTGCTGCATCGCATGCTTGCACTAGACATTGCATGGGATAAGAGTGAGTTTTAGGGTACCCTTATGTATAGCCTTCTCTATTAATCACTGGCTTCTTCCAGATCACTGTTTATACCAAAGGTTTGGGCTTGATGATAGAATAAGATGCATCTGTTGTGAAATATGACTTAATTATCTGAAAACCCCCACCAAATCCTACCTCAACAGCTCTGACTATAAATGACTATTACTGCCAGGATATCTTATCCCAGACTCAAAAATATATCTACTGAAACTTTAAAGTGTTTTAGAAAGCAACATATAATAGTTAGTCACCTGCTCTGATAGGAACCTCCAGTACCAGGAGACCTGAGCTGCAGCACACAAGTCCATAGGGCTCAGGAAAGACAGGATGTACAAGGAGAGTACCCGAGGCAGCACAGTGGTAAAGTCCAGTCTTGTAATGGGAGCAACTTTACTAAAGTAGTCACTGATGGATCTGAGGTTAAAAAAAAAGAGAGATGTGAATGTTTGGTATTTAGTGTCACCATAGAAGCAAATTACATACACTATATGGTCAAAAGAATATGAACCCCTGACCATCACACCCATATACGCTTGTTTGATATCCCATTCCAGGTCATTATTATGGAGTTGGTCCCCCCTTTCTATAAAGTCTATAACAGCCTTCACTCTTCTGGGAAGGCTTTCCACTACATTTAGGAACATGGCTGTGGTGAGTTGTGTCCATTCAGAGAATAAAATACTCGTTCACTGATGTCAGATGAGAAGGACTGGCATGCGATCAGCGTTCCAATTCAATCAGAAATCAGAGCTCTGTGCAGGCCACTCAAGTTCTTCCACTCCAAAGAGCTCACTTTGTGCACAGGGGCATTGTCATCCTGGAGCAGGATTGAGCTCGGCCCCTTTAGCTCTAGTAAATGGAAACTGTAATGCGACAACATCCAAAGACATTCTAGACAATTGTGCATTTCCAGCTTTGCGGAAGGCTCACATACCTGCTGAAAAAAAAACGAACAGAAACCCTTATAGAATTTGTAATGATTTTAATGGGAATTGTATTGGTTTTAATGGAAACTCTAATGGTCCCTTGTGTCTCTACTGGTAATTTCTAGCCTTCTATTGGTGGCATGTTATGTCTAGTGGATACCAGTAAGGACCTGCAATGGTAATGGTTTCAATGGTTAGCTGATTGTTTGTAATGGTATTTGTAGTGGAAACCATAAGAATTTCTGTGATGGTTTCTATTGTTTTGGTTTTTTTTCCAGCAGGGATATATTATATAAGGTGTGCTGGTAAGATGTTCACATACTTTTGTCCTTCTAGCATAGCTTACACGTAAGAAGTCTGGACTGATTTACTTGAGCTGGGATTTGGAACATCTTCTTAACAACAGCTGAAGCAAGTGTTTCCTCTGCCCATCCGTCCAAAGGTCAAACCAGTGAAGAATTAGAGTCGTTCTCTCCTGAAAAAGCTGTGCACTTTCCTGTCATATGCACCATCTTAACTCTAATATCCAGCTACATTATTATTACTATTCATTCTCATTGAACTTACCTGCTGGTTGGAAGGTTTGTTTGTTATAGGTGTCCAGGCACTGAAGAGAGTAGCTGCTGCTTCAGAGCAGGACTCTGTTTGGTTGAGCTCTGTTTGTTGGGTATTGGGACAACCACGTGACTTGTAAGCAGTCATTTCGGCAAGAGTTTCCACTTACTCGTGCATTCGCTTGTAACGAGGAGCGAGGAGCTGCGGTTTAAATGCAATTAATTCATGTTTTTGGTGTGGTTGCTTGCTTGGTGGTTCGGTGACTACCTCCGAGTCCTCGCGCGCTTTACAAGTCCGTTTCCTAAGAAACAGAGTAACAAAAAATCACACTGGGAAGTCCTTTACTCGGGCTGTGTCCCAAACCACTACAGCAGGCTAGTAAATGAACCACATCGTTTAGAGCTTAAGCAGATGCTTCCTGACTTCTGTAGCTTACCCTTAAAAATACATGAAGTATGCGTAAAGCCTAGAGATGCAATATGTGCCATGACTCTCATGAAAATCTCATTAAAATTTGCTGAGTCAGAGCAATCGTGTCGACTCTTTCGACTCTTTTTCCCATGGCCTTTTTTTTTTTTTTTTTTACAAAGCTATTGCAGAAACTGATAAAATAGCCTTTGTGTACTTTCAGACTGACAAAACTGTTATACTTGTGTTTGTTTAAAGTCTGTTTAATAAATGTAGGGTAAATTCAGATATAACTACTGTATTGGGATAGTTCTGAATTTCCAATTTGTCTAAGTTTTTTGCCATTAATTAAATAAATACCACCAATACATGCTATTAAGGTGTTGACTACATACATGTGAAGGGAAAAAGTGTTTATCATACAGAATTCTGAAGAAGTATGGCTCATCTTTTTTTTTTTGTCAAGACTGACTGAAGGCCATTTTTAATTGGAAATTTGTCATTTAAGACAAACGTTTTTATTGGTCTATGTCTAGGATTTTACTTTCTCAATTACATGTGTGAAACATTGATTATTTGTAGAATACTTCTTCAACGTATCAGTGAATCAAATTTCAATAACAGGATTTGCTGTAGTAATAACCGCCCCTCTTCGGAGAAGGTTTTCCACTAGATTTTGGAGCATGGCTGTGGGGATTTGTGATCGTTCAGTCACATGAGAGTTAGTGAGGTCATGCAATGTTGTCAAGCAAGATGGAATGGAGTGCATTCGGCTTTCCAATTCGTTCCAAAGGTTTTCAGTGGGGTTGAGGTCAGGCCTCTATGCAGGTCATTTGAGTTCTTCCACTCCAACCTTGGCAAACCATGTCTTCATGGAGCTCGCTTCATGCACAGGGGTATTGTCATGCTGGAAAAGGTCTGGGCCACTTAGTTCCAGTGAAGAAAAATTGTAATGCTATAGTATACAAAGATACTCTATATAATTGTGTTCTTCCAACTTTGTGGAAACAGATTGGGGCAGGCCCACTTGAGTGTAAGGGTCAGGTGTCCACAAACATTTTGTCATATAGTATGTGATACAGTGATACTAGCTCACTACCACTGTGTACTTATGTACAAAATAATAATGATCTTATTGATCATAAAAGAAGTGAGAAAGAGGGGTGGGTGAATTAAAAACAATGGGATACATTGTAGGTTTTTAAAAAATGTACAATTTTAATGTGTTTCGAAATTTTTTTTGTGTTTTGAACTGATTTTACAGAGCTTGCCATCATTGCTCAGCTTATTTCAGACCCTGCCCCTTAGGTGCTTACACTGTAAGACAGTGCACCAGTCATATACCAGACATGATAATATATTTAACATCAGACACAAATACAAAAAATCTTTTCTGGCACAACCAAGACCTTGCAAAATAAATAACAAAACAATAACTACCTCAGACAGCTTGTTGGCCATGTTCTTAATTTCTGTTAACTTGCCTAAAAGAATCTACTCCATATCTTAAACAAAAACAGCAATAATATCATCTTACTATGCATACGCAAATGATCACACAGCACTTCACACACAAAAAACAGCACAGACAGGTTAGAAATTTGTCCTAATTTGCAGAGAAAAACCATACTGTGTGACAAGAAACACTAAACATCGTATGGCAACTTACCATCAAGGGTATGTTGTACTTGTATTTCTGATTTTCCCCAGCTTTCTTACTTGCTCATCAGTTTCTATTACACAGCGTTGAAGGTCAATGCAGTCTGCACATTGTTTGGCAGAATTCAGAATCAACTCGTACCCTTTTTGCTTGTTCCCATTCAAGTCAGAATGATTCTGATTTTAACCACTTCAATTCTTTGCTTCATATTTTGTATAGCGAGTATATTTGCTTCATATTTTGTATGCCTCATAACTCTAGGGTCTTTGGTTTGGTCCTTAGCTCAAACCAGGACCTGTGTGGAGTTTTGCAGGTTCTTTTTGTGTAGGTGGATCTTCTACACTTAGTTGTCCCAAGGCATGAATGAATGTGTGTGAATGCATGTGTGCCTGGTGCCCTGTGATAGACTGTCATCCCATCCACTTTAAAATTCATTTATTTGTAAGGTTGTAAAGATTTGATATACAGTTGTAGGTTATAGTATGAGAAGCACAATCCCATCAAAAGGCCATTAATCGTATTTCCGCAATTATTTTTTACAACAATTATTTATGAACTAGAATTTCATGTTGCAAATGTCACTTATGGTTATTGTGCCTTTGGGATTAGTCCAAACAAGGAAGACAAGAGAAAGATAGCTGATCCTTGTCCATCAATCATCAAAAAATATAATTAGCACATGGCATGCTGCTTACATATCTTTACGGGATTGCCATGCACTGGAAGAAAGAACTGTGTTTCTGATTAAATTGAGACCTTCTATAGCAGACACACGCATAGGCTATCAACAAGACACCCCTTAGGATTGGTTGTGTGCTCATTGTGCACTCCTCCACTAGTGAAGCCTGAACATAAGTGCAAGAGTGACATCACATCCACCCATGATGTTTGCTCTGACTGTATTGTCACCTCCTTTGGTATACAACGTGGTTCCTGCCTTAATCTCTTGGAAGTGCATAAAATGTGGTATCTTTTTGTGCCTCAATATTAAACTACAAGGCTTTGTGCTTGTGTCAACCACCTGTAAAAAATAAATAAATAAATAAATAAATAAAAACAAATGTCTGCAATCAAAGATCCATCTAATGAGATTGCCAATGTCTCATTTTTTTTTTTCATAATGAATATGTAATGAAATATGTATTATAAATAGGGCAGCTCTTCAGAAGACTCTTGTTTAACAATTAAACATGACTTCAATGTGCTTTCAAGTTTATAAAATCAATTGCCTATTTTTATTTTATATTTTTACCTTACTTATCCGTACATGTTTACCTCCTGACAAAACTCAGTCATTCATAAAATAAATGTCATGTTCAGGAAAAGGTACATATTTTCTGTCTATGTTGCTAGAAGTAGAATTATAGTTTGTTTATTATTATTTTTTTTTAAAATTATTATTTCTAGTGAAGGTTAAAGGGTTTATAATCCCACAGTCATATAGCCACAAAACCTACACCAGCTCAATCCAAATGTCAGTTTACAGCATTCTTTCTGTTTGTTCATTGAGCTATGCAAACTTTCACTTTGCTTGTAAAATTGTTTGTAATTTAAAACATGTTTTACAGTACAGAATGTATTGTTATCTGATGAGGCTTCATATTATCTGATGTTATCTAAGATAGAAGCTTCGTGAAGCGTTCAAACTTTCCAGCAGAACTAAATTGAAAAATGGCTTCTTCAGTGTCCACTAGAGACCCCTAGCGGTCAAAAGTATATATGCCTGTAACATTTAAACCGGTGAAGAACCATAAGAAATAAACAGCTAATGTAACAATGTCAAATAAGGAATAATTGACAACGGGCCGTTGAATTATTAGAAAATCGAAAGTGAACTCAGTAAATGGCACTCTCTTTCCCCTACCACAAGACAGCACTGATTGAAGATAAAGGGAACCGAGTAAAAAATATTGTGAAATAAAAGCAACAGTCTATGTGTAAAAACACTAGAAAAATATGGGGGGAAAAACTATGATCAAATATTGTAGGAGTTTGTTTATTTACCTTGGTACACACTATTATGAAATAGACAATGCCATGGTTCCATGTCCAGTTTCATCTCCTTCTCTCCAACAGTCTACGTTTTTTATTTTCATACTTGTTCGAATTACCTAATAAATATGTAAAGCATGATCAAAAATAACGGTTTAAGTCACGGCCTGAACACAAGTGTATTACATGAAAGAGAAAATCGGTTTAGAAAACTGATTTCTGGTCCAGAATGCCTCCTGTCATTCATTTTCTAGACACTGGACTTGACAGGCCACTGTACATCCTGGGGGTGGAGCTTTGTAACCATGGGTGGGAATTTGAGGTGGAAAAAAAAAAAATCATAAGAGTCATAAGTAAATGAACTTTATTGATGGCATCAAGAAAACTAATCCACATAAACCACCAGGAAATAAACCAATTATACAAGGTGTCCCAAAAGTCTCCACACATAGGGGAGATTAACACTTTTTAGTAAAATGTCTTCCAAAAGTTTTCATACTTAGTTTAAATCATTTTTTTTCCCAGATAGCCTTTAAGAATGCCTTTCGGAAAAGAAGAACGTATTGAAATCATTCTCATGGCTGGATCGGGAAGCCTTTGCAAGGTTGTGATGGACTTTAACAGGAACCATGGCGAGCACATCACACATGGAAATGTTGCCAAAATTATTAACAAATTCAAAAAGACTGGAAGTGTTGCGGACCAACCGAAAAGTGGATGTCCACGAACATCCACTGACGAAGGCACAACCGACGTGCTGCTGGAATACACCAAGACTTTTGGGACACCCTGTATTAGAATAAAAACCACCTCATAGTTAAATAAAATACATTTGTAGCATAGACTATTATAAAAAAATAAGATTTTACCAAATAGTCTGTCACACAAACCTGTTCCTCTGCGATACTCAATCACTGCATTAAAGCAAATACTCCTTTGCTTTACTAAAAGCAACATGCTTCCCAAACTCTTGCCAACACCTTTCTATTAACAATGTCAAAACACAGTGTTCAATTAAAATATTTAAAATCTTTACGTATGAAAAGTTAAAAAAAAAAAAAAAAGAATTATGGTTATTAAATAAAGTGAATAGTGATATGCATATTGCAAATGTTCTCGTATTGCACAATTATAAGGCAATATTTAAGATCCAACATTCAGATTTAGTAAAGATACAGAAATAGTCTGGTCATAAACTCATATGGGTAAGACATTAGATGAAAAATGTAATAAAATGTTGGCTTATGTACCATTTAAGACTGTGAAAGTAAGCCCGTTCAAGAAGTTCACAAATGCAACAATACTGGTTGAGATGCTGTTTCTCTAGAACAGATATATGAACAGCTCTGCAACGGACATCAGAACCACAACATTTCATATGTTGGAGGATGGTCGGGGGGTCTCTTGGTTATCAGCCAGGTTTAGCTTTTGTCTGGAGAATCATGGTTGAGGAACGTTCAAAACTCTGTAAGAGCAGCTGTCATATATGTATGCATCAACAACAGTCAAATAACAGTTATGCAAGTAACAATTCCTGAATGTTATTTTTTTTCATCTAAATAAAGTTAAACTTTGAAAGGATACATCGAAGAACTCAACTCTTCCAGCTGAGAAAAACAATATAAACATTGGGTAAGATTAAACAGTGAACTACAGCTTTGTCATGGTCATTAAAATCAATTTCCTATTTTTAGGAACATTCAAAACTTGTGACAAACTGAAAGACATTCACACAGGAACATAAGAATTACAAAAGCAACGTTACTGAAAAATACACACACTGTTTGCTTAGTTGCTTAAATTTCTCAAACGCATGTTAAGTAGTTGTTTAATAATATTTTCTAGTATGCGTTAAACTAGTATTGCATACGTTTAGGTATAAATAAATAAAAATTCCCAAAAAGTGTTGAGACCTGGGAATCGCCTACTTCTTTATACTTCACAACTATTATAAATAGTTTTACAGACATGAATTATTAGAACTTACATTCAGTAGAAGTTTGTCCATATTGGTATCACAGGCACGTTTGCGCTGGTCTACAGGAATGTCATCCACTTCTGCATTGAGGTCGAAGTGCAGTCGAGCGAGTTTCTCCTGCATCTCTCGAACATGCTCCATTTCATCAATGGAACACTCATTGCCTTGTATACGAATAGAAAGAGCAAGGTTTTTTTTCTCTCTTTGGGTGGAATTAGGGTGTAAACATGTCAAGATATAATTGCAACAGATGGCAACTTACCAAAGGCCTGAAGTTTTCCAGAGTGGAAGTCATTGAGGAGGCTAAGCAAGCCTTTCTCCATCTCATGCACATCAGACACGTCTGTGAGGAAGGTGTGCTGAATCGAGGCAGACTGGTTACTCAACTGACTCTGTAGCTTCGGCTTCTCTCTCACACCTCTGCACATCATCAAAAACGAGAGTCATCAGTCCTTGTTTTTGAATTATGCTTTGAGCATTTTACTGCTCATTTCCCATGTAGTCACAACCTGTTGCGTGTGTCTTAGGCCTTTCTTTGCTGCAGCTGGGATGCTGAACGCTGCACATGCTCTCTATGATATACGCAATATGGTCAAAGGTTTGTGGACACCTAACCATCACACCCATAAGCGAGCCTTCCCCAAACTCTTACCACAAAATCGGAAGCACACAGTTATATAGAATGTCTTTGTACGCAGTGGCATTACAATTTCAAACATGCCAAAGCGAGGTCCATGAAGACAAGGTTTGCCAAGGCTGGAAGGGTGGAAGAACTCGAGTGGCCTGCACAGATCCCTGACCTCCATCCCACTGAACACTTTTGGGATGAATTGGACTGCACACTAGGCCTTCTTACCCGACATCAGTGCCTGACCTCACTAAGCTCTTGTGGCTGAATGGGCACAGCCATGCTCCAAAATCTAGTAGAGTAGAGGTAGAAATTATTATAAGAGTAAAGAGGGGGGTCTAAATCTGGAATGGGATATTCAGAAAGCACATACGGGTGTGATGGTTAGGTGTACACAAACGCTTGCTGATATAGTGTATAAACATCACTATATGAATATTACTAGTACTATCACTATACTATTACTACGCATCTGAACTCACCCCGAGAGAAAACACCCAGCTCTGCCAACAGATTGGGTTATATGCAGGATCTGATGGTACTCCTAACTCCAATTAATTAATGATAATGCATGTTAAAATAGGCTGATCTATGTTAATAAATTCCTGATTTACAAAAACAAGTTCTTCCTGTGTCCACATGGGTTTCCTCCAGGTTCTCTGTTTTTCTTCCCACCTCCCAAAAATATGCCCGTAGGTGGATAGGTGTAAATGAGTGTGTGAATGTGTGTGTGCATGGTGCACTGTGATGGACTGGTATCCCATTCAGGGTGTACCTCACGCCCAGTATTCCTGGGATAGGCTCTGGATAGAGCACGTCGGTCATGGCAACACGGCTACTGAAGGTGTATGAATGTTACATCCAGGCTTTCAAAAATGTTCGTTTTAAACGAATTTAATATCAGTCAACAACTGGACATGCTATTGAAATGCATTTTATTTTCTGCTCCTTCGCCACAGCTCACCTGCGATATTTTGACTTCTGGTTTGAGTGGGTGCCAGTGCCAAGGCACCCGAGAGTCCGGAGGTTCTTTCGGACAGTGACCGGAGGAGCAGCCTGATTGGTCGAGGGTCTTGGACTTTTTCGTTTCATCTTCCTCTCCTCCATTCTGCCAAAGTCCCACATCCAAATCTTGCATAAAGGCAAAATTAAGAGGATTAACCAGATGGTAAGACTGGTGAGGGGTAAACTCTCTATACAACTGCACGAGGAGTTTAGAAGCAGTAAGTCAAGGCTAATATTCATCTCAATAGAATTGTTTTTGTTTCAGTAATCTGTTATTATCTCTGGACAGATCACCAATTCTGTACATGGACGAACAGACCTGGTGATCACTCTTCCGAGCTTCCTGGAGCTGTTTGTTTACAACCGGAGCATGAAACCATACACAATTTCACCTTGAATAATGCTAAAGAATCCAGCTAGCAAAATACAAATGTTTTACTCCCATGATCAGTGATTGAGTATGATTCGGTAGGAAATCATGTCAGTAAAGGAATTTAGTCAGATGTTTATCTCATTTATACTGCACCTAGCGTGTGTATAGCCAGCTATATTCGTTAGCAAATAATTAATGTCATGTGTACAGTGGCAACTAAGGGTGAGAATTTACCTCCAACTGTAAACTTCTCCGTTAAACGGAATCAAAATATTTGCAGAAAAACATCCCCGGAAAACCTGAAGTGACTCTTTTAAAACGCCCGAAACCTCTGATCGAAAAGTTTACAAACGCCACTTCCTTGTTGCGTTGTGTGACGTCACGTCCTTTTCTTCTCCAGAACGAAAATATTATAAACAAAAAGCAAAATACACATTTCTCATATATGAACGCACTGGTTTGTAATAATAATAATAATAATAATAATAAAAAATAATAAAATAATGAGTACACCCCTGACATTTTTGTAAATATTTGATTATATCTTTTCATGTGACAACACTGAAGAAATGACACTTTGCTACAATGTAAAGTAGTGAGTGTACAGCTTGTGTAACAGTGTAAATTTGCTGTCCCCTCAAAATAACTCAACACACCACCATTAATGTTTAAACCGTTGGCAACAAAAGTGAGTACACCCCTAAGTGAAAATGTCCAAATTGGGCCCAAAGTGTCAATATTTTGTGTGGCCACCATTATTTTCCAGCACTGTCTTAACCCTCTTGGGCATGGAGTTCACCAGAGCTTCACAGGTTGTCACTGGAGTCCTCTTCCACTCCTCCATGACAACATCACGGAGCTGGTGGATGTTAGAGACCTTGTACTCCTCCACCTTCCGTTTGAGGATGCCCCACAGATGCTCAATAAGGTTTAGGTCTGGAGACATGCTTGGCCAGTCCATCACCTTCACCCTCAGCTTCTTTAGCAAGGCAGTGGTCGTCTTGGAGGTGTGTTTGGGGTCGTTATCATGCTGGAATATTGCATACTTATCATGCTCTGCTTCAGTATGTCACAGTACATGTTGGCATTCATGGTTCCCTCAATGAACTGTACCTCCCCAGTGCCGGCAGCACTCCTGCAGCCCCAGACCATGACATTCCCACCACCATGCTTGACTGTAGGCAAGACACACTTGTCTTTGTACTCCTCACCTGGTTGCCCCACACACGCTTGACACCATCTGAACCAAATAAGTTTATCTTGGTCTCATCCGACCACAGGACATGGTTCCAGTAATCCATGTCCTTAGTGTGCTTGTCTTCAGCAAACTGTTTGCAGGCTTTCTTGTACATCATCTTTAGAAGAGGCTTCCTTCTGGGACGACAGCCATGCAGACCAATTTGATGCAGTGTTCGGCATATGGTCTGAGCACTGACAGGCTGACCCCCTACCCCTTCAACCTCTGCAGCAATGCTGGCAGCACTCATACGTCTATTTCCCAAAGACAACCTCTGGATATGACGCTGAGCACGTGCACTCAACTTCTTTGGTCGAACATGGTGAGGCCTGTTCTGAGTGGAACCTGTCCTGTTAAACCACTGTATGGTCTTGGCCACCATGCTGCAGCTCGGTGTCAGGGTCTTGTCAATCTTCTTAGACCCTAGGCCATCTTTATGTAGAGCAACAATTCTTTTTTTTCAGATCCTCAGAGAGTTCTTTGCCATGAGGTGCCATGTTGAACTTCCAGTGACCAGTATGAGGGAGTGTGAGAGCGATGACAAATTTAACACACCTGCTCCCCATTCACACCTGAGACCTTGTAACACTAACAAGTCACATGACACCGGGGAGGGAAAATGGCTCACTGGGCCCAATTTGGACATTTTCACTTAGGGATGTACTCACTTTTATTGCCAGCGATTGAGACATTAATGGCTGTGTGTTGAGTTATTTTGAGGGGACAGCAAATTTACACTGTTACATAAGCTGTACACTCACTACTTTACATTGTAGCAAAGTGTCATTTCTTCAGTGTTGTCACATGAAAAGATATAATCAAATATTTACAAAAATGTGAGGGGTGTACTCACTTTTGTGAGATACTGTATGTAATAAATTTGATATTCGATGTGTTGTACATTGAGAGGCTTTTTTTCTGCTCACTACTGTTGGTTTTTTGAGTCGTCAGCTTGAACCAGCCTGGCCGTTCTCCGCTGAGCTCTACCATCAACAAGGTGCTTGTGCCTGCAGAACTGACACTCGCTGGGTGGTTTTTGTGTCCCGCACCATTCTGTGTAAAGTCTAGAAGCTGTTTTGTGTGATCAGCAGTTTCTGAAATAATCACACCAGCAGGTCTGGCACCAACAGACATGCCAAAGTCAAAGTCCAGGAGATCACATTTTTTCCACGTTCTGAAGTTTGATGTAAATATTAACTGAATGCACTGTATCCTACATGATTGTGTGTATATGTATGTATGCGTGTGTGTGTGTGTGTGTGTGTGTGTAGTGGAATCCACAAACATTTTTTTCATTTATTTTAGGATTATTATAACATATAATAAGCCTTTCTCCTTCGCAGCTCTTGTTCAGTCTTAAACAATAGCTTGTATTGACATTGTGTTGCCTGTAGATGGACGTCTTTGTCCCTAATCATCTATGTAGGAATGCATGTTAAAAAAGTGTGATCCTCACAGCTTGAATAGTTTGTCAATTCCCATTGTTTTTATTATTTACAAGTTTGATTTGGCTTTTTTTTCTGGTTGATGTAATTTGTAATGGAATGCTTATACAATGTGCAGAGCAAATAAACATGAGTGGTTTTCTATTTTCGACTGTCAATACTAAATTTTGCCTGTATATTATTTTCAGCATTGCAGTAACTATGGCATATTGAGATTGTTGTCACAATAAGTCATGTCATGAAGAAAATAGAACTCCTTTACTGTTATCATACAAAATTAGACTTGCATCTCCCATTGTTGAGAAATATATAAACAATATCATAGCCACAGCTCAAGGGTCCCTGGGTCGATCCTGAGCTTGGGTTACTGTCTGTGTAGTGTTTCTCTGCATGTTCTCTCCATGTCCACCTGGTTTCCTCTGGGTTCTCAAGTTTTCCTTCTACGTCCCAAAAACATGCCAGTAGGTGCACTGGTTAAAATAAAAAGCCCCTGAACTTTCCACCCAATCAACTCATTTTTATTAAAAATGTCATTAGAGTCCAGCTGACGATATTTATAACATAACCTTTAAAATGGTCAGTTGTGGGTCCCATCACTGTAACAAAATTATAAAATTGCAGATCCCATGCTTATGGACCGCTGGGGTTCCCTGGACCTTACATTGAGAAACATAAGTCTATAACATGGGCTTAATTTCCCAGCCCTGGTCTCGGATTACCCCATATCCTGCACATTTTAGTGTTTTTCCCTGCTCTAACATATCCCGCTTAACAATGTTAATTAGCTGAAAGGGATGTGTTCGCAACGGGCACACGGTGGCTTAGTGGTTAGCACGTTCGCCTCACACTTCCAGGGTTCGATTCCCACTCTGGCCCTGTGTGCACGGAGTTTGCATGTTCTCCCCATGCTGCGGGGGTTTCCTCTGGGTACTCTGGTTTCCTCCCCCAGTCCAAAGACATGCATGGTAGGCTGATTGGCATGTCTAAAGTGTCCATAGTGTAAGAACGTGTATGCGATTGTGCCCTGCGATGGATTGGCACCCTGTCCAGGGTGTACCCCGCCTTGTGCCCGATGCTTCCTGGGATAGGCTCCAGGTTTCCCCGTGACCCTGAAAAGGATAAGCCGTATAGAAGATGGATGGATGGATGGATGGATGTGTTCGCAGAAGTTAAAATGTGTAACCAGGGAGTACTTCCATTATCATAGTTGTAAGCTTAATTGACTGATCACTTAAACGGGTTAATCTAAAACTACAGAACAAGTATAAATAATACGCAATTTAACCTAACTGCAATTTTATAGTTAAATCCAGGAAGTGATGTTAATATGATACACAGTGTGTACAATAAAAATAAAAAGCTCTAATGGCGCAAATAAAATAAGATTGTATGATGGTACATATTTGCCCTGTTCTTCAAATTTAATCTGTTCTGTGATCCTTGGACATTCTTTTACTTAGGAAAGAGTACCTGGTTTGAGTTTGAGCACAAGAAGGACTGCAGGAGTAGAGTCCGATTCACGCATGCGCAGTAAGTAATGTCTGTCATATGACCGGACATGCGCAGTCAGTTGTCGTTTGTCTGAAGGAATTTGGATAAGTTGATCAAGGCAGCACACACGCTTAACTTGGACTTTAAAGGGAAATCCTGTTTGACTCTACCGCAGTAAGTAGTGAGTTAACGCCTCTCTGCCACCACAACGTTCATCAAACAGAATAAAAATAATAATAATAATAAAAGACTGATAATATTCGTCTGCGCCCTGAAAGTAAAGAGGAACTAACTTAGCTAAACTAGCAACTTATTAGCAATGCTAGCCTACTAGCACGAGCTAAAACTCCAGGAACCGAGTGGCTTGCTTTGACGGTGTAAACAAATCAATCTTTTTGTCAGTTAGAAAACAAAAGAAGACGGTGAAACACCATGAGCAAGCAGTAAGTATGAACATCTGGAGCAAAGCACTGGTGATGGGATAAGAATCTATCACGGTGTTTTTCCGCACTAACGAGTCGAGTCTGATCTCAGGGTGGTGTGGGTGTTGGTGTGGGTTCACACTGTCCAAGAGCAAGAGGCGTTTTATTGACCAGTTTGTTCACACTGTATAAATGCTCAGTTATTTAACATCACACATTTCACACGTGTATCCACGTCATAAGAATGCAAGTTCCCAAGGTTGAACCCCTCTGGACAATTCATGTCTAATGCAGTTTTAGTAGGTTTTCAGATTTTCCCCTAATCCTAGATGTGTCTTAAATAAATTACTGACAACCCATGGGAAAGGATGGATCTGAGAAAAGAAAGGCTCAGGACATCTCGATTTAGGAGCAATGTGTTCATCACTGGTGTAAATAAATAGTAGTTTAGTGAAGGCTGTGTTCCAATATGAAAGTGTCTTTACTTGACTACAAGTAGCCTTAGTTGTTGATGTCATTTTTAAAAAAATAACTCTCACAATTATGTTCAGTGCAGTGAGTGATGTGAATGTCAGTGGAAGAGACATCCAGGGAAACCAGTTTATGTAGAAAAGCCGGAAATGTTTCCTATTTCGGTAGCGTCTGATGAGTGTGTGTGTGTGGATGCAACAACGCAATGAGTTATAATGCATTCATCTACAAGAAATCTTGTAGATCATAGTTTGTAGCCCAACGACATCTCAAAAAGACTTAAACTAACCCTAAATGTTTGTTCATTGGGAAAAAAGAGGACACATTTTGTTGTCTTTGTGTTTCTTTCTTCGCATGGGGAAACAAGATCACCATGGTGCACGTGCATTTCTGATATGTGGTATCTCCAGTGTGCCTTTTTTTTTTTAAATTTTTTTTTTTTTATAAATCATCACCAGGTACAACCGTTATCCGTTCCGTAATCCCCTTTTCTTCCATATTTAGACTGTTTACCTGGTGTACAGGTGGTATATCAGAAGAAACACGTCAGATGAGTGATCACTAGCCTCGCTAGTCTGTTCAAACATGGCATGGTGTTGCACGTTCCCGTTGTTTGCCAATGTTTGATTGAATTGATTTTTACATTTAATTTCAAATATTGACTTTAGAAGGAAAAAAGACCTGGAAGTGGGAGAGTATCTTTAAAATAGGAAAACCGACACGCACAGACCTGCTATTTCTACCCACAGCCTTGTTCCTAAAAAGTGTAAACCTTTTGAACAGGATGATCGGGGTAAATTGTTAATAATAATAATAATATCATCATCATCATCTTTGGAAGAAACATGTACGTAGTTATGTAGCTTCTGAACGGCAGTGCTAAATGAAAGGGAGGGGGGGGTCTTTAAACAAAATAATAACAGTTTATACTCTCTTATATTCTGTTTAAAAGTTTACACCCCCCGTGTTGCCTTCTTGAGCATCCGTGAATGTTTGCACCTTTTGTAATAGTTGTGTCAGAGTCCCTCAGTCGTCCTCAGTGTGAAAAGATGGATCTCAACATCATGTAGACATTGTTGGAAAGGGCTCAGATATGTAGAAGGTGCTGGAAAAGTAAAGAATGTGTAGGACCTGGAGGATTTTTCTGAAGAACAGTGGGCGGTTTTTCTGCTCAGGACAAACAAGGGACTCGTGAACAACTCTCACAAAACATAAACACAGTTGTTTATCATACAGGTACAATATAATGCAACCCACAGTATTAAGAATCAAGCGTATGTAGACTTTTGAACTGGGTCATTTGTGTAAATTCAGTTATTATTGTCTCTTGTGGACTGCATGTAAGCATCTGTTATGTGAAATAGCTTATTCAGGGCAGTATGAAATAAAAAAATTAAATGCAATTTTTATGATCCCTTTTATTTATTTATTTTTTAATTATTAACATTTAGCGTATTCTGCAAGGCGGATGTAAACTCGTGACCTCAACTGTATGATCGGTGAGTAAATGATTGGCAAATGGTAAAGGAGTATGGAGAAGCCAATAAAAGTCTTACTTTCTTGTAGTAGAACATGCACAGTTTAGTTTAACATAGCCAGATGGCACTCAGGAAATAGGAAAAGGGAAACCGAGTCAGGAAATAATAATTCTGCCCAGCACAGCTAAACTGACCGTCCAGGTCTAGGTCACCACAAGAATTCCAACACCCACAAGGGCCCCCACCATCCTCGCATAAGCCTAGTGGTGTAAATTAAAAAACAAAAAACCCAATTTGAATCAGAATATTGGTGTAGTAGTCTCTGATACGGCTGCAATGTTTTACAAATCAAATTCGAATCAAAGAGAAAATGGTTAAAAACCAATACTGCCATTGAAAACCAATGCACATTCCCTGGTTTGTGAGGGAGAGACTGCGAGAGCAAGCATGTCTTAAATATCAACACTATGGGTTAACAAAAGCTCAGCAGGAAGGCTTGACAAAAGCGTATGTGAAACTTGAAACACTGCAGTAAAATATATTGGCAGCATCACATACTTTGCTACCCACCTAAGAAGGTGCCATGGGGTAATTTTAACCAAAGGAGAGCCTGCAGCTAAAGATGTAACACTAGCATTGCTTTCTTTTAGAACTTGCGACCCCACACTTCTAGATGGTTGAAGGCAACAAACACAGGAATTGGTTAGTTTATCTGCAAGGACCTGTGCCCCTTTAAGCGCTACAGAAAATGTTGGCTTCAGATACAGGATGGTTAGGACCCGCGTACACAGTACGCAGCTCACAACATTTTAGCATTTTAGTCCCTTGCTGTAAAAATAAAACAAAGATTTGGAGAGAGAATGAATTGATTTCATTAATGTTGTACCAATTAAAAATAATAGACAAATCAAAATAAAGGACATTGTTGCTTCTTTCAGAGATAGTCTAGGATACATCAATCCATGTTAATATTAAATAAACGGAATCTTGGATCGGATCTTAATTGAATTGCATTGGATTAGTAGTGAATATCGAACCATTTACTTTGTTAGCTGTTGTGTTTATTATTTTTTGTTTCATACAATATGTGTGTATCATTTCACACCCCTACCTCATACGACATTGGATCAGTGGATTTGATGTAAAAAGCTTTCGGTTAAGACCGACTACTTAAGACGTAAAAAAGTGTTAGTTGGCATTGCCATATATCAATCATGCCTCATTTCCATAATATGAGCCAATAGACTTTAATAATAATAATAAATGAAAGCAAACTAGTCATGCTTTACGAGGTGCAATTTTTTGTGTGAAATGCCAAAAAAAAGTAATAACCCACGCTTGATAAGCTATAGTCTCAAAGATGGCATCTGTAATGCCACTTCAACAAAAGAACATCCAGTTCAGTCTGTTCCATAGAAGAGATCACTGCCTTTTATCCATTTTTTGTGTATAGCAGAAAAATGTGATGGAAAAATGGTACATGCTATCAAATACTGGACTGCCTTGGCCAGCTGAGGCAGACTCACTGGCTGAAATTGTTTATTCTGTGATTGGCCACTCCATCAGAGGCACTGTAGTGACAGCCTGAGACCCATCTCTCCTGAAAATATAAAATATAATGACAATATAAGAGCTAAAGCCAAAGATTCTGTGCTGCACTTCTTTTCTGCACTCACACTGATTCACTGATGCCTTCTTTCACTACACCTAATAGGTTGAGACACCTCTGAACCTCCAGCCCTCAACCTCCTCGGGAATTAGGAAACCTTATTGATATCGGAACAAATTACAGATATGATTAAAAAAGGAGACCTGGCAGTTCAAAACAAGGTTCTACTTGGCTCACTTCCTTGTTCAGAAGAAGGACAGCAGTTTTCATTCAATTCTAGATTTGACAGGGTTAAACAGTTTCTTAAAGACCCCAGTTTCTTAAAATTCTTTAGTTTTCTTATGCTAAGCCTCTCAGATGTATCTCTAAAGAACATGGATGTTTCTTAAAGTTTTCTTTAAGGTAAGGGTAGACAGTAGGATTTAAAGGTTGCCCCCCCCCCCGGCCACTGTTGATGATGAGATGGCATCAGAATGCTGCGCTACTTGGACAGCTAGCTCGTATGTGCCCCCACCACGGAGCAGGTCACACAGTTCATTGGCATGAGGTGATTCACTGGGAATGTTTTCCACCCTGTTACTACAACATGTGGCAGACAGTATTATGCTTGCCAGATTCACTCAGGCTATCATGTGCAGTACCGTTTTTTTGTTGCGGATGTGAGGACTGATCGTGGCAGCTGCAACAAAAATGCCCATAGTCTTGCTGGAGCTATGACCCTTCAGAAGTGGGTTATCATCCTGCAGCTGGACTCCAAATACCACACATAGGAACACCAATAACGGAAGAAGAAGGGAGATGGGCTCAGGCCCTAGTTTGCTGAAAATGCACAGCTTTTCTAGTGAAAATTGTATACTTGGGATGGACATCTCAAACCCAGTCACCATAGATGCTTCCCTTACAGACTGGGGAGGAACAAGGTGACACTAGGACATAAGAATGTGACCCTTGAGTGTAAGACTTCAATCAGATGAAGCTGTGGGTGGTTCACTTTGCTCTCAATTCTGAGACATTACATGTGATGTTTTGCTCAGACAATGTCGTGGTGGTCAGTTAAAAGAACCAACAGAGTGGCACAAAATCGAATGGTTCTTTCCTCCTTGCATGTTTCATGTTCCATGTTTAGCCTCATTTGAGGACAACTCTTCTGTCAGAACTGTACAATTTTGCAACGGCTACACTGACACCCAGGGCAGTGGTTTCTGTACCCAGCAGAGGTATCACAGATCTGGGAAAGTTTTTGCAAGGCACAGATGGACCTCTAATGACAAATGAACGCATTTTATGATTCTTCCTGGCAGAGGTGTTCTGAACGGGACAGGATGCAGTAGCCCACAACTAATCCCACCCTCACACTTCCCTTCTTTATCGCTGATGTTCCCGGGTTGCACAGATGTCAGCAGAACTCAAATGGCTGAAAGGATTTGGTTCCCTGTGCCTGTGGGCTTGGTGCTCTCTACTGAATCATCAACAAGGACTGTGACCTACACCATGAAACACTCCTGAATACAAGAACACCTAGTTTGTGGGTTTTCTGTGCTTTTATGCACACAAAATCAGTGAGTCTAAAAACTGCCTTTTTGTTTGGCTGCATGCTCTGGAGATCAGTTTGCCTTGCCTGTGCTGATGGCTAAATGACTCTGGGGAGACTTTGATACAGGATTTATGCCCAGAGTCTCATCATTGAGTTTTATAAATCAGTCGATTGACAATGCCCTTTTTTTTGTTTGTTTGTTTGTTTGTTTGTTCAGGTTTAACGAGGTTGACACCTCTCAGTGTTCTGAGTGCAGCACTTTTCCAGTTGAGTACTGCTTCTCCTGACACTGACTATGTTTACATGGACAGCAGTAATCTAATTACTGACCTTAATCTAAGTAAGGTAATGATGTGATTAAGGTGTTTACATGAGTCGCTTTTAGAATACTCCTGTCATGTACCCGTTTTACATGTTATTGATCATAATTAGATTAAGAGCCCGCGTCATTGCGTCTCCAGAATTTCACGTATCTACATACAGTTCGTCTTTGTTATGGTACCGTATACAGTTTTGGGTGTTTTTATTTAAATTTTTTACGAACGCTTCAAGTGCGGTTAATTATTAGTCATGCTATACGTGCAAATAGACGACTGCTTGAAGCCGTGGGCTGCGTCTCAAATCGCATACTTACCTACTGTATAGTAGCCGGGATACATGTATTTTTCCCCACTACAGGCCTATAGTAGGCAAGTATGCAGTTTGGGACGCAGCCGAACTCTCTTGTAAAACAGGAGTAATCCACCTGTCTTAATTCGATTAGAGCTTAATTAGATTATGACCATAATTAGATTAAGGTTGCTGTTTACATGGTAGTTTCTTAATCAAATTATGTTCTTAATTAGATTAAGAGTGGATTATTGTCATCCATGTAAACGCAGTCACTGTTGGCATGTCTTGTCCAGGTGATTGTCAACACCCCTGATGGTTAGTAGGGAATAAACTGGACACTAGTTACATAATGTAACTGTGGTTCTATGATCCCTGGATGACTACCTGGGTTCCTTATCATTCGGGACCTGCACTGACCTCTGCATGAACTTTCTCTGGAACACTTGCTGTATGATGACTGTATTTATTGCAAATACTATGTCATACATCACTGCATGACTTTGTTGAAAGATTTCTGCATTTGTGCCGATGCTCATTGGTAGGTGTCGAGGTCCAGGTGATTGTCATCACTCCAGTGGTTCAAATAATTCATTTCAGTTCTGTTTATACAGCGCTTTCAACAATTGGACATTGTTACCCAGCAATCAGAATTTAAATTTAATATTTCAACGTATCCCTGATGAGCAAGCCAGAGCCAAGGATGGCAAGGGAAAAACTCCCTCAGGCGACAAGAAGAAGAAACCTTGAAAGGAACCAGACTCAAAAGGGAACCCGTCCTCTTCAGGGAGACACCAGATAGTGCAATTATAAATCATTTCTCTTCTATAACTGTATAGCTTCTATAAAGTCAAGCAGTGCTGAGTACGTTAAAAGGAACTTGAGAATGAGCATCGTTACTTGAGAATGAGTTTTATCTTTAAGTCCCATTGTATCAAACTGAGGTTATCAACGGCTCAGTGATGGAGACTTGGGTGTAAACTGCTCATAGCAACTGCTATCATCTTTAGGTCATCTTTAGGGTGTCTGTGTGGTACCATCCACAGTAAACCCATGGTGATGTATAGGCTATCCATGCAGGCCATCCCCAACAGCAGAGTGATTTTACAGGTGAACAAGGCTCCAAGAAGAAGTGGGGTATCGGGATGGATCAGGCAGGTCCGGAGGGCAAAAGGAGTCAGGAGCACTGGTATCTCAGGTGTAACATGTGAACATGTATAACTACCATTTTCTTTGGAGATCAGTATTTGCAGTTCACCGGCCTTTGTTTGTTGTGGGATGTTTGTGGTGATTTATGATTAATTTAAAAAATCTAAGATAAAACTTAAGATTTACTTAAGCATTACAAAATGAATCTACTCACCACTAGCTTTGCAGTCCGATATGTTGGTTTTGTGTCGAGTTGCAATCAGTTCTGTGTTGGACATTTTGTGACAAAGTTGATTCTACTAACTGCTAGACTAATGTTTGGAATGCGCCATGAAAATAACAAAGTTTCATTAAATTTAAATTGAGGTAATGCGTGGTGAAATGAAATTCCAGGGACATTACATTCCTGTTATTCGGTTAACTCCTTCAACAATCTTTTATTCTTCAGTGCTCTTCAGTACACAAAGGTATTACAGATGATGGCTGTGTGACACACGTTCTTGTTCACTCACTTACTCTCTCGTGCTCACACACACACACTCCACATGTAACTTATAATTAAGTGTTCCTCATGAACGCTGTGACGAACATGTTAATTAAAGAACATGCATTTGGCCAATTGTGTCAAAGGATGTGTTGGGTGTGTGTCTGTGAGGTTGATCTCTTTTGGTTTCTTCGTTGATTGTTGCATTACATTTCTCACTTCCTTTAACCCCGTCTCTTGAAGTTCCATTTTGTTCTGTAAACAGATGATTATACACCATAATGCTAAATGAAGCATCTGTGTAACAGTCATAGGTTATAAAAGAGAGAATCAAAAATCGTACTCCTAATGGGTTGTGATTGTGTCGTCTCTCTCTTTTTTTTTTAGTTTTATTAACTTACCTCCTACCTTTGACCCTCAGACCCCAGAGTATAGAGCTTGGTGCCAAAGGCAAACCAGCCAATTTCGACAGCAGCAAGATGGCCGACATGTCGGTGGAAGATATCACAATGAGAGCAAACCAAGTGACTGATGAGGTATGTTGTCTGTTACCATGTTGCAAAGATTGTTTAAATTTGATGTCTTTTTTTTTTTTTTTAATAGTCAGCTTTTTTCTTTTTTCTTTTCTCTTCTCTTATGCCTTTTCATTTTCCTCTTATGCTTTCTTCTTTTGAGCAGTAATAGTTGACAGATAATCATTGATGGTGTGTAACCACATTATATACAGATCGTTCCACATAATGCTTCTGTCCTAAAAAGTTTCTAATCTCTGTAATCTCTTGTTCTTTTGCTTTTTTCCTCCCTTTCCTGCGTTTCTCTTCTGTGCCTTTTGAGGGACTGAGATGAGCTTTTTCTGCTGTGCATAACCCAACTCGGGTACTAACAGCATGAAAGATGGTCTTTGCTCATGAAGGACAACTTGGGTAAACTGATAATGTCACACCTTTACCACCACTCATGGGGTGTTTTTGTCTTCTCCTCCACATGCTTTGGTTAGTGAGTATACAGTGGTCTTACACTAGGAACTGTTTTGTTTTTCACTTCTTCCTCAACATCATGTTGCTGTTTGCAATTCCAGAGTAAGGTCTTAGTTCAATCTCTATTTTCATTCTGTTGCATTCAATCCTAGAAACAGCTTCACATCTACCCCATATCCATTTCCTCTTAATATTTTTAATGGGCATTCCATGTCTGCTCTTTTGAGGAAAGTTTCAATACTATGTATTTGGAGCTGTAAAGTCATCATTTAAATTTTTAGCCCATAGTATTGCATAGAAAGAAAAATGTAGCCAAATCCTGGCCATAATTATCTAAATAGACTTCTCAATGACTTCTGGGAATTAACCTTTGGGTCTGTTCGTACTTAACTGCTTTCTAATAAAAATGCAAAATAAACATAGTATCCAGCTGGACGTACAGCAGCATTTAATTTTCCATGTGTTCTGTCTGTAGATCTGATATTTCATTGATTAAATTCCAGATTAGCGTCTTGAACTTTACTTTTACTAATATATATATATATATATATATATATATATATATATATATATATATATATATATTTTTTTTTTTTTCTTATATCCTGTGAAGATGTTCAGAACAAAAGTCACAAACCGTGACTTAGTGATGTAGTGCCCAGTGAAGTTACATGGAATGATCAGTTATTCAATTATTCATCTGTACTTTCGGCTCCAGAATTATTGGCATTATTGGTAAAGATGGGGGGGAAATGTTTTAGAATTAATTTGCTTAAATGAAATTTCCAAACTTAAGTGAAACCCTTCCAAACAGCTTGTGGTGATGTAGGTGATTTCAGATTGTAGTTTTGGAGACTTTCTGACCCCAAGACGCAACTGACTTCGACAGTTCTCTAGCTGTGATCCTTGGAGATTTTTGGCCACTCGAACCATCCTCTTCACAGTGCGTTGAGACGATATAGACACCCGTCCTCGTCCAGGGTGATTCATAACATTTCCAGTTGACTGGAACTTCATAATTATTGCCTTGATGGTGGAAATGGGCATTTTCAATGCTTGTGCTATTTCCTTATAGCCACTTCCCATTTTGTGAACCTCAACAACCTTTTGCTGCACATCACAGCTATATTCCTTGGTCTGACCCATTGTTATGAATGACCAAGGGAATTTGGCCTATGTGTTACCTCATATTTTTACCTCTGTGAAATAGGAAGTCATGGTTGAACAATTTCCTGTTCCTAGTCACCAAGGTTTCCTTAAAAAAAGGTAAAATATCACTGGGAAAACTTCAAATATATTTTTCACACACGAATTCATAGCGGTGCCAATAATTGCTGCACACCTAAATTTAACGAAGATGTTTTTTTGGATAAACCTGTGTAATGCTGACTCAGTAATGTGCATTTCAGCCTTCAAAACATTGAGCCAGAGCAGTCACACCCAGCCTCAGGCCAATCTTTAGCAACAAAGAGTCTTACTAACTGTTTGACACTTGATCTCTTTAATCCTATGTATTTGCATGTGATCTCCCCAGGATAGGAATGGGGTGCTGTTTGTAATTCTGACTCTTTTTTTTTTTTTTTTTTCTTTTTTTTCCCCCTAGTCTCTTGAAAGCACTAGACGGATGCTGCAAATGGCAGAGGAGGTGAGAGCATTTGTGCCTCAATTGTCCTAACTACCTCCATTAAATTAACAATGTAGATCTAAAACAAAGTTGTGTGCCCTGATCACTTATTTCCAGATAATTGATCCTTTGAGCCAAGTTGTCTTCTCACACGTTTTCACATTTTCAGAGCAGGGAGACGGGAAATAAAACCATAGTCATGTTGGATCAGCAGGGAGGTGAGTGAATCCAGCTGTTGATTCTGCTTTCAATTTTTAAGTTCCCACTCTGTAGGCTTGTTTTCATCAAATCATTTTAGATGGAGATGCTTCAATATCATTTTCTTCAGACTGTGTGCGAGTATGAATACACACTTATTGACACTTGTGGATTTCAATCCTGATACAAAAATGAGCAACCTACATGGTATTAAGCAGTCGTGGGCATCGTGTTTCTACTAGACTCTTTCTTTCTAACATTATGTAGTCGATCCTAAATGAAGTGCGTTAGCTAGCTACATTAGTTACTTGAATCAGGCTACGGTGTAGAAGAGCAGACCTTGTTCCACTTCATATCTGTACTTCGCAGACCTGTAAGTAAAGTACATTTCATTCTCATTGTTGGAATCCCTCATTATCAAGGACCAATAGTGGCTGATGGTCATGAACAATATACTTGGTAAGAGCTTCTGTTATTTTCATTCATCTAGGTTGTTTGTAGACATTTTTCGCACCTAGGCAGCGTTTGCTACATTGTGGTTTCTGCCATGTGCTGCTAACAGTGAACCCCTGCTGAATTTTTAAGATGCTTGAGAAGTCTGGATGTTAAGATGTCTATTGTATACTTGAGTACATCAGGTTACTTGTCTGCTTTGCATCGATTCCCATCATTAGTTGTGAAATATGTCCATGATCAATATGGTCAGTTCATATAATCTTTTCATTAGCGCAGCAATGCAGACTAGCCTCATAGTATTATGTGGTATTATATGTTAGCATTGAAGTATTTTTTCATGTGTACAAGTAATGAGCAAAGATTTTGGATAGATGAAGGATACCATCAGTATGAATGCATCCCTAATTTTAGCAAATGTATAATTCTGCTCTCTTGCTTTATGCTTGTCTCCTCTTGTGACATTTACAAAGAACAACTGCGGCATGTGGAGCAAGGCATGGATCAGATCAATCAGGACATGAGACAGGCTGAGAAGAACCTGACCGACCTGTCAAAGTGCTGTGGCCTGTGTGTCTGTCCCTGTGATAGGTATGAGCTGAGCTCTGAACCCTAAAATGTATTACACTTCTTGCAAAAAACAACAACGTCATGCTGATTTTTAAAACGCTGTATTTCAGAACTTAGCAACGGTTATTTGTGACCCATACTAAGAAGCGTACTGATTCCATTTCAACTGAAGCACTTGAATGTGAGTTGACAGTAATGTTGAATGTTACCGCTACTCGTTTTTCAGAGTGAGGTCTATTGAGAGTGACGGGCGGTACAAGCGCACTTGGGGCGCTGGAAGTGAAAATGCCAGCACAGAGGGAGGTGATGGAGGCGTGGTTTCCAGCCAACCAGCCAACTACCGCAATGGCCAGGCAACAACAGCAGCAGCTTCCGGTCCCTATGTAAAGAGGTACACGGATGACACCTGTAAATGTCACCTGTAATGTCGCTATAAAAAAAAAACATAATAGCGAAGTTATAATAACTAATATAAACCAGTGTTTCTCAAACTTTTTCAGCGTGAGGTCCCTCTTGTGTAGCGTGCATCCCTTTATGGCCCCCCAGAGTCGTCAAAATAATTTTTTTTTCCATACTAGACTCTTCTGTATTACCTTTCTCAGTTAAGAGACTGCATCCTCTATCTAAAACCTTATCCATTTTAAATAATCTTAGGTTTTGTCAGCGCGTAGCTAACAGTAACAAGTTAATTACTTTTTTTTAAATAATGCTCTAGAATTTCTATGCGGAAATTTGTGAACAACTGATATAAACATAGTACATAAAGAAAAAACAGTGCACTAAACACTGAACTGATTCAGTCACAAACCCCAACTAGTGTATTAGATTTATACTTTTACTATTTACTTTAAAGCTTCTGTACTGAAATTTTGCCTCTCTATCGCCTTCTCTGTTTGAAACATAAAATTGCAAGTCCCTTAAGGGTTTTTGATTTATTTATTTATTTATTTATTTATTTATTTAAAAAATTTCTTTTATTACATTTTTGGATTGTGCTTCAACACTGCTCCTCTGTGTAGATAAATCTGATGGTTTGAGGTGTGCTTATCAGAGTTGCCACGACCGCTTAGGATACGCGACTGTGTGGGAGTCAAGTCAAGGTCTTTTGGGCTGTTTGTTATGAAAGTCTGACCAGCGACTTAGGGGTTTTTATTTGTTTTTGTTTTGTTTTTTACATTTATGGTTGCAATTTTCCCCAATGCATTGACATTGTCTGCTCACAGCCTCACAATAATAGTGCTGTAGTGTATTTCACCCTCCCATAATTATTACAGGTTATACCAAAACAAAAAAACAACAAAAAACATTATATATATCACACTAATAGTGGTTAAGGTTCTAATGTAATCTCCTTTTCCATTTTCCAATCATATTCTGCTCCTATGTGATCTTTTATTCACTTTTATTCAAGTTTATTCTCACAGTATAAAATGATACAATAAAAGTGCTTCTCCGCAGAGTAATGAATGACGCCCGTGAAGATGAGATGGAGGAGAACCTGGAGCAGGTGGGCAGCATCATTGGGAATTTGAAGAACATGGCTCTGGACATGGGCAATGAGATTGACAAACAGAACAAGACTATTGACCGCATTAATGACAAGGCAAGTTCACTGTACATTAATATGTTTTAAGCATTTATTAGGTCGAAGCTTTTTGTGTGTCAGCCATTAAGAACGTTGCTGAATATTAAATTACTCTCATTAATGTATTGTACCATGTGGTCCAATGCATGTAAAAAAAAAAAAAAAAAAAAAAAAGGTTTTACGGCGTATATTTGTCAGAGAAGGTGTGTGCTGGCTTTAACCCAATTAAACTGGTTTACTGCTGTGCACTGAGCTGCTATAATGGAGTGTTTTCACCAGATGGTGCAATACAGCACAGTTCAGTAAATTTGTCACTCTTTCCACTTGTAGTGAGTGTATTTTTGTTTAGGTGCCCATGCTGAATTTGGTTTCCTGTGCTCAGAGTCATACAGGTGACGCTACAAATGGTGCAGACCATCGATTGTTCAAACGCAGCAACAGATTCTGATAATGTCTCTGGCTGGAATATTTTCCCCAGACCGAATGGTACAGCGGTCTCCAGTAGTAGTGCAGCAATATATTTATTTATTTTTACTCTTTTTAGTCGTCATTTTCCCGAAGGCTTTAGGAAACAATCGCAAAATTATATCACAGGTTAATATTTCCGATTAGTTTTAATCTATTTACCAACTATGTTTCTTGTTGGTGATATTCAACTCTGTTTTACATTTCCTACCTTTTGAGACAAGAAAAATCTGCATCTTTAGGTTTATCACAATCACAAAAGGTTGGAACGCGATTTTAACATTCTCTGACGAAGTTCTTCGCATACTCACTGAAGATTAAAGTATTGGCACACTTTGCTGCTTTGGGTGCATACACTACCATTAAAAACAAACTGTGTCTCGCTCCTGAGTGGTACAAAAGAAAAACCTGTCAATGGAAGATTGCGAGTTTCCGATGCCAAAGGAAGCAAAATTGTCTGTGATCTTCCCTGTCAACCAATCACTGCGACACTGGCCAATTGTGTGTATCTGTGAGCTCATGTATGCGGAAGACAGCACATGGCAAGTGTGTTACACTGCCCTTTGACGCAACGTAAACGGCAGCCATGGAAGAAGTCTAAAGCTCAATAGTTCACAAACATCAAATGAGATGCCTAGTTTGATTTCAAAGTCATGTTTTGACTTTGATTAGTATTTTACTCCTCATATCTATTACACATTCAGCCAGGACATGAATAGTCCTCAGTTTGATTTGTTACTGAGCCACGATGTGCTGCACTGTCCTATAAAAAAGTGAAAAAGAGATTATTTGTTAATGACTTCTAATACTGTGCCATAGAAACATAACTTGCATAAAGGAAAAAAGTGTTCTGTCTGCTTATAAATATTATATATGTTTAAATAAAATATAGCTAATGTTTTTGTTCTTTTTGTCTTTTCTTTTGTTCAGGCTGACATGAATAAAGCTCGAATTGACGAAGCCAACCAGAGAGCTAACAAGCTCCTGTAGAGAAGCGATTTCGACAGATGTGAACAAGCAGCTTGTCTTTCTCCCTGTCCCGCTCACTATCACATGTACGCATACAAGCACCTATTCATTTGAAGGGCAAAGAGTTTCAGTTTTAGAAATGTTCTTCTAGTGCCACCTGTGCCTTTAGTGTCATTGTTTAGATGCTATTTTGTAAATAGAACTGTACACACACTGCCTCAATCAGGTCTTCATCACTAGATGCGAGATGCTGGACACTCAGCATGTAATTATTCAATATGCTCTGGTGATCGCTGTCCTGACTTTCTGTAATATTCTCTGAGGGTTGCTGTTTTAATGCCCTCTCCTTGCCTGGGTCAGAATGGCTGTTATTTGTTTGTCCATAAAGGGACCAGAGACCTGTGTCTAATGTTTCCACATGTCTGTGTGTATTTCCTCCTTGTAGGCTGTAATCTGAGTTTATCTTAACGCACTCTTATTAGGGTTATTATATAATTGTTCACTTGTTGTATCCATCCATCTGTCTGTCCTTGATTGAATCGGTATTTAAATATAAAATGGCAGTGAACTTGTGAATTAACCTGTGAATGAATTAATGAGATGATGTTTAATGGTGATATCTCCCACCCTGTTTTTGGTTCAAAATGATTTGAATGTTAAAAAGTATGCACACACCATACATAAATTTAAATGTATGGATGTATTCACCATAAAATGAATAGATCTGCTTGGTAGGATTATTGCAGTTAAATATCTATTTTAATTATTATTAATAAAAAGCAAATACAGTGCCTTTACGCAAATATGATTCATCCTTGTTTCATACTTGTTTTGGATTTTTTTTTTTTTTGACCAGCAGGTGGCAATTTCAGCCCTGTCTGGTATTTTCTTGTTTGAAATTTTGAAATTACAGACTGAAGAGGTGGAATTGCTGGGACATTTTTAAGCTATGGCATTTTTTCTGCTTTTGGCTACTGCATTTTTTTTTATTTTTTTTTTATTTTTTCCTTCTTAAGTCTACTTTTTCAATCACATTTACATTTGGACATATTAAGCTGACAAATTGCACAGCGTTAAAAGGAAATGATGCCAATATTACACTGAGTATATTTAGACATTTTTACTCCTCTAATTCACACAGTTGTTCTCCATCTGGTTGTACTTTATAGATAGTTTAGAACTGAATGGATCTGTTACACTGGTTCTTCACAACTCTTGTTACTTTCTCAAATAAAATTACAGCAGATTTATTGAAAGAATTTCCCCTGGTTCATTAAATGGAAGGCAGTATTTATTTATTTATTTATCTTATTTCTTTTTAATTGTATGTATGAATTGTACATGACTCCACATGCCGCATGCCGAAGTGTCCTTGGGCAAGACACCGAACCCCGAGTTGCTCCTGATGGCAAGTTAGCGCCTTGCATGGCAGCTCTGCAACCATTGGTGTGAGTGTGTGTATTGTGAATAGGTGAATGAGACACAGTGTAAAACGCTTTGGATAAAAGCGCTATATAAGTTCAGCATTTACCATTTATAAAAAGTCCTTATGTCCAATGGAAGCTGCCACATCATCAGCTCTAGAAGGCGATTGGTTAGAAGGGCAGCTGTGATTAAGGGTCTGTGTTTCAGTTGACCTCACAGTAGCCTTGTAAGAGGAATTGGAAAGGATGACTGGTTCAGCTGGAAGAGAATACTGAGTCAAGCTTCCTCTCAAATTCCATGATAGTCATCAACAGCTTTTACACTAAATTAGACTACTTGATGACTTTTCCCACACTGAAAAAAGCTTACACAAAAGTTTTGTGTGTGAGAGAGAGAGAGAGTTTTTAACTGAAATGGATTTAACATTTCACATTATTTGGTGAAACTTAGAAATTAATGTTTTAAATTTATTGACACACCTTTAGTGAGCTTTCAGTGCTTTAAGACTTTTTCTGGTAGCTTGGTTTTCTTCATTCACCCCACACTCAGCTGAGTGTGAAGTCACGGTTAGCTAACAGGAAACATCTGTTGGGATGGCTTTTGTTAGAGTTTTGTTAGACACCTTTAAATTAACTACAACTACAGTAGTTACAACTACAGTCGTGACAACTACAACTACATTAATAACTAGGCAACAATATAAACTATTGACCTAATGAAACTTACTTAATGTGTGATTCCACAAGGTAGACTTCACAAGAATAGCAATATAAGTAAACATCTGCTGGTTTTCTACATATATGAAGCTTATGTAAAGGATTCTTGTAATAAAAAAAAAAAACCCATAGCCATGTTAATAACAAAACAATGTGTTTGACCCTTCTGGTCAAAAAGCCCTTCCATTTGAACATGCTCAGTCATGAGCAGAAAGGGATGGGCTGGGCTTCAGACCTCGCATTGAGACTTCCCACATGTGCTGCATTCTTTGTGAAACACTTTAGAGTCTCTGGCGCATCTGGAGCAGCTCAGTTTTAAATACACTGGGAAGAAGTTCAATGCTTCCGAATGGTTTTTGTCCTTTCACACGTATATACAAATAATTCAGGTCTGCTGAACTGTCTAGGGCATCTGAAGATCAAGTTTATTGGCAAGTAGTAAAGTTTAAAAGTTTGTATGTGCATCTTTGAGTCTGTATATGTGTGTGTTAGGGGTTGGCTGACCACTCTGGACAGCCCCTTCCTGAGAACACTGCTGTTCCGAGACAGGAAGTCAAGACCAAAATAAGGACGATAGAGTAAGAGAGAACTTTTTTTTTTCTGAAATTTATTTTCTGCTAGGTGAAGAGAATTATTGCTCTGTTAAATGAAAACAGGCGAATAGAACAGCAAAGGGCGAAGATGGGCGAGTTCAGACCGCATATGTGAGAAGTAAAAGGAAACACGAAGAAGCAAGACCTCCGACGGGAAGGGGGAAAAAAGGTTGTGGTGTAAAAGACACAACGATGAAGAAAACAGCTGTTAAAACCAAGGACTCCTAAGCATCTAGTGGGTGAGTTACTAAACACACAAAAAAATCATAGAAATATACACCTATCAGTGCTCTCTTTTTGTTTTCTGGAGTCTATTATAGAATTTTTGTCTATCCAAGGTTTAGTTTTGTGTGTGTGTGTGTGTTAACATTTCTCTGTATGCATATATATATATATATATATATATATATATATATATATATATAATCAAAAAGGGATCAGGAAAAGCACAGCGCCAGTGTTTCAACACTATTGACATCATACCCTTGGGAGGCATATTTATGTAGTAGGGAAGGAAAAGGCTTGGCAAGAGAAGGAAAGGGAAAAAAAACATTTAGAGAGTAGACTTGGAGTAACATCAACAACTTCATGCTACGCAAAACCACTGAACATAGTCAGACCCTACCAGATTTTCTTCTGTGTTAACATCTCTCTTATGTAATGACACAATGTCACGACTTACATGCACTTCATTTTCACCAAAATATGCAAATACTACTTACTTCTTTTATACAGAAGTGGTATTGCTTCGATAGAGTGCTTTCATTTCTGCTTCTCTGCTCCGTATCATGAATTCCACAACAATTTAGTTGCAGTATAAACTCGTAGCAGACGTGTGGTTTCCATTTGATGATCTTTTGTTTCTCTTTTCTCTCAGATTGTTCCTCAGATCCCTCTAAATCAGTAAACCAGAGCTCCCTTGTTTCATTTTCAGCCTTTTCTCCTTATTCTTAAATATGTACAATGTTGTCCTCGGCTACTGCTACATCACCCACTGTCATCCCCAAACCTACAGCCCCATCTTCTTTGCTTTCCGACTGTTCTTCCTCACCAAAATCTACACCACCACTCCAATTGGTTGACATTTCAGTTACCCCAACTCCACTAAATCCCCAAAAGTCCACCTCCCCTCCGCTGCCTCTCTCGCCTCCTTTCTCAATTCGAAAACCCCAAAGTTCTCTGCCACCTTCTAACTCCAAACCTTCTGTCCCTTCTCAACATAAAGCAAAGGCTCCTAAACCCACATGCCCACCTCTCCCAGCACAGCAGCCATCAGCAATCCCCAAAGCTTCCTCTACAGCCATGCCCAAAGCCCCTCCACGGCCAACCTCTAAACCTCATCAGAGACCCCCACCACCACTTACTTCAAAAACGCCCGTTGTACCATCCCCACCTGTCCAAACTCAGAAATCAGCCCATCCCAGCATTAGCATCTTAGAGAAGCTGATCAAGACATGTCCAGTGTGGCTACAGCTGGGAATGACCAAGGAAAGAGCTACTCATATACTCAGCAAAGAGATGCCTGGGGTAAGCATGAAATTTATATATATATATATATATATATATATATATATATATATATATATATATATATAATGTGTGTGTGTATATACAGTTATGCCAAAAAAGTTTGCCTACCTGTTGAAGAATCTGCTAAATCTTAATATTGTTAACAAAATAAGAGGGATCATTAAAATCCCATGTTGTTTTTTATTTAGTCCTGTCATGAATAAGCTATTTCACATAACAGATATTAACATATAGTCCACAAGACAAGATAATAGCTGAATTTATAAAAAATTACCCCGTTCAAAAGTTTACACACGCTTGATTCTTAATACCGTGTGTTGTTACCTGGATGATCCACAACTGTTTTTATGTTTTGTGAGAGTTGTTCATGAGTCGCTTGATTTTCCTGAGCAGTTAAACTGCCCACTGTTCTTCAGAAAAATCCTCCAGGTGCTGCACTTTGCTTTTCCAGCATCTTCTACATATTTGACCCCTTTTCAACAGTGACTATATGATGTTGAGATCCATCTTTTCACACTGAGGACGACTGAGGGACTCGTGTGTGTGTGTGTGTGTGTGTGTGTGTGTGTGTGTGTGTGTGTATATATAAATATATATATATATATATATATATATATATATATATATATATATATATATATCAGAATTTCAGCATTCATTTACTCATATTTACATATAGATGTGTTAGACAACTTAAAACATGGGACCTTTGGTGGCAGACCACCCAATTTTTAAGTGAACAAAAGTATAGGAACAGATAGTTTTGAAGTAAATGAATATTTACGTAATATTTGGTTGCATATCCCTTGCTTGCAATAACTGTATCAAGCCAGTGACCCACTGACATCACCAAACTGTTGCATTTTTCTTTTGTGTTGCTTTTCCAGGCTTGTACTGCAGCTTCTTTCAATTGTTTTTTTGGCTCCAGAACTATTGTGGCTCATCTCTGTATTTCTCTGCGAATTCCAATCTGGTTTTCTGATTCTTACTGCTCATGAGTGGTTTGCATCTTGTGGTATGACCTCTATATTTCTGCACTTCTGCATTTCTGAAGTCTTCTTTGAATTGTAGATTGTAATACCTTCATCCCTGCCCTGTGATGGTTGTTGTTGATGTTTTGGGGTTTTTCTTTACAGCTCTCACAATATTTCTGTCAGCAACTGCTGCTGTTTTTCTTGTCCGACCTGTTCCATGGCTGGTTGTTAGTATACCGTTGGTTTCTTTCTTTTTCAGAACATTCCGAACTATTGTATTGGCTATACCCAATGCTTATGCAATTGCTCTGATAGATTTTCCCTCTTTTCTCAGTTTCAAATTGGCTTGCTTTCTGGTCTTCATGTTAGTTTATCCTTTTTAACAACAAATGCAGTCTTCACAGGTGAAATCTAGGGCTCAAACCAAGAGTAGACATTCAGAGCTATTAATTTTTGAACTAATCAATTTATCAGGGCACACCTGGGCAACAAGAAACATCTATCAGTCACCTGTTCCAATATTTTTGATCTCTTGAAAAAAATGGTTGGGTTCAAACAAAAGGTGCCATGTTCTAAGTTGTTTAACACATCTAGATGTAAATATGAGGAAAGGAAAACTGAAATTCTGATCTATCGTATCATATCTTTTGATCTCAAACCAAAATGTATAGTGAAAACAATAGAATTGTCCTTGCTGTTCCAATACTTTCAGAGGGGACTTTATGTCTCCTAATCTTACATCCACAATAAATATATCTGCTGGCCTAAATCATGGCTTCACCATGTTTACACAGATCTTTTTAGTGAGGAGGGACCGTGGCCAGTCACTGATGGTGGTGTCAATTCGTCTTCCAGACCAGCAGGGAGTTCCCCAGATCCTGGACTTGCATGTGAAAGAGGAAAGGGGAAGTGAGTTGACGTGTACTTTTTTCTTTGAGTTCTCTGAAAGCATTTAATGAATTGATATGTCCTTAAGTGTTTATAGATCTGAAGGTCATAGGATTGAGGAATCACGAAAACATCCATTAAGAGTGTTGGGAAGTGCCCGTAATGGTTGATAACATGACAGCAGTTATAACATTAACCTGACTGGCTGCAATTTTTAACCACACCCACACTCATATCCGTGAATCATTTCAATTTACATGTTGCTCAGTTTTACGAGCGGAATAAAATGCAGTAACAGCGCATACTGCTGACATGTAAAGTGTAGACTAGCATCAGGCAGACAACCTTTCGAACCTCCCAGGTCTACTGTGCATACACTGGATCCAGCTGTAAACTGCCATTTTATAATTTGGCCAACTTTTAGCGCTGCCATGTTGTTCACCCTATATGGTCATTGGCAAAGATCTACAATTTGATAATTGGAAATAGATGGCACAAAATAAAGTCTGATTTTAACTCGCACACATTTGTTCACAGTAGCCAACAGAGTAGTTTGTGGAGGAGGGGAGATGACCACAGGTTTCCTGTCCTCTGCTCTCAGCTTATGTTAACAGTGTCCACTTCCTGAACTCTACCTCGTGTCTATGTGTTTGTGCTGCTGTGGTTGTTTGATGAAGGCAGATCTTTTAATTTATCTTCCTGTCTAGCCATGACAGAAGCTCTGCCCTATTTGCGTCTGCCAATTTCTATAGCTTTATCTAAATATGGTAAATGATTAAAGCTTGTGTGGACGTCAGTATTACATTGATGTATAAACCTGGTTTATCACTGTATTCATTCGGCAAATGATCTTCGATTTCAGACTAGGTCTTTTTGTATTTTTTGTATGCGTAGATAATACAGTTCTATTGGTAATGTACTGTTGGCCAGTTGTTGTTTAAAATTGTTGAAACAGTGTAGCTGTGGTATGCTCAAGATAAATTCATAACCATAAACAGCTTTGTTTCTCTCTTCTCTTACAGTGCTGTATCTTGAAGGCTCTGTCCTGGTCTTTGACAACATATTTAAACTAGTTGCATTCTACTGTGTTAGTCGGTAAGCTATGCTTACTTATGTCTGAATTGTGGCTCTGAAACTGAGCATGTTTTCAGTACAGTATTTTTTTTATCGTTATCCAGGGACATGCTTCCCTTTACCCTGAAATTACCTCAGGCCATCATCCAGGCAATTAAATATGAAGACATGGAGGTGATCTCCACACTAGGAGTAGGTAATACAAAGTATATGAGCCAGACTCTCCTGATTTTCAATCACTAATTTCATTTTATCACACTTTAATTATTATTGTGTCCATGTCCGAGTTACTCTGCTATTCTAACATGTACTGAACTTTGCTGATAGAATTCTGGGGCTCAGAGCTGAATAGTCACATTCGGGAAGATTTGAGTAAATCTGCAGACCGCAGTGTCTCCGGAGAGATTAAGCTTTCCTCTGTAAATGACCATCTTTGGTACATTAACCCCATCTTCATTGAGGAATACTATAACAGTCTGCCTCCTAACTCTCCTCCACCTATCCTGAGGTCCCAAAGCCTCAACATGCCTGTTCAGGCTCTGCCAAAATTCAAGAGGCCCCCACCACTTCCTCCACGCCCACTTACAATTTTTGAAGATGCATTGACACAAGTGTCAACCAAGGTGGCCAGAGAGAAGTTTACGTCAGAGGATTCTTCACTTCTCTTGCTCAGTTCTCCTCCGCCTGCGGTGCAAAAAGAGGAAGGAAGTCAATGTGGGTATAAAAAGGCTGAGGGAACTCTATTACCCAGCACTGAGGCAGAAACGTGGTACAAACAAGATGCGGCACAACCACCTCTAAGTGAAGCAACAAAACAGGGTAGCGGTGCCTTTTCACACAAGATTCCCCCAGTCCCAGTTCGACGCCGGATATCAGAAGGCCAACTTTCAGGAGAAGAAGTCCAGCCGGAACCTTTAAAGGAAATTGTCTGTACATCTGTAGCAGCAGAGACCAATGAGGATCCTAGTGCTGCTTTGTCTCTCATTTGCCTTGATGACAGTAGCATTGACCAATGGGTGAGTGGACAGTCGGGACAGTCTAAAACACCACAAGAGGAAGATCTGGGCGATCAGTCAAAAATTTCAAATGGAGATTCCACTGTGAATATGCTTCCAGTAATCGACATGAAGAAGCCTGGTGCTCCAGTGCCACCTCCTAGGAGAAAACGTCCGTCTCATACTGCGATCATAATTACCCAAGATGCCAGTAATACCACTGAAGGTGTCACCCAAGAGCTCAGCCACATCACTCCGCAGCCCACTCCAATACTCCAGAACTTTTGTGTCACTGCAGAGCACCACAAAGCTCCAGATGTGTCATTATTTGCCCCTGAAGGAGGTGCTCCCCAGCCGGATCATGACTCCTACTCCACAAGCAGCACAGAGGAAGAGGCAGAGCCTACCCCGATGGGTGCCTTGGTGAAGAGGTCACCCACTGTTATGCTAGATCGTGCTAAGCAGCGGCTCTCCATGGTGAACTTCTCCACCGTCTTCACAAACTTCATGAGTACTGACCGCAAGCTTCAGAAACGGATTGTGGAGCTTGCTAGAGATGGGAACACATACTTTGGTAACCTGGTACAGGACTACCGGGCCTTTACGCTGGACACTATGAAGAGGCATTCATCCAGTACAGAGATGCTCCAAGAGATCAGACAAATGATGACACAGCTCAAAAGCTATCTGATCCAAAGCACAGAGCTGCAGAATCTGCAGGAGCTAGCTACTTATTCTGAGGAGAAACTGGGTAATTTACCTATATACTGTACTTCCATGACAGGATGCATTTATCAAGTGATCTAAGATAATTGCCATCCAATCAGTATAATTATATGTACAGGTGCATCTCAAAAAATTTGAATATTGTGCAAAAGGTCATTTTTTTCTGTAATTTAATTCAAAAAGTAGAACTTTCATATATTCTAGATTCATTACACATAAAGTGAAATATTTCAAACCTTTTTTGGTTTTAATCTTGATGATTGGTTTTAATCTGGATGATTTAATCATCCAGATTAAAACAAAAAAGTTCCCCTTTTTGAATTAAATTACGGGAAAAAATGAACTTTTCTACGCATTCAAATTTTCAAAAATATTCACATTTTTTGAGACGCACCTATATTTGAAGATGAAAGGGTTTTTAATGAACCTCTAAGTATGATACATTTCTTCTTAATATTGAAAGCAATGTTCTTAATCTGCTTAGTTTTGTGTGCTTTCTTTTAATGTTATTTATTATAATCATCAATCTTAATTATTCAAGTATCAAAAACACAGTTATACACAAAATCAGCAAAAGAACAGTTTATACTATATATTATATGATGTTTGCGCTGGTAGTGGTTTACATTTGTTATGGCTGTTTAAGTAAATATATATCTCTCCTTCTTATCAGAGATAATCATTGAGGCATCACTTTATAAGAGTGTTCTGAAGCCCTTACGAGAGGCAATATATAATGGACTGAGGGACATCCACTCCCGTGCAGGCACTCTGAAGAAGCTCAAGGAAAATCAGCAGATACTGCTGGGCACCACCACCACTGATTTGGGTGTGACCACCTGTGTTCCTGACTCACCTGTCATGGAAAAGATCCAGGGGAAGTTGGGAAACTTGCATCAGGAATACTCACCTCAGAAGAAAATCGACCTGCTCCTCAAGACATGCAAGATCATATATGAGTCCATGTCTGTGGGCTGCCCAGGTCAGACAACAAATTAAAGAAATTGTGTTCTTTACTGTGAATAAATTGGCATGACTAAAGCACAATTCAAATTGAACTAGTTTCACATGGGAAGGTGCAACCCCATTCACGTTACACATCAGAATGGAGGGAAAATGTGATATCAGTCAATTGGTTTGAGTATTTCAGAAACTGCTTATTTTCTTATTTGGGATTTTCACTCACAGAAATGTAGCCTTAGATTCCTGTTCTTGGCTGACAGGAGTGGAACCAAATGTAATCTTCTGCTGTTGTAGCTTTGACATTCTGTGATGCTTTTCTGCTCACCGTGGTTGCAAAGAGTGATTATGTGAGTTACTGTAGCCTTCCTGTCAGCTTGAACAAGTCTGGCCATCCTCTTCTGACCTCTCCCACAGAACTGCTGCTCACTGTATGTTTTCTTGTTTGTTTTTTTGCACTATTGTGTAAACTGTAGAGACTGTTCTGTGTTAAAATGCCAGGAGATCAGCAGTTTCTGAAATGCTCAAACCAGCCCATCTGGTACTGAAATCAAATTTCCCCCATTCTGATGTTTGATGTGAACATTACCTGAAGCTTTTCATCAGTCATCAGTGTATGCATGATGTTATGCATTGTGCTGCTGACACACGATTGGCTGATTTGGATAATCACACTAATGTGAATGTGTGTGAATGTGTTCCTGATAAAGTGATTGGTGAGTCTTTGTTTAAAAATCTAATCCCATCCAAATAATACTCAATTGATTCATTTTGATCTCAGACAGTCTGAGTGTTTGATACTATTCATCCAACTATTATGAAAGACTAGCAAGTATAATGGTAGGTAGACCTACATGAGTAATGGTATTCCCCTTAGCATGCTGAAATAGATTTTCTGTTTTCTTCGTGTCTAGGAACGAGCAGTATGTCACACAGCAGGCAGCCTATGTTCTTAATTTCCTCCATGCTTTAAACAGAAACCATTTTTGGTTTGGAAGGAGAATAAGTCCCATGCTGTTTACACACGCAATCTTAGAAGAGAGTTTCTTTTTTTTTTTCTTGTTCTGGAGAGAACAGAAGGATTTTCTGAGCTGCTGACTCTCTGCTCCACCCTTTCCTTCTTAGGCCAAGATTAGTTCCAATACCACAGATGTTCTCATTACCCGTATCTAATTCAGGAAGTATAGCAATTGCAAAACACAGGCTATAGTTTATTTGAGGGGCGTGAGAAATAGATTAGATTCTGTTTATTATTTGCTGTGGCTTGTCCCAAGGCAGTTTGACTATGATCATATGTTCGTATCTACAGTTTATATTTTGAGATGTCTTATCTATAAAGGATATGTAAAATTACAGTACTGTGTAAATGTTTGAGGCACAATATTTTTTTAGTACAAACTTTGTTATAGATTTTTTATTTTATGATTTCTACATTATCGAGTCAGTACAAAAGACATTTTAGATTCCCAAGCATTAGTTTTCTAGCACAAAAGTAAAATGTTACAGAGAAATGTTTGTGTCATCAAAGAAAGAAGCGTATTATGTAAGAGACACTTTTCAGATAAAAAAAAAACACAATGAAGGCTGCTGGGTTTTGCTGGAAAAATAAGAAGCGAGTGCGGCAGTCAAAGTCTCCAGAAGAACGGTGGCTGGTTCTGCAAGATGCTCAATAACGCTTACAGCTCATTTCCTTATGAAACTTCACAAATTGTACCGGAGAATACGCTTTTTATTTTTATTTTTTTGTCACACCAAATATTGACTTTGTTTCATTTACTACTCTTTACTGCTCTTTATGGGTTTTTTTTTTTTAAAATGTAGAAACGTTTGATTTTATTATTTTGAAGGCATCTTTGCTCTATAGCATTTCTTTGCATCTGCCTAAAACTTTTGCACAGTACTGTTTATGTTGGGCTTTACATATGAAAGCATTTCTACATAGGAAAGCCTCATGGTGCAGATGACTTCCTGCCTGTACTGATGTACGTACTGGCTCGTTGCAACATGTCTGCACTGCTGCTTGATGTGGAGTATATGATGGAACTGATGGACCCTGCACTACAGCTTGGAGAAGGTGAGTACATAAATACACACAGAAGCTATAGTGCCTTAATTACAGGAAATCCCACAGAACATATAAAAAATAATATTAAACATACAGCCATCTCCAGAATTACTATTATTATTATTATTATTATTATTATTATTATTATTATTATACTTCATGAAAGTGAGCAAAAGCAATAACAGATGTAATCAGTGATACCATTTTAAACATAAAAATATTTTCCTAAAGCTGATGGATGTAAGATTTTGGTAGAAAAGTGGCTACTTTCATTTCATAACATGGGTTGTGCTGCACCATGTGGATTAATCTCAGTCCTGCCAGCACCATGTAATACACATTCAAGGAGAATTCAAGGTTGTTTTCCAGTATGCCTAAATAGTAAGGACCACACTGCTGTATGACATGCTATATAGTATTGTAGTACACGGTTTGGAGTAACGGTTCTAGTTAAACTTTTTGCTTACTTTGAATAAATAAATAATCTGCTACCAACCACTGGTGGCTGCCCAGTTAGCTAGCCAATGCTGTTCTTGACTCAACTAGGAAGTGAGAAGTCTGCAGTGGGCATTGCCTCATTTTCTGTATGTTTATCTACAAAGTGAGAGAAGGGAAACATGTTTATCTTTTATTAGCAACAATCTATCTAGCTAACTGTGATAAGTGATGCATATTTACCTCCTCAAAACTGTCAAGTCAGTTTTATACTGTACGTTTAATAAGCTAATATGTCTGTATGTTGATTGATCTAAAGCAAATGCTAACTTATACAGCATGACTTATTTAAAAGTAAAAAAGTGCTACTTTGTTTACTGTTGATCCTGTGAACAGCCCTGTTGATTTAATGTTTCCTTGCTGTACTTGGGGTTGCAGTAATGGTCCTGAATTTCTGAGTAGGAATTCTGAGTAGAGAGGGCATATTATCTTTGGGGTTGTCAACCCCCCCCCCCCCGCCCCCCCCCAAATCGGGGGCCAGAAATACTGAGTCACGAATTTCAGGTGAACACAGCATTCATTCTGCTTAAAGGGAAAATGGTTGCTCCATTGTAATCTGACAGCATGCCATTGGGTGAATATAAGGGCTTTCCCTGAGGCTCTGTGCATATCTTATTCTAATGGTAGTAAGTAGTCCTGCTAACTCTAGCTAGCTAGTTAAAACTGTCATGTATAGTCTTTTAAAGAAATATCAGTGGATAACCTATGCATAACAGTAATATAACTGAGTTTGAAGTATTTGTATTGTTTTCTCTTTAGCTAAAACAACTTTGCAACTGGGTAAAAAGGTATAAATCAGTTCTCACAGTTGTTCTTTAGCTTCCCACCAAATTACAGAAAGTAGAAATGTTCAACAGAAAAGAAAAAAAATGAAAAACACCATCACTCCTAAATCTATTTTACTTCTTAACTATATTGATTCTCTCACACTGTCATTCTTTTACTCTTTCTCTCCCTGATTCATCTGTCCGCTACTGTGGAGTCAGACTTTTGAGATGGCGTATGATGTATGCATACAAATTTCTTACCCAACACCCTTGACATAACACTGTTAATATTATTTCATGATTGTCAGGGTGAATCACGGCAGATCAAGAACATCGTATTATACATATTTCATTGTCCTCTGACTCAATAACCATTTTTTTAAATTTATTTATAACAATCTGTTATAATAACAATGTAGCATTAACTAACTTTAATACATGACATCAGATGTAATTTTAATGATGCTTGTTGAAGTTCAGGCATAGCATTTTGTGGGTTGCTCTGAGATAGGGTTTCTTTTGTGAAACCCCTTCAAATAGTTTGTTGTAACGATGGTTCGATCTCAAAAATCAGCAAAATTTTGCAAGTCTGAAACTGATCTTTGGGCTCTCTGCATTTCTCACCATCCTCATCACTGGTGAAGTAACTACACTGAGCACATTTTATTTGAGCCCGATACCTACACCGAGGGCGTGTTCAAATAAACTTTGCTCAGTAGGAATTTCTACCTTGTCACAGTGTAACGGTTATTGCTACTGCACTGTAGTATTGATTCAGTGATGTATTATTTGTATTCCTAGGCTCATACTATCTCACCACCACATATGGAGCTCTGGAGCATATCAAAAACTATGATAAGCAGGCAGCTTCCAGGCAGCTCAGTTTGGAAATCCAGGACTCTATTCATCGATGGGAGCGTCGCCGCACTCTTAATAAGGCACGTGCCTCACACTCATCCATACAGGTATGGTGCACAGACACTTTCTGCCAAGACACTATAAATATTTAGGTTTATTTAAGCTTATATATTCTATAACTATGAATAAATGCATTATTTGCCAACTCATAAATTGTGATTAATCCAAATATAAATTTTCCTGTGTAGGTTTTCTAAGAATGCTGGGAAAATTCCATAAATCAATGTCAGTCATAGTCAATTTTTTATTTTTGCAGGATTTCATCACTGTCTCTTTCTTGGAGGCATGTTCTAACACAAAGACTTTGGGTGTAGATCCCAACACCACTGCTCGGGACCTGAGTGCTCAGTGTGCAGAGAAGTTTGAAGTGCTGGATCCTGACTCCTACTGTCTGAGTGTGCTAGTGGATGGCCACTACCAACCCCTGACTCCCGATGAGTTACCACTCGCTATCAAATCCAGCCTGCACCACAGTGAGCCACGCAAGGAATATTACTTTGTGTACCAACATGGACGCTGGCCAGTAGAGGAAACTGACAAGCAAATACCGCATACCCCTGAATCAACACCTGCCCAGGAGGAGAGTTTGATCTGAAGGAATTACAAAAAGCCAATAAGCCTCATAGATTAGTGCGTCACACAATCTGTGAGCTCCTATTACAGAAAATAAAACAACCTGCAATAAACATCACCAGATTAACAGAATGCCATTAATGAACTGGTCCTTTACTGTACTTCCATCCTGGTACCAAGTCTACTCCAAAATTGCACTTTGACCTACGGCAAGAATGTAAGGAGTTGAATGGTAAATGGTCTGCACTTATATAGTGCTTTTATCCAAAGCGCTTTACACTGTGTCTCATTCACCCATTCACACACCAGTGGTAGCAGAGCTACCATGCAAGGCGCTAACTTGCCATCAGGAGCAACTTGGGGTTCAGTGTCTTGCCCAAGGACAGTTTGGTATGTGGAGTCACGTGGGCCGGGACTCGGACCCCCAACCCTACGATTAGTGGACAACCCGCTCTACCACCTGAGCCACAGTTGCCCACATGGATGCGTAATTTTTTTGCTTTAAAATAACCCATAATGTCGATGAGTACAACAGACAGCCTGTTGCCTGTACTCTACAGCAAAACCCCTGAAGCAATCATCACCTGATTTTGACTTCATAAGGAGTCTTTAAGAGTGACTTCTGTTTGATTAAACTGTCATTAGCTTCTCCTACACACAGCTGAGCTGTCTTCCTAGAACACACACACACACACACACACACACACACACACACACACACACACACACACACACACACACACACACACAAAAAACAGTTTGGCATTGGTTTGATTAATTGATCCAATAAACTGATTCACCGTGACATCTTTTATTATAACATATACTGACATTACCTCACCAGATTGAGGTAAGGGTTAAGGTTTTAAGACATTACAAAAGTATCTTTTTCAGAAATCGATGTATATTGTTACAAATATTTCTTTTTCATTGAAGTACCATTTAAACTCGAGCTCATGTTTAGATTATAGCTGACAAACGAGAGGTCATGTCTTTTTCGTCTTTATTTTGCGTATTCTGTTATTTGCATGATAACTTTACCTGGGACATACATTTTGCTATTGCTACTTTGTATTGGTTACTCTTCCTATAATGTTTCCTCCTGAATTCAGATGTTCTGGATGATATTTCTAGTTACACAAACAGTAAGCACATGAATAATGTTTGTATGTCTGACTCAAATTACTTAAACATTTGTATATATGACTCAGGGGTGATTACATGATGCATTACAATTAAATATATAACAATTTAAATCCAGCCAGAGCAAGCAGGGTTAAAAAAAAAAAAAAAAATCTGTATACAATTAAAGTATCCTTTCTTGACCTGCAATTGACCTTTTGTGTTTAGTTGCTAAACTTAAATGAAAACTGGTAAAGACACAGTACTATTCATTTACAGTCTATTTGTAGTAACATGTTTTTGCACATGGTTATGCATGCAGTAAGTGGATTATTAATTTTTTTTTAAATTATTATTTATTTATTTTTCTTCCTGAATGTCTGTAGCTTGAATAAGCAGATTCACTGATGTTTCTTCTTGGTACATAATATTCTATATCTAACTGAAAATACAATTCCATACAATATTCTTCTAAAAATTTTTTTCCTTTTTCAAAAACCTCTGTAGAGTGATCTAATATCACAGGAGCAACATTAAGAAATGAACATTAAGTGGTTTAACTTAAGGATTAAACCACTATGTTGCAGTTCTACTCACTGGTCCCTAGCATACACTCTAAAAAAAACACAGAATTGTATTGCTAGAGCTGTTAAAGTGGTGCTTATATATAGACTTTGAAGTAAATGACTCAAATAAGTCATATATTTAAGACAAAAGCATCAGATTTTGGTCAAAGGAGACATTTAAAACATCCAAAAAACTGAATAATCAACTTGCGATCCAGTGGTTATTACAAACAAGTAAGCCAAAGCTAATGAAGATAGTGGTGCATTTAATGCCATGTAAACTGGACTGTTATTGCACATTTTTGCTTTTTCTAGCGTACAGTAACGGTTTTATGGATAAATATATTGATACGAACCTTCACTCAATCACGTGTTAATTTTTAACATGCCTGCATGTCTCGTTAAGGACAGCACATTTTGGCTTGCTTGTAACGCAGTGTATTAAACATTTCCACACGAAGTAGTGTTAAAAAATAACACAAAAATAACGTTTATACTTTTTTCCCTACAATTATCCTAAAACGCAATTTGTTTGTATGCTAAAACTCAGGTGATGTTAATTATCGCTCTCTGAGTTATTGTTTTCCAATTAATACATTTTCAAGGGCTCCTTGATTAAATATCACACACTTGGCCAGGCATTTTCAGCAGCATTAACGCTAAATAGTGATGAACGCTAACTTACCTGCTATCATTGCCTCAAAAACCGATACCTCCAACTGAGGCGAATTCAGACAGTCCATGCTGAGTTAATTTGACCCAAGGAGTTGGGCTGATGCGTTGGGGTGGTGGAGGGGTGCATTGATTCAGGTGTCAGTGAAAAAATGCCCTAGCCATTAACCCAACGGTTGGGTTACACAAAACTACCCAAAAAACTACCCAAGACTGAGGAAAATAACCCAATTAAATGACCCAAAAGGCTCGACCCAGTGTTTGGGTAGAAAAAATAACCCAGCATTTTTTTTTTTAGAGTGTACCAAAAGTTAAGTTTCAAGGAAATCAGCTCCTGTTGCAAATTTGGTTTACATGCTTACCAAATTGCTTCAATTACACAGTATACACGCACACTTAAAGACATTTCAGGTGGTTAAAAGTTCACCTGCTGCCTTAAAAATGTGAGTAAACTCAACTTGAAGATATCCCATGTTTCAACTCAAAAGGTTACATTTTACAAGTCAAGACAATGGATTACTTAAGTGTCATTTTGGAAAACTTATAAACTTGAGTTCAGTATCTAAAACTTGTCATGACGATTGGTGTTCAAGAGAAGTAACAAGTTGAGTTCCTTATAATGAGTTCCTTATAAGACTAGAAGAAGTGAGGCATAGTTAGCAATGCGTTATAATTTTTAAGTTTTTAAGGAAGAACAGTAAATGGTCATTCAAAAAGAAAGCTTTGTATTGCTGGCATAGTGTGTGTTAAGAGAGAATATTTTTTTCTTATTATGAAAATGAGATATCTTAATAGGATTTCTGACCAAGCAGATTTACCAGAAGGCAAAGTAATGACTCCTAGACTGATATCTTTTTAAGCTCTTTGGAATTCTCTGCAACAAAGAAGGCATATAAGCTCATAGTGTATGTGCTTACTTCTAAAGTCAGTAAAACGGTAAACAAATGAAAGAAAGAGAAACCTGTACATTTCCTGTCACTGATAAAGGTGATGTTTTCAATACATGTATTAGACTAAAGCAGGGGTTGTCAGCAGGCGTAAAAATACTGAAAAATTACTGTTGCTGAGCTGATAAACGTGTGGAAAAAGCTTTCTGTGCAGATCCTCTGCTGCATTTTATCCAGTCTTATGCATTTAATTATTTCGCTTAAGGCAGCTCATCGGACCAGAGACTAGCTACAGACATTAGGTCAAAAAGGGAAGAGGGGGATTTTCATTTAATTTACCCTCACTTATCTGATTAGCAAAATGAGCTTTTCTCTGAGATGTGTTTTCCCCGTTTGTAAATTTAAAACATGTTTCATCTGTTCATAGTCCATGACAATAGTCAAAAGGGGTAACATGTAGTGTCACTACACGTTAAAATTAAGCATTAAAAGGTAACTGTTGTTCCTACTCAGTTATGTCAGTTGCTTATCCGGACCTATCTAAGCAGGGAATTTGATTTAACTGGACCTTAGCAGAATTTTAGTTGAATGCTGGTTTAAAGGGTGAAATTGGTCTATGCCTGTTAAGAAGTTCAAATTAGTATATCTAATTGGGGGAAAAAGACACCAAACTGATTGTTGGACTGAAATTATAACCTTCCTATAACAGTAAAGCCAAGCATTAATCTAACAGGGAAGTTGCAACCTTAAAACAAAATGAAAACGTTCTGAAAAAAAGTCAAAGAATAATACTAAAAATGTTCATGGTAATCATGACAATGTGAGGATTCATCGTCAGAAATTGAGAAATGACCGCACTGTGAGAAAAGCGGATGGATGGACAAAAATAGAAGTAACAGTCCTTGCGTGCATAGAAATGTGTATGACTAATGGCTGTATATGAGTATCACTATTATGGCATTAAACATCCTGATAGATCACAGCCAAGGTCTGCTCTCGAGCACAAATCCTTTTTGCATCCGGTGGCCATATGTGTCATAGCCTCATCTGTGTCACAGCCCCTTTTCTTCCCTTGTTCTGTCCATTGCTTCATCTTGAGACTGGAGCATGTCACTGCTGCCTCGCTCAATAATGAGTGTTAGGATCCGCTTGTCTGATGCTTATGCACTTCATCGCTGCCCATTATTTTAAATGAGGGCTGAATGAAGTTAACCCACACTAACGAGGACTCTCAGGACCCTACCTGAACGAGTGTGTTAGTCTTAAGGAACAATGTGCTGCTTTTAACAAAAGAACAATGACCGTGTCTTCGGTTAGACTTCTGCTCCTAACGCTGACATTTAATCAGCAACATTTTAACACGTGGCATTAGCAACAGCAGCATCAGATCCTACTAAAGAGAGAAGTTTTATCATCAAAAAAATGGATTTGTGCAGATTTAAGTTAAAACAATAAGCTGATACATTTTTGTTTCAATTTTTCTGAGCCTTTTATATTAAATTCACCCATTAATTGTCTGTACATTTGAGCCATTATTATCTTCATATTTCTGTCAGTGCCATAACGGGCCTATCAAATTTAATGAGACTAACATTACTCATGGCCTAGAATCCAAACATGTGCGTAGGCTGCCTGAAGACACCAAAGACAAACAAAAATTGGATTCTGGACGCTTGTTACACATTTCCTATTCCATCACATATAATCTTACATTATGACCACTCACTGGAAAGTTGTAGGGTTAAGTAATCAGAGGTCAACGGGCAAAGGTGTCCACATAGCACCAGCAAGAAGATCCATCTAGATGGATGTTTCAGCAAGATGGATGATCAGCCGATGTCCATCATTAAGCACAATGACGGTAAAACGGGTTCCATCTTTCCTCTGATATTCCTCTCTATTTTAAGTCTGTGGCTGAAAAGGACATTTAGGGGCGGGTGACACGTCTTTTCATCGTTTGTTCATCTCTATACACTTTCTGACATAGTACGGCTGTATATATAAGCCTGTACAGGTCATCTTTGGCACATTTATTCCAGCACTTGTGGCGAAAGCATGCTACAGCTTTTCCTGCACCCAAACCTCAGGTTAAACTAGCTCTCAAACCCCTAGCTTTGCTGATTCAATAAAAATAATATTTTCTGTAGTTATCACCTGAACAATTTTTCAAAAAGAAGAAGGCAACGCAAAGGCAGTTGGGGGGAAACGTGTGCCTACTCATGTATTACTTTTAAGAACCGTACACCTATTTGGACTCCATCAAACAAAGCATTGTTTTCCACTTCAAGACAATCATCTGAAGACGGCGCAGCAGAGAGTCTCTAACAACCTACAACAGAAGGTGAGAAAGATATCTCTGTATGCATCAGATATAAATGTTTTTAAATGTGGACTAAAAAAGGTCAGAAATTTTATGAAAGGCAAAAGTCATTTTATTCCCCAATGAAAGAAGAACTATTTGACTTATGACTGATGTAATTCTGTGATATGATTGGTTCTCAATCACATTGCAATAAGTACTTATCTAGATTTGAAATCAAAGGTAATTTAACTTAATTGTTTGTGTTTATAATATACCAAGGCAACTATGCATCTATTTATATGTTAATAAAATTTTGGTTTGTAAGAGACATTTTAATATTAACATAGTTGACAAAACTCTACAAAAAAATAAAACCCAACTTGGATTAACCACCTCTATTCCTGGAGATATACCTTCCTACAGAATTCCAGTCCTAAACAGGAGCTCATCCAGCTGATCAAGATGAGAGATTATCTCAAGCAGGAATACAGGATTAGGGGTGTTGTAAAGGTCTTTTGTAGCATTATATATATATATGCAGGAACATCTGTGTAGGTGATCATTGGATTATCTTCTGATACAACAGAATATTGTACATTTGTTTTTAAAATTTTCATATCATGACTGATAAGTGTCATTTCTGAAACGAGGAATTCTAGGCAGCACTAATATCTGCAGATTTTCTTTTACATGTCCTGCAGATGATGTCTCTAGCTCTAACTCCACGCCCTGCGCTTTTACTCATTGTCCTGATGCATATGAGCCTGAATACTTCTGCTTTCCCCCAACCCTTCCAGAGGTAAATTCTTAGACTTTTAGACTATAGCTTATGCCCATAAGACCAAAACAAGAAATATAAAAGCATAAACTCTTTTTCTTTTTTTTTTTTTTTACCACAGAATATCCCCTTCAGATGGCCAGGATTCTATACAGGAGCAATGGAAGGTCCTCTACCCTTCCATCTCACTCCGTGACTGGAGTGTCCAAATGTTGTCCAGCCCAGACTTCGGTGGTGCAGACCCCAGAACGGAGCAGCTGCCTGTGGAAGAGTGGATCCCCCTTAGCCAATCACAGATGGAGGAGAAACTGATGAAGGGATGGCCAGGAGACTGGCAGCAGCGGGTGGGCAACCAAGAAAAGCGAAACATTGTGGTGGCAGATGATGCAGCATTCAGAGAGAAGAGTAAGCTTCTCACAGCCATGGAGAGACAAAAATGGTTAAACTCATACATGCAGAAACTGCTGGTAGTTAACTCAAAATAGATGGCTTGTGTCTAAAGGAAAAATTATATCATTACTAAAAAAAAAATGTTAAATAGGTCACAAAGCAGGAAGTATGCTTGTTCACTGTAAAATGTCTGTTCATCAATGTAAAGAAGCCAGTCAGTATTTAGTCTAATGAAAAGCACCTATACGTATATTATGTAGTAGGCTGTTATGTAGTAGGCAGTTTGTTTATTGCTGTTAGATTTCAGTTATAAATGAAATTGCAAAAACAGTTGCTCATTTATTTGGTTGGAATTCCATAGAATTGTATGTTATTTGAACCACAAAAAAATGTAACACATAGCATTATTTTAAATATCTGTTTGTCATTTGACCATCAGGACCACCAAAAATATATGTCTACAATAAAAGTGTATTCTAATTTCCTCCTTAAAAATACCAAAAGTGAGTCTTTTCATTTTTAATTAAGACTTTATTTTTTTTTTTAAAAAAGAGCATTTTTAATCAAATCCAATAGAATTATATATATATATATATATATATATATATATATATATATATATATATATATATATATATATATATATATATATATAAACACCAGCAAAAGCTCTTAAGCTCTTATCCAAACTGAGGTTTATCAAACCATTTTTCTTACTCATTTTGTGGTATATAATGTTTCATAATTTTAGGTTATAATGTCAGCTCAATTAAATATACCTCCAAGTGCATACCACTAAATATTTTGTGATAGCAACAGATTATTGGGACTGCTTACTCCAGATATAATTTTTAGTTGAGAAACTATATTAAAACATTTTCTAGTATAACTTGGGTTAGAAAAAATATATAATTTAGAAAATACAGAAAGTGGAAACAGGGACACTGCTGGTAGACTGAGAAAGAAGAGGGAGTAAAAGTGTATTTTATCTCTTGGTCAGCTCTACACACTGCCTTCCAGTTTGAAAGGCTAAAAATGTTGGAATGTATGGAATGTACAATGAAATAGGAGTTGCAGTTGCAGTATATTCTGAACAATGTTTTTATGTTCTTAAAAGTTATTTTTTTTAATTGAGAAGCAATTGAAATAATAATAATAATCAACATCACCATCATCATCATCTCACACCTCACACACATATATACAAACATGAACTATGTTCATAGACAGCCAGCTCAATACATAATTTTCTGCAATTATTTTCTGAAATTTGAACTGCAAAAAGTCCACCTTTTTTCCAAATGTATACAAGCTACATTTTTATATGTTTTTGAATCCAACAAAATTTGTATTTCTGGACACGTGCCGCTATATGACCAGTCCAGTCTGAATTCACATGAAGTGTTACTTCATTATAGCTTATCATCTTTCTTTGTTTTGGTCTATGACTCAAATTTAAGAAGCAATTCAGATTCACGTTACTGTGTGAACTAGATCTTAATCAACTTAGACTCTGTTTGGAAATACAAATACAAAGTCATTCTCATGGCTGGATCGGGAAGCTGTTGCAAGATTGCGACAGACTTAACAGGAAACATGGTAAGCATATCACATATTGGACACTGTTGCCAAACTTAACAAATTCCAAAAGAAGTATTGCGGACCAACCGAGAAGTAAACCTCCATGAATATCCGCTGACGAAGGCACAACTGACGTGGTGCCGGCAAACGTAATCCTCTGTGTATGGAAACGTTTATGACATCCTGTAGTTTATCAAGTATAATGCATTGACATGTGGCAACAATATTCCACCTGCATTTATCACACATCATGTAAACTATTGATAATTTTCTGTAAATTGGCAATCCTTATGAATCACTTGAAGGTTGTTTTTTTTATGTGAAGGTACAGTACAGTACTATAGAGGTTCTGTAATGAAGCATACTAAGGCAACCAAAAGGCATCAAATCTAGAGAATTCTTTAAATGGCAATATTATCTTTCCTATGGCACAATTCACATTGTAAGGAACTTGTTGCAAAATATTCAGACTTCAAGACTTTTTTGTGCCCTGACAAGCATCCCCTAATTAACACACTAGTTATGGATGCATGTGTAATTGGTATGCCAAATATTTGCTCTTTCAAATGAAACAATTCTATTTATGTCAATAGAATCATTCTGTCCCCCTTACAGTTACAGTACTAATGCTGCTTCAGTCTGATTAAAAGATTCATATAATTAATTATCCCTAATACATTTCATTTTGGTAGTGAATGGCCTCAAATCATTAATTTGCTTGAGGCATGCTTTGAGTTAAAGCAGTGAATTAAAAATTTTTAAACAGGAAGTTCTGCATCATACTCGAAGCTGTCTAGTCTAACCTAGGATTAAAACTGGACATGAAAGGTAAACAAGAAGTGTGTGTAGTATAAGGAACCTTCTGAGCAACCCACGCAGACACAGCTTGGTCGGTTCTACCAGTAGGAATAGATCAACAGTACACTTTGGTTTTATAAATAAATTTAACAACCATACATACAAAAATGTTGATGGCACGTGAATCTGGGAACAGTTGAAGTTGAGCAAGCTGAAATTAAACTGCAATTTAATCAATGACATAAGAAAATGGAAAAGTGAATAAACAACATACATTTGTGTTTATTCTATTCTAGTGTCTTATGTTGGTTTAATGTATCTCATTACCACATACTTTGCCCTGCAAGTACATTGTTTGGGATTTTAAATATAGTTTGCTTTTGATTATAGTTACTGTACAGGACAGACAGGTGTGGTTTGAAGCTTAAGATAGACAACTTCAAAAACACTCCAAAATGCTTACAGTGGGAATTGGCTCTAAGATTTTAAGTCTGTGTCAGCTTCAGTCACGTGTCAATGATCTCATGGGGGGGTGCTGGCTCTTCTGGGAAGCTAGTAGTAGGATTTGGCAGCTTTTGATTGTGTGGCCCTGAGTTCTGCTGTATCTCCATAGCGATAGTTACCGGGTCTTGTGGCGGGAACTCCTTAACCTGCCGATGATACTCCAGGAACGTGCAGGCCTTGGTGGCTATGGCCACTATGTTCTTGCCGATAAAGATGGTGGAGACGCGGCTATCTTGGAAAAGCACCATGTTGACCCCACGGATGAGAATCGTAACAATATTAATGACGACAAGGCTGAGAACAGGGTAAAGCATCATCTTCTTTGGGAACATGTGCTCAACCTGCATACTGATCTCGCTGAGAGACACACATGGCAGAATCAGCAGAAGTATGTAACAGTAAAAGAACATTAGTCCCTCAGCCCAGATGGGCAGTCCTGTTCGCTGCGGTTCCCACAAGTTGGCCTGGATGTCCAGCACGTCCAGCAAGTCCAGTGCCACCCAGAACAATCGACCTCGCATGTCTTCTTTCTTCCGAAAAGTTCTCACGTATTCCATGCTATCCAGGGCCACCAGGACAAAATACAGCCCTGGAACACAAACTGAAAGCAGCAAAGTCAAAGCTTTCCGAGCGACAGTCTCTACAGTCTGGCGCTCGGCCTTGTAGTTTTGAAAAACAAAGTAAAGTTTTATCTCTAGAACAAAGATATAAAGGAACCAGAGGATCATGGCATAGCCGCGCTTTGCAGTTCTCACCTCAGCCCCTACCCAAACAGCAACATAGCGCAAAACTATAAGAAAGCAAATGTCCCCTACCAATACAATAATGCAAACTCCAATCTTACGTGGACCCTGGTTCTGCTCCACCAGGTAAGCATCCATGACAGCCATGCTGGTCATGATGACGATGGTAGTTAGACACACGTGCTGCTTGTCAGGGGGAGGCAAAACCATAGTGAGGATTCTATTGCTCCCACCTCACAAAAAAATAAAACATAACAGGAATATTACTCCTGGTTAAAAAATAAATAAAAACATAATATATTAAATTCCTATTTCATATTTAGCAAAGTTCTACCAATCCACTGATGCTGATGTCTTTGTGCAATGCTTGTAATGAAAACTGGGAATATCTAGGAATATCATGGAGTCTGGTGTGTGTGCGCTCAGTATTTTCCAAGCTTTAACAGCCTTGTATTTCATATAAGTCAGTGCCTCTAAGATTGTGTAATGAAATGTTTGCACACATATCTTCTTTGGCTGAGGCAAACCCTCACCTGATAGACACAGACCCACTCATCTATGTCAGCTGGACCACATTAACTCCATGGCATAGCTGGTCGGCCCTGGCTCCATGTAGCCAGAGTTAGAGCAAATTATATTTATATGAGATCCTTACAAGCTTAAATTCATTCTGGTTCAGCCACTCTGGAATTGATCGAAGCTGTGACCTTTGGTGGGTGCCGGTTGTTGTATGGCCTGGATTTGAAGCCACAGGATGTCTTTTGGATTCGCTAGTTCATGAATTCTGTCAAAACAGAGAAAAGGAAGTCAGTCAGGTAAAAAAAAAAATGATGTGGAGAAATCTTATCTTGTAATCTGTGCAATGCACTTGTTCATCAAAACAACATGGGTCACTGGTACAGTGTGGTTTCATCTGGTTCAGCAACATACCCATTTTCAGAATTATTTTCATTTTTATTTATTGAATTTTTCTTAAATAAAAAGAAACAATTTTTTGTGGAAAATCTTTTCCATTGCTTCTAAAATTGTCTACTTATTAAGATTAAAACAGTCGTAGGCAATCTGGTAAACCTGAAGGAACCCACACGGACAATAATCCAAGTTCAGGAATGAACCAGGAATCCTGGAGCTGTGAGGTAGCAATGCTACCCACTGCACCAATTCAATTTAATTCAAGTTTATTTATATAGTGCTTTTATCAATACACATGGTCACAAAGCAGCCTTAGAGAAACCTGGATGTACATTTATATTTAGATCCCTAATGTGCAAGCCAGAGGCAAAATTGGCAATGAAAAACTCCCTAAGACAACACCACCACTGATCCTATGGAACCTTCCCCTTAAGCTTTTTATTCCTTTCATATCAGTGTTGTACTGAAACTCTAAGTGTATCCACCTAATTGTCCCATTCACATGCTTCCAAAGGCTAGACTAAAGATACGCCAGCCTCACATAAGTAGGTTACGACTGAGTATCAGCAGTGAAAGAATTAAGGCATCGCTGTATACAGTTTGTATTCAGAAATATCTCTACCTAATATTCCAGAGCTACTGGCTTCCATAGCAACCATTTATATTAAGAAGGCAATAATAAGGGATGATGAGCCCTAAGCAGTGGGGGACTTGCACACTTCTGAGAGGTATGAGAAAGTGAGAGCATTGCGGTGGTTATATTTGCTGTGCAAACAGCTGAAGTAGAGCAGGAAGCAATACAAAATGCATAGTAATTCTGCAGTTGTCACGTAGTCTCTTTATCCTTAAAGACTACTGAACTAGTGTATTTTTGAAACATATAGCAAACTGGATTATTTTTTAATAATCTGCTGTTTTTTTATTTTTTTTTTTGTAGTTCCTCTACTGGAAATGTCCCTTATGGTTCCTGTATTGAAAAAGGACATAGAAAATAGGTGTTCATACATAAATGTAGAAGGCTTCTATTCATGATGCAGGCATCTACAGATATATTCTTGCCATTTATTTGCTTCTGTAACTAACACACACACACACACACACACACACACACACACACACACACACACACACACACACACACTAACACACACACACACACTACTTTCCACTATCCTTTACTACCCTCAGTGGAAAAGGATGTTCAGTTGCAGTTTTAAATCAAGAGCTTAATTAAAATGGCAAATCACATGGGGTAATATGTGGACTGAAGCAGTACCGAATGAGCTCATCAGGCAAAATCAATGCACACAAAGGGCGCATTAACTTCTAAAGAAGTGCAGTGAGAGGCTGCTGTCTTTATTCCCTTCATCTAATTCATTATATTAATATAGTCAGGGTATTGCACCATGTAGTAATTTTTTTAAAATAGATACAGACAATTGATGTTTCTGGCCCACCCCAATATTAGATATGATTTCTGTTACAGAGCAAATAGGCTACATATTGTCTATAATGGGTGCTTTAGTGCTAAAGCTGCTGTTGTTACAATGGAAAAACTGACATGTTAGTTTCTGGCTGGAGAACAAATTCCTCTTTTAAAGCCTAGGTAATTTTGTTGTTTGACTCAGTAACCTGTCAGGGTTTGTGCTTTCTGATAAAGGGGAAGCAGTTAGTATCTCGTGCCAACACACACGGCAGTACTGGTCAATCAAATTTATCATAATAATGCTGCTAAAAAAAAAAGGTGCAACACATTTCGCAGGCCAATTCACTGATGGACACTTTATTTATTTGTTTGTTTGTTTGTTACTTTTCTTCACACCACAGACCAGCTGCATTACATGTATGTCAAACTCAAGCCTGGGTTTCGTACTTGTTACACTCGTTCACATACATGAAGTATAAACTCAATAGAAATCCATTAAAGTCACAAAAATCACACTTTCTATAGACCGTGACCTGTATTTTGAAAGTGTCATGATTGTGCAACCTGTAATTGCATAGAAAATTGTTGATGCTCATTTTTACTCCAAAATGGGGACACAAACATACCAGTTGTTCACTTTCCCACCGTCTCATGTCACATTTTTAGGGAAGTGTAATTACAGCGGGACCAATCCTTCCGTATCAGTAGTAACAATGCATAAAATGGTTTTCATTCATCCGTGTGATCAATGGCTGGTGATTCATTGTTCAGGTGACACCAAAAACAGATTAAAATGGAAGTGTGCGGTTGCTCTTTCTTCTGCCAGTAACGAGTACGGAACTACTTCAGAAATGCCTCTGGTGCAAACTGGCCTGAATGGAGCCAGAAGACATAACATGGCCTAATAATAAGAGGGAGTCAAATACTCAAACATATACTGGCTTACTAAACAAATGCAATCAGGTTGCAAGCTGCATGGGTAGCACATTAGACCAAAATTACAAATAGGCCTATTTTAATATTTGAATAGTTAACCATTTTTTTAACAATTATTTGTGTCTTTTTAATGCATTTACATGCCAAAAAGGGATGTACTGGGACTTTATTTCACTTCATGTACTGTGCGGCACATTAATTCTTAATTTATTAGCTTCACCTGCTTATTGAGAGTTGTAACCATAGCAAATGACTGTTTGGTCAGCTAATTCATTAAAACATGGGGGTATTTTCTTAAAAGAGCAAATTAACCAAAACAGGGGCACAATTTATTAATTCTAAGTTAAAATAGCACAATAAGAGCGTGAGATTGTACACGCACTACAATTTCATGACCTCAAATTTGTATCTCATTGTTATATTAAATTGTGCATCCAAATTACTATATTGTCACAGGACATAAACAAGGACACACAGGCTTATTAATGTGCAGCCTTTGTTCATGTGTGCCCTCTAAGTCTGTGAGGCAAGAGTGTGTCCCATTTTAGGCTTCAAAGCCCTCAGGGATTAGTTCTTTACCCCAAATATTAGCCTTCCATTATAATACAAAGCGTTTCATTGTGCATCATATACTTCCTAAACAATACTTGAACATGTCTTATGAAGTGTTGAATTATGAATGCTACCTGGGCCAGTATGTCTATTTAAAATGGTTTGTTAAGAGAGTGGATGGTATCAGAATGTTAAGTGCTTCTTATCTTCAGTTGTGTTTGCAATCGTTTGATATCCAAGAGAGCTGAGCATTTTTGTGAATTTTTTTTAAACAAAAGATCAAAAGGTTAAATATTAAAAACAAATTTTCACAGCCTTCTTTGTTCATATTTACCAAGGGTGCCAATATTAGTGGAGGACACTGTGAATGGGTATTTGAGAGACACATAAAAGGTGTAGATATATTTTCACCAAGGATACTCATCCATCTCAGTTCCGTTTGGTTTTGCCTTAGGATTAACTTTGTGGAACATCAAATGCCACGAATTCTTCTGCATCTGATATTCTTGAACTACATGTTGCAACTCTTACTGCAAACAAATCTTTGCAGGCGAAGACCACTATCTTTTGGAGCATGGTTACCGCAAAGTGCCTTTGTTACCAGTGAATGAGCAGTCTTTCAATTTTGTCGTTGTTTAGTGCAAGTTGATTGGATGTCTGCCTGGCTGAACCTTGACCTTGGAAATGATGATTGATGTTGATTTGCTGAAAATGAATTGTTTGTTGGGGAAAAAAAGAATAGTTGATTCACTGCACACTTAAATGTATAATTTTCCATCTTTGGCTTTAAGAATGCATCAAGTCTTTCCAAGTGAAAGCGCTTGAGCCTAAGTGAATCGCATGTCATTAATGTCAAAGTCAAAGTCGAGTTGCAATTCTTCTTTGATTATGTCGAGTCGAAAGTCAGCAAATTTTAACAGTCAGATGTAAAGTCTGTAGAGCAGAGAACTGCAAACTTTGTGGTTGATCAGTAACATGCCAAGCTTCATTTTTTGTTTTGTTTTATTAACTTCAACTTCAAAGGTCCAATTCCAGTTGGTTGGTAGGCATGAGATGGACAGCCTAATGACAGACTCGACCCTTGCAATGAAAACTGGCTTTGAGAAAGTGGAATGTCACTTTACTTATATGCAACCCCAATTCCAAAAAATCAAATCTAACATATACCGGAGTAGACTTCAGAGGTTTTTGGAGCAGGGGTGATAAATTAAAGGAAAAACCAACATAAAAAGCTTTAGTAAGGTACAGTACATTATACCTGGCACGAGTGAGTGACCACAATATGAAGGTCATTACTCTGATATGGTGAAAAAGCAGTGTGCCCTCAAAGTGATCCGGGCTCATTTAGACTCAATGGAAACTTCAGCTATTGATGGATACACAGAGAGCAGCACAGAGAACAGAAACGAAGTATTGTTTTGTTGCATAGTATGAATAAATTTGGTCTAGCTGTTATGAGTCACACTGGTAGATGGACAAACATATAGGATCAGCATTGAAGAAAACTTTTAGGTGAATACACATAATTTTTGATGATGAAGTAAAAAAATTATGCAGGGGAAAGTTAAGTAAGAATTAAACTATGGAGCAACATAAAGAGAAATTTAGACTAGAACAAAGTCTATGATTATTATTGGATAGCCTAAGAATTAACTGGTATGGCCCATGACCTGTGGAAAAGGTCATGGATTGAGGAAGTGTCCAAAAACAGCAGACTAAAGGAGATAAATGGTTGTTCTCTGTTGCCCTTTAAAACAGTTCAAATGAAAAAACTAGAACTAATCATTTGTTTTTCAATATATTGTCTTCTTGACTCTTTACTGTTTGTGTATAAGAAAGATAAAAGAAAGAAGGCCGGAGGATGCTCTGCTGGTGCTGATGAACTGAATTTGTGAACATTTGGAACAGACAAAGAGTGTTAATCTATTTTAGGGGCACTTTTAACACTGTTAAGCCTTGTGTACTGGTTATCAAGCCGATTGAGCTTGGGCATCAACAACTGCTTCGTTTTATAGATTAATTATTTTCTGGAGAATTGCCAGATATTACCAGTAATTACTTGAACTCCGTGAGAACATATTTTATATAATTTGAGCATAAATGAATGTCAAGCTTCTCAACCAAATAATATATTTTTAAGCATGCAAATTACAGAGCATTGGTGTTTTTATAGTCTGATAGTCTATACTCTTTAACCTGATTTCATGGAGAGATTGTGAAATTTTGTCAGAAAATTATCTCCAAGATAAGATAACCACAAACATTGTTATTGTCATATATCAAGGACGTAACTCTGGACTTCATTTCCCAGCAGCCACTGCACCATATTACTGTCACATGACCACCTGCACCTGCATCACGTTTTTGTTTAACGAGCACTCATATATATAACCACTCTTTGCACTGCTTCTTTGTCTCACGTAATTGTCTTTCCATGCTTTTGTTCACACGGTGATGTTTAGTGTTGCCACAGTATTTTGCCTCGTGTTATTGTGTCTTTGTTTTTTGTCTGTTTGTTTATTAAATCTTTGGAATCTGCGATTGCTTTCGCACCCATCTTTGAAACGTGACCATTGTTGGTTTTAACTTTTGGGCTAATTTGTGTATTTGTGTATCCATTAAACCATGTTATGTTTCCTTTGCTATGTTGCTTCTAATAAAATCATATACCTATTATCAAGGATTATCAAGGTGTATTAACAAGAGATCATAAGTTTGATGTTGCTGCGAGCCAAGGGAGTAAAATTGGCGCTGCTCTCTGGGTGAGAGGGACGGCATCAGTGTTTCTTCCCTGTCAATCATGGTGAAACTCATGGCTATCTGTGAGCTCATGTATTGTATGCAGAAGAGGACAGATAGAGCTTTCTTCTGAGTGTGTTATGCTGCCCTATGACGCACCATGTGCAGAAGTTCAAAAAGATGCGATTGTCTGGCTTCACCTATTCAAAGAACCATGTGTTAGCGTTCACTCTCCGTGGTTGGTAGTTATGGTATTATAGAACTGGCTGGTGGGTGGGAATTGGCACAAGACTGAATTGGAACAAAAAGTGGGGGGGATAACAAAATAATAGCCCTGATAGGTTTATATGAAGCACACTATCTGATTATGTCAGCATGGAGCCATGCAGCTATTCATTTATTAGGCCTATATCTTTAAAGAGGTTAATTTAGAACTTCTGTTCTGGCATTTTAAATAGAGACTTCTTTTCTCCCTTTTCTCATGTGTGGCATCAAATGACAGAGCTTGAAAAGGTTAAGAGCTTAAACTATATGGTAAACAATTTTTTTAAAAAAAAGTATTAATATTAAGCCAAGTAAAAGGTTTTACACTGCTTGTTGCTCCTTGTATAGTGTAACATTTCAGCTATTGGTGCTTCAGATTGCTTTGGAGGAAAGCATGTCCTTTGTTTTGGTTGGCCTTACTTCTCTTTAATAACAAATCATTTATTAATTCATCTTCAGTAAACGCTTTTTCCTGGTCAGGGTTGGGATGGAACGGGAGTCTATCCCAAAAACCTTGGGCACAAGGAGGGAGAATTCTAGTCCATCGCAGAGCACCATGAACACACACACAGACACACCTTGGGGCAATTTAGCATAGCTAATCCACCTACTTGCATGATTTAGGGAGGTGGGAGGTGAACCTGGAGGAAACCCACACAGACATAGCGAGAACATTTGAAACTCCACACAGGCAGTAACCCGAACTGAGGATAGAATCATGGACCCTGGAGCTGTGAGGCGGCAATGCTACCCACTACACCACCATGCTACCCAAATAACAACATCTTATATTTAATTTGATAATGAAAGTAATCTCACACTTTTTAAAGAAATAAGAACATACAAGTTCTCCATCTGCACTCAGTCTTCAATTAAATCTTCCAATGTTTATTTGCTTTTATCACATAAGCACTCTAGATCACACCGAGAGGTAATTAAAACACTGAAAAGTTTATTGTGCATCCTTTATAGCTGCACCAACATAATGAGTCAAATGCCCTGCTTCATAGTCTTCACCAGCTGACAGTACTTAGTTGCAGTTATTTATACCACAGCGTGGTTAAATTCTCAAATCTGATTGGTAGGAAGGTGTTGTAGCTCTGACAGCAGCATCGACTGCAATTCAAATCACAGGTATACATTACAGTGCTCGTTCTTATATGAGAGATGTTCCACATAATCTAAGATGAATAATAAATGGATGAATCATTTGTCTATTATTAGTCATAGTTTGAGCCTGAGCATTGGTTTACTGTCTGTGTGGATGCTGAACTGCCCATAGGTGTGCGTGAGTATGTGTTGCCTGCCATTCATTATTTGGCGTAATAGGTTCTGGACCCTGGTTACTGAAGATGAATGAATTAATTAATTCAATAAATAAGAATTCTTGGTAACATAATGGCAATTAGACTTCAGAACTGATGTCATGTCATACTGCATTATCAATTATGGGCTCGTTCCAGAATTTTGGAAAAGTTAGTTCTTGCAGTCCACAATGACGTTCACATGCTGCAAGAGCTGAAAGAGATTGCTGTTTAATTTTGATTCTTCAGACTTGTCATGCTTAAAAGTGAATCAAAAGAGAAGGAATTGCATCACAGAATTCAGAGAGATTCCGAGAATGGTATGTGGATAAAATCTGCCGTATTGACAATGTGGATCCATGCAACTGATCATCCAGATCTTCCTTGCCTTCTCTGACATTTCCAGACACATTTTCATATCTGGTGTGAGCAAGTTAAACATTTCTAACATTTCACAGTCTAAAAATGAATGAGTACAGGCCATGAAAATTTTCAAAAACAAAATGTTATTTTCGAACCAGTCTATGCAGCTAACATTACAGTTACTGTGATTTTATTAATGTTGGCCTTACTGTATTACTTACAGTTTAAATATATATATGTTTATGCATATAAGGATATATTTAAGCATTAAATAAGCATAGATTACTTCTGAAATTTTGCGACCCTCATTTTGCCCCCAGTATATTGACAAAATGACAAAACACTATAGACTATTTTTTCCCATTTTCTCACATTTTTCTCCCCAGTTTGTTTACCTGCCAATTCCCACCTACAAGCCAGCTCTCACAAATATCAATCAGGGAGGGTGAAGGCTTACACACACTTCATCCCTATCTTTTTTGAACTGCTGATCATACTATGTAACCGACTCAGAGGAAAGCTCTACCCACTTCCACATACATGAGCTCCCAGACACTCACGACTGGCTAATATTGCTGTGATTACTAGGAGGAGTGGGAGAAAGCCATCCTTCCCACCCAGAGAGCAGAGCCATGTTTGTTCTGTTGACTCCTGGCCACAGATGGCTTTCACAGTTTGGGCATTCAAATTTGCAATCTCCTGATGATAGGGTCAATATTTTCACCACTTGGGAGCCACTGTAGACCTTTTTTTGTAATTGAACAGCAAGGCCAATTCATTTGTTTTTGCTGTAGACTGTAGACATTTGGGTTTGAGATCAAAAGATCAATATGACTGGTATTCTGAGCAACAGACACTGAATGGGTCGGCTAAGGAAAACAACAACAGCTGATGACGGAAACATTGTGAGAGCTGTGAAGAAAATCCCAAAAACAACAGTCAGTGACATCACCAGCAACCTTCACAGGGCAGGGGTTAAGGTATAACAATTCACCTTTTGAAGAAGAGAGCAGAAATATTGAGGCCATATCACAAGATATAATCCACTCATCAGCAGTAAGTACCAGAAAGCCAGATTGGAATTCGCAAAGAAATACAGAGATGAACCACAAAAGTCCTGGAACCAAGATTAACCTCCACTAAAGTGATGGAAAGGCCAAAGTATTGTGAAAGAAAGGATCTGCTCATGATCCAAAACATAAACTCATGAATCAAGATGGTAGAGGAAGTGTCATGGCTTGGGCTTGCATGGCTGCTTCTGGAACAGGCTCACTAATCTTTATTGATGATGTAACTCATGATGGTAGCAGCAGAATGAATTCAGAAGTTTACAGGAATATTTTGTCTGCCAGTTTACAGAGAAATGCATCCAAATTAATTGGGAAGAACTTTATCATGCAGTAAGTAATGACCCAAAACACACTACCAACACAACAAAAGACTTCATCAGGATGGAAAAGTGGAAGGTTTTAGACTGGCTAAGTAAATCACCAGACCTTAACCCAATTGAGCATGCATTTCACCTCCTGAAGAGTAGACTGAAGGAAGAAACACAGAAAAAACAACTCAGGTTTGAAACAATTTGGTGATGTCAATAAGTCACAAGCTTGATGCAGTTATTGCAAGCAAGGAATATGCAACCAAATATTAGGTGTTGATTACTTTAATTTACTTCAAGGCTTATCTGTTCATATACTTTTGCTCACATAAAAATTGGGTGGTCTTTTACAAAAGGTTTTAATGCTGTTTAAGACATCTAGGTGTAAATACCAGGAAATAAAAAGCTGAAATCTCATCTCTTCTCATAGCCATCATTTGATCTCAAGCCCAAATGTTTGTATAGCACAAATAAATGAATTGGCCTTGCCATTCCAGTAGTATCAGAGGGTACTGTAAATACTCTTTTCAATTTTCCTATGCATTACACAGTTATAAAAGAGGATGGCTTTCCATCTTTGGAAAGATGCTGCAGCTGCTGCAAGAATTTACACTACACTTGTTTTGTCCTCCATCATTTTATAAGCTATGGCATGATCTATACAGTGTATAAACTGTTGGAGTGAGTGAGATTCAGGTTTCAACACACTTTAATGTGTGCTTGTATGTTTTCAGCTATGAGAAAGACCTCATGATAAGTGTATACTTTTGGTTTTCTTGGCAACAAGCTGTGGGTGTATTTGCCTTATTAACTTCAAGAGAGGGAGAAAAGAGACGCTGATGAGGGAACGGCTGTTTATGGCTGCTATAATGTAAGTGATAACAGGAACTAACTTGTCTCCTGGATGTTCCACAACATTACATGTAACTATAAGTGCATGCATGATGTCATTTATAGCTATGGTATAAGAGGAATAAAACACTTAAAGACATACTCACTCATAATCAGTAATCACTTTATCCTGGTCAGGGTCATGGTGTATCTGGTGTCCATCCTAGAAATACACCCTGGGTGTTAGACCAGTTCATTTCAGTGCACCGTGCACACGTTCACACACTCTTTCACAACTTGTAGCAATTTATCCACTAAGTCGTATTTTATTGGAGGTGAGAGGAAACCGGAGAACCCAACAGAAACCCACACAGGACAAAGAAACTCCACACAGACAGTAACCTGAAACCAGAACTGAACTGGAATAAGTAAGGAATAATACACAATGGATGAGGCAAACAATATAGGAAAACAATCCACATCAAGCCATATTTACACCACCCAGCTTTTGAGCACAAACAAACAAACAAAACTGATCAAATCAGAATGACTGCATTTTATTGTTTTGTTTTGTAGAATGTAACAGTAAGTTTATGTTTTAGAAAATATCACAATGGTTTAGATGGACACTTATTATGCAAATGACCCAGGGTATATGAGCATATTTTGTTACTATGTTAAAAGTTTTTTTTTTTTTTTAAACCCCCGTGGTCAAGCTTTCTCCAGCTGTGTACAGTGGTGCCTCAGCAACTGTACATTTCACATCATTTAGCACGAGTGGAAATTAAGCAGAACAGATGTTCATAATTTCATCACACAAGGGTTAAACGCCATTCCGAAGAGATAAAGCTCCTACCACAGACTGCTGCTTGGTTCTGTCGTCCACAGGGCTGATTCGCACTGACGCCTGCCTTCAGGTTTTAATCCTGATCACGATGTCTAAATCCCACTGCAGAACGCGGCAGATTCGAGAAACACGGAGTTCCATCTAAAAAATAATAAATAAATAAATAAATAACCAACCAAAAAAAAAAACCCCACACACATTTAAATCGCTGAACATCAGCCTTGGAATAAAGGAGCAAACACACGCGCATCAGCGGTCCGCCTTCTCCAATCCCATTTCTCTCCAGGATTCAGTGTCTCATTCTCCTCTCACGCCCTCGGCAGGGAGCCTAATTTATTGGCAATTTGCTTATGTCAAGTGTCAGCCCACGCCTCTCTGCCTCGTTTTCCATGATCAGTAAATGACAATGCTAACTGATCTAAACCGAGTGACACCTATTTCATTTCAACTTTGGAACTGCGAACTTGATGCAGGACTCCAGACCTGAATATTAATAATAAAGACGGGCAGGTTGTCTTAAAAATGCCAACCTTCTTGTTCCTGACTTTGGTTCACTGTCTGTTTCAAACCAGCCCCTGCACCCCCAGACCAACCGCACCATTGGTCTGGGGGTACCGTAGTACCATCCATCCATCCATCTTCTACCACTTACTCCTTTTCAGGGTCACAGGGAACCTGGAGCCTATCCCAGGGAGCATCAGGCACAAGGCGGGGTACACCCTGGACAGGGTACCGTAGTACTAGCCAATGGTTATTGGGTATATATTGCTTGCAGTGGTGGCTTAGTGGTTAAGGCTCTGGGTGACTGATCAGAAGGTTGGGGGTTCAAGCCCCACCACTGCCAAGCTGCCATTGTTGGGCCCTTGAGCAAGGCCCTCAACCCTCTCTGCTCCAGGGGTGCTGTATCATCTCTGACCCCAGCTTCCTGACAGGCTGGGATATGTGAAGAAAACAATTTCACTGTGCTCTACTGTATATGTGACCAATAAAAGCTCATTATTAGTTTATTTCTGTAAAGCTGCTTTTTGACATTGTTACAAGTACTAGGCTATACAGATAAAACTGAATTGAATTTAATTGAGCAGTTACATGCCTTGCACACTTTGACATTGATGCTTTGGAGCTTCTCTGTGGCTGGTGATTCAAACCAGCACGGAAATGGTTAAAGAAATACAAAAACCCATGTTTTGAACACCTAACAAAAAATATCTGGTTTTAGATTTAGTCTATGGTGAAAGGAAGGCAGCTTTCCTGAGCTTTGGAAAAAAGAACATCAAAAGGAATACTTATACAGTTAGACAGGTTTCATGTGACCGGGTTTAGACTGTATGTAGGGACCAGAATGTGACATCAGATTATTTGCCTTTTTTTAAACTGGCAGTGTCCTCCATGCTGATTTTTCTTAGCTTTGACCTGATTAGTCAAGAGATATTGAAAAATGAATTTAAAAAAAAAAAGAACCTGACATCATTTGGTGCTTTTCTGAAAAGTTTAACTTTTGTAACTTTTGTAATTGCTCCGCTGTGACAAAAAATACAGGCAGCAGCACTTTTTAAAACTGGTCACATTCCACTCACCCTGTGAGGCTGCATGTAAAATGCATGGAGGTGGTTGAGGAAAAAAATACAATTGTGAAAGCAGCCTATGCGTTCAGCCTATGTTTTTTTTTGTTTTGTTTTGTTTTTTAAATTAGGTCATTCTAAATGTAGCCCACAGACTGAGTTTGGTTAAACAACATCCATAAACATCCATAAATTTCCAATACCTTTATATTGATCCACAGCTACACAAGGTTCTACTTGTTTTCTCTCCACAAGCATTGGAATTGAAGCAAATATTAACAAATTTTAACAGCTCCAGGGTCCAAAAACATGCAGATAAGTGGATTGGCTGTGCTAAATTGCCCATAGTGTTTGCAAAGTCCTGCAATAGACTGAATTTGGCCAACTTGTGCCCACTGTTCGCAGGGATAAGGCCTGGATGCACAGCAACCCTGAAAGCAATTGTTGAAAATAAATTAATGAATAAATGTATCTTGAATGAATTACTTTTTGTGTGCATTTTACCAGAAAACATGACTTAATTCATTTAGGACAGTGTCTCCAAAGGTCTTAGAATAATTTACATTTGCATGTAATCATTTGGCAAAGACTCTCATCCAGAGCAGCTACTGTAAGTGTGCAGCATTACGAAAAGAAAAAAAAAACTTCTTAAACTAAAAGCCCAGAGGCTAATCCTGGTTTGTGCAGAGTGATTTAATTGGTAAATTAAAAAAAAATACTAATAAAAAAAATCTAAGTATGTACAGATATTGCGTGTCAAATACAAATACCCATAGATGTGCATAAAAATGTAATAAATGTAAGGGAAGAAAAATATATAGTAGTGGTGTCCTCCATATTGTCTAAGGACTTTTTTGGAAGGAATGGACACACAGAAATTTTATATAGGAACAAAACATAGTAACAAAAACCCAATGAAATACCATCTGATGCCAAAATTAAATAAATAAATATGATTGATTAATTAATTAACAGTATCATCCCTTTAAAGTCCACTAAAAGGTTTTCAGCATGAAGAAAATCTAAACTGGAGATATTGTCTATCTCAGGGAATAATTTTTTCCCCAATAAAATAATAAATTCACCTAAAATCAGCTGTAATAGCCCTAACAGACCAAGACTCTGTGCATGTTTCAAACATACAAAATAGTAACAGTAGTAACTCAGAATAACTTTCATTCCTCTTCAGCCATCCTATTTCTATTGCTCCAAACTAAGTATGAACAGATCAGGATTGGGGTATGGTGGAGACACATAGAGACACTGAAGCCTTGAACACAGCACAGATGTCTCTAAGCAACATGCACACTCGGCTAAACTCTATCTGTGCAATCTTGAAAAGCACTGGTGGCTACACGGACAATTACATTTAGACAGACTGATTATCTCTGCAGTCAGGGACAAAGATGAACCTATAATGAGAGACAATTGATAAACAGCAGTGTTGTTGTTTTTTTTTTCAAGCAGATTGGGACAAATGCTTCCTTTGTGGCTCCCTATTTGTGAAGTCATATTTCCTAATTAGTTTCTGTGTCTACTGGAAATGCAGAGTTTGTGGCACTGGAGCAGTGATAGGCAAAATCAGGAACAGTCCAAGATAGATTGACATGAAACCAGAGACAAGATTCAAGGTCACTTTACAACCAGTCACAAGAGTAATAGACATATTGTAAAATCAAATAAGAATCGAAATTATAAACAAAAATGAAACAGTAAAAGTAAAATAGTGAAAATGTTCAGAGATCGTAAGAAAATAATGGTAACCCTCACAGATTACTTCTCTTCCCCAAACCTCAGGCTTCACCCCTCTATAATAATACAAAGTAGTAGGCTTCCTGGCTCATCCACATCCTAAACTATCTTATAGAGTGCTGAATGATGCTAACAAAATTGATACCTGAGTTGATAGACCTATAGATAAAGTTTCTGAGAATTAGGCTACAGCATTACCATGAATCAATCAATCAATCAATCACACAGTACGAGCCAATAGTGCATATGAAGTAGGCTATAGAATAACCTTTTTTTTTTTTGTTTTTTTTTTGGATACATAGTGAATAAAATTCAGGTCTTAAATGAAAGAACAAAAAGGCAAGTACAAATACATGAAACTCTTACTTAAATACAGCAACGATGTTATACATTATAATTCCACACTTCCCACCTCTTGATGCCAAAGGAAGATGACCTGCGTGAACTTAGACATAAATACAGAATATAATCATCCCCTCCCTAACTATTTTTTTGTGCAGTCTAGTGCTGTTATTTATCTCCCACAGTAAGTTAAGTATGCCTTGTTATGTTACTTTTTGAGCATATCTTTGTGAGTCCCACAAAGGATAAGATGAAAAATACTGTAGCCCATTCTATTATCTTGTTTTTCTCCATGTCATTATATGACAGTATATTTCCTGTATTAGGTTTTTTTTTGTTTGTTTGTTTAGGGTTAGGCGGAAAAAGAGATGGAGTACGACAGCAGCAGCACACATCAACCCAGGAGCTTCAGTCTTTGCTGGAGGGTCTATAAAGGTTTTTCAGTTTGTGAATCCAGCCTAAATTCAATTATAAGTAAGCATGGTTACCATGTTATTTATCCTCAGCAGAGCCCCATGTCTGTAGACAGACAGAGGACAAAGAGGATAGAGACAGAACAAAGGACATCATCAGGAAATGTGTAATCACTGTTGATCATCAGTGTCATCCACCTTGGTGTCTCTATTCTTATCACTAAATATTGGAGCATTTAAACTGTTTACTCTTCACTTTTATATCCATACTGAAATTATTGCTGATTAATTTAGTGAGTTCTGGTCTGTTGGCTAATTTTCCCATATTTTCATCAGGTCATTGAAACAGCAACATAACACAAAACTTTGCTTACTGTAATCTACACCACTCTGGTTTGATGATGATGTGATGGCACAGGTGCTTCACAGACATTTTGACAGCCTGTAACTGATTACAAGTTGAATTGATTAGGATTATGCTCATATCAGCACTGCACATATCTCTCCAACAAGCGTGAAATGTATTGTGTTAGGAACGCACAGTTGGCTAGCAAGGTTTCAAACATGTTTAGCAAACTGATTGTTTTACCACCGCATTTATTAAACTGGCTCCTTACCCAACCTGATCTTTTTTCAGAAAGCATAGGTAGGATTTTCATTAAATATACTGTATTCATTTTCTTTAGCAGAGTAATTAATTTAGCAGCATTAAACACTGATATCCTATTTGCTATGAGTTCTGATTAGGTATTTCATTTTACTTTACAGAAGAACAACTACTGTACATGCACTGCATCCTATTTGCATTTTTACTTTGGTCCGTAATTCATTTTGATGCAAGATTTCTTGGCACATTACTTGAAACATTAAGAATGATAAACAACCATAATATTAGTCCAGCCGGAGCTGTTTTTGAACACAGGAGGAAACAAGGCCAGGATGATTCATATGCAGCTCTGAGCATTCAGCCAAGATTTACAAGATCACGGTGGCAATCAAATACAGCAAATATTAAGAGCTAATTAGCAAATTTCCCAGCAGGAGAAACAACAAACTAATAAGATCTAATGTTTTTATGCATTAGACTGGGAAACATTCTAACTGAACTACATTTGGCTTCTATTCAGTACTGTGAGCATGCCCAGAGAGTGAATTCAAAAAGAGAGCTTTGGGAGTAAGAAAACTGTAAGTGGATGCAGTAGTACTAAATGACGCAACTTATGTGAATTTTATTTCTTTTTTTCCAATGGACAGACAGACACTGAGGAAAAGGTAAGCACTATAAATCTATCTTTATTCATAAATTTTGCTCATGTAATGTTTAATGTCTCTCTAGGTGTGGAATGTGTTGTATTTTTATGACTTTGGAACTTAAATTTCGTAATTAAATGCTATGCTTTGTTAATTTGCACACAAAGGAGAGACTTGTGAGGTGGCCTGAGGTCAAATCTGAGATAGATTTTTACCTCCCTTTTAGTTTTAAATTGGCCACTTAACGCGATAAACTAAACTATTATCACATTTTCTGAACTTCAACGCTAGTCGAGTATTAATTTTACATTATGACTGCCACTTGCACTCGATCCATGACAATCATGCAAGCTTGTGCACATGTGTTAGACTTGAATATGTTAAAGATGTATATACGGTGTAATTCGGACGTTTTTTTAAGTGAGCGACACGATTATAGTCACCAAAATCAACAAGTCTTATTAATTTATGGAATGTTGCAGTCGGCCCCTGTGTGTGTGGAGTTTGCATGTTCTCCCCGTGCTGCGGGGGTTTCCTCCGGGTACTCTGGTTTCCTCCCCCAGTCCAAAGACATGAATGGTAGGCTGATTGTCCAAAGTGTCCGTAGTGTATGAATGGGTGTGTGAATGTGTATGTGTGTGTGCCCTGCGATGGATTGACACCGTGTCCAGGGTGTACTCCGCCTTGTGCCCGATGCTCCCTGGGATAGGCTCCAGGTTCCCCGTGACCCTGAAAAGGATTAAGCAGTATAGAACATGGATGGATGGATAGATGGATGTTGCAGTCGTTTGGAGGTACTCGCCACGTTCCAGCAACGTATTATAAACTATAACGTTGCCATGACAAATATGGGAATCACAAGGTTACATGGCTGGAACGTTATTTGGTACATCGCAGTGGTCCAGTTACTTCTTCACAACGTAACTGGGTTAGCTGGGTCGAAATTTGTTTACTTTTATTATGGTTTAGGTTTTGTCTCCGCCCCTGTCTTGTTATTAGTTGTCTCCCTCACGTGTCCTCATTTTTCACAGCTGTTTATGTTTTACCTTTGATTTCGTTGATATTTAAACCCCTGTATGTCTTTGTTCTGGGCGAAGTATTGTGCGATTCTGTGTTTTGCCACCAGAGCCATACCAAGACTTTGATCTTTGTCCTCGTTTCCCAGTATTTTGATCCTGTTCTCGTCCTCGTTTCTTGGTTTCTCGTCTCTGTCCTGCTTATGCCCGCTTGTAGATCGCCTGAACCTGTGCCTGCTTTTTGACTACGTTTTTGCCTATCGATTTGGATTTGTCGGCCTGTATCTTAAATAAAAGCTTGAACTGCACTTGCATCCATCTCCAACCCCATTACATGACAACACTACTCTTTTTTGTTTGTTTGACAATTTTTAACTCTATATAGTAAATGGGCCTTGAGAAAGGTTTTAATGTACTTTTAAATGGCTGAGGTCGGGAAACACTAGTCACATATTCCATCATACTGTCAACCCACATTCAGTAACATTTAGATGTGCTGTACAGACTGTCAATAAGCATAATTAACTTCTTGCACCCCTAGTAGTGAAAGAGGCAAGATCAAAATTGTCCACATTCATAATCTCTTTTGACAGGATACTATTATTTATTTTTTCTGCATTTTGTATGCCAAACCAGACAGCAACTCTACCGGCATGACTACACACAAACAGAAGATTTATGAAAGAATAGGTACCCACAAACACCAATAAAATATGGTTGTTGTGTTCTGAGTAATGTGGTGTGATTAAAGGCCACAGCTGTTAATTAAGTACTACAGAAAGATGCAGGGGTCTGGCTGTAACTGCCAGAGAAGTCTTGTTAATGTCATCCAGCGTGTGCTTCAACCTGGACAAATGAGGCTATAAACCCTGCAGTTCCTCTGGTGTGTTGTCTGTAGCTGCTAGAATCTATTTATTGTTTATGCTCAGGTGAGAGTTTGCTGTCCTTTGGGCCAGGGATGACATCCTGGCTCATGAGACTGCAGCAGTAATAAATTCTGTGTGTTTGTATGCGGACTAGACAAGGAGTTCAATTCAAAGTGAATATAATTTTAGATTAAATGATTATTTTTAGATTTTGTTCATTTTTTAAATATATATCATGAAGGAACTCAAGTGTTTTAAAGCAAGACTGATATCTTGTTAGTTCTAGTTAACTGTAATTTCCTTGTTCTCTTAACTTTGGCTGGATCCAGGACTGGAAATAATGGTGACAAATAAAAAGTCCGCAATTCTGTTAGTTATTTTAGAATCCTGTTTGATCATTACGTCCAGTTCTGCACGCAATTAACCATTATCAAATTAATTTAAGAGTACTCAGTGAAGTCCTACATATGTATACCATTTTCTACTTTGGAAGCTTGTTGCCCATTTACCTTGCCTACTAACTCAAACTATTTGGTTACTAAGAAGCTAGCTAACACCCAGGTATTACTGTGAACACTGGATAACTGCTGGGTGGGGGGTGTTGTTTAACACCTGGATACACTCTAGTGCATGTGCACACCATATTAGGACCTTCCAACAAAGTCACAATGTGACAGCAACGTAATATTTGCAAAAATTAATTTGCACAAAGTGGAAACCTTCTTGCTGAATGGCTCTTAGGTTAAGAGCAAGTCCAAAAAGTCAGGTAACCCTGGTGAAAAGTATGTGGACACTTGACCATCACACCCATATGCAATTTCTGAATATCCCTTTCCAGATTTAATCTTCACTTTGCTGTTATATCTTCCACTCTTCTTGGAAGGCTTTCCACTGGATTTGCCCATTCAGCCCCAAGATGTTGAGCAAGGAGACTGTGGGTGCAGTCGGTGTTCAGTGGTGTTGAGGTCAGGGCTCTGTGCAGGCTACTCAAGTTCTTCCACTCCAACCTTGGCATACCATGGATCCCTCTTTGTGCACAGGGGCACCGTCATACTGGAACATGTTTGGGCCCCTTAATTCCAGTGACGTGAAATTGTAACGCTACAGCAAACAAAGGCATCTTATACAACTGTGTGCTTTAAACTGTGTGGCAAAAGTTTGGGGAAGAACCACATGGGTGTGATGGGCAGGAGTGCACAATTGTTTTGCCCATATAATGTATAATAGGTTACTTTTTGTGATACCACATCAGTACATGATGCTATTCTGTTCTGCCTTTCTATGTGAATAAGACAGGAAGTTACTACATGTGTTTGCAAAACACAAAAACTCCTTACCTTGACCTGGCTGAGGAAAGGTTAAAAAGGTAACCTAATAAAACATTTCCACATCGTTTTGGTCTTCTTGTAGATATTTTATTGGCAATAAAGGTCACTGAAATTTTAATCAAAACCCAAATTTTTGTCATTTTTGGTGACATCTAATGGGGTTTCCTAGACCAGCACATACATTTTACGCACACATTAATTTCACACACACACCCACACACAAAGGTCTGCTTATCTGTATTATTTCTATCTTTTCTTCCATTGTGACTAAGCCTCAAAGTTCAGCTGAAAAGGGAAAACTTTGAGAAGACTTTTGATGAAGGGAATGAATATTTTCAACAGTTTCATTGTAATGCATTTGGACAACCAATAGAAATGCCTAAACAACAAATAATCATTACTGAGCAAAAGGACTGAATACTTAAATTATATAATGGGAGTGTATAACAATTCTCTACAGCTATTTAGTTTCTTAATACAAATCAACTTTATACCCCTGTAGTAGTGTTAGGAAAGTCTTTAGTTCTACAATCTGGCTTTGTGTGTGAGTATGTGCATCATCTGTTGAGAGGCATGATGAACACCAGTCCCTCCAGTGCATTACACTTTGACTGCATTTCCTCTCGCTGGCTCTGTCTTAGCAGCTCAATCTCCCACTCTAGTATGGCCTTTCTGTGCCTCAACTCCTTTAGCACTGACGAAGCCTGGAGCATTCCTGAAGTCTGTGCTTGGCCTGAATCACCTCTCTGGGGTTTGCTTGTTGATCTGGAGGCCTGTGGGTCCTGGAAGTATGGTGTGAAGCCTCTATCTGTGGCCGTCAGAGTATTGACTAGAGAAAAGCCCTGCAAGTGGGCAGCCACTCTTCTCTCTGCGTCTTCTTTCTGCCTATGGCTAAGTCGGGTTGTGTCTGTGCATTTGTCCTGGAGAGATAAGACTAGATGTTAACACAAAAATTACAGGGTGTACCAAAAGTCTCCATACATATATAGCAGAAATTAACACTTTTTAGCAAAATGTCCTCCAAAATTTTTCATACTTGTTTTTTTTTTTCAGATAAACTTAAAGAATTCCTTTGAGAAAAGAAGAACAGAATAAAATCAATCACATGGCTGAATCAGGAAGATGTCACATGGTTGCGAAGGACTTCAACAGAAAACATGGCAAGCACATGACACTGTTGTCAAACTTATTAACAAATTCAAAAAGACTGGAAGTGTTGCGGACCAATTGAGAAGTGGAAGTCCACGAACATCAGCTGACGAAGGCACAACCAACATGCTGGCATACACAGTCCCCTTTGTAGAGAAATTTTTGGGACACCCTGTACATCGAATTAAAGATATAAGTAGAAGGTTATATAATAAGTTTACACACAAAAATGTGTAGATTTCTGCTGTACCTGTATTCCACAGGCTAAACCTCTATTTATCTGTTTATGATGATACTTTTGAAAAAAAAATATATATATATATATATATATATATATATATATATATAGAAAGATGTCAAGTAATGATGTAACAAAATATGCAATTTGGTATTAAGTACTAAAATGTTTCTTGTTACTTAGAAGCCATGTGAAGCACAACTTCAGCACTGCTATTCAAGATACAAGAATTCAGATACAACCAAAGCCTTCAAAACCAACTAAAGAACCAGCATGCGCTGGAAATGCAATGTGGCACTCATTAAGTTTAGAATTCAAAATACAAGCTACTGTCCTTCATAGACAACATCTAGAAGTAGCTGTATCTCTGTAACTCCAGATCAACTAACAAACACCTGCAAAAGTCTAATATGACATTATGTCAGTTCAAAATGGATTTATTCTAGCAATAAAACTCTGTGATGAGATGACCAGTTTTATTTATTTTATTTTATTTTTTTACAAATCATACTCTAACAGCATTAACAAGCTAAGGTAATAAAACATACTGAAGTAAAGCATCACAATCTCCTTGTTCTGATTTTAAAATCATATTGTAACCTGCTCAAGGAAATAAGAGATTTAAATCATTTTAATCCTTAGAGGCTTTAGAATGGGAAGCACTAATTAACAAGACTATGGAGCAGGTTGTATAAAAGCTTAGGTAACTAGCAGAATGACAAGGTCAAACATTCATATATCACAAATGTGCTAGAGACCAGGTTTCAAGCTTTCCAGCCTCCAAATCAAATTTATTAACGGATGAATAAAGAAGTGCTGATTGATAGGTCACACGGTCATCTCCAAAGAAACCTATGGGGAAAATATTACATATATGTTGACTAAGCTGCAATACTGCCAAATTTGTGCCAAGTTTCTCTGTTCATCCAGGCAGGCTGCAATATCTCACAGGTAGCACTCATGAGCACCAAATTTAAAGAGAGAAACATATTACTTCAGTGTTATAAAAGCATCTGATTTGGTATTTTCTCATCCCATTAAATACAGCATCACCCTCAATAAAACTAAGAAAAGTGCCTACGTGTACTAAATAATTTCTCTGCAGTTAAGACACTAATTCTTTAGCATTTAGACAAAAAATTATTATGCTAAGAGATTAATCATTTAGAACAGAGATGCATATGCCAATTATACACTAAAAGGGAACATTGTCTAATCTCTACATGGTGAGGTAGCATTTTAACTGCAATATTAAATCTCTACATCAGATCTTTAAATACCAAAAAAATGTATTTTAGTTTGTTCTTTAACCAACTTAGTGTAGCAATTTACAATCTAAAATTTACTGATTTTAGATTAATAAGATGGTACACAGGTTGATATACTCAATTCCAGCTATTATAAACCCTAAATTTGGCATGAATACATAATTATCTTTAAACAAACATGGACATACACTAAAACTGTGCACTGTCATCTTTAGACTGCAGCTCACCAAATGCCAAATTTTACAAAAGCTCAAATAGTTTTATACACATATTGGATATCTGATATTTGGCTCTTACAGTCATGTGAAAAACTAAGTACACCCCATGGAAATTGGTGGTGTTTTTTTTTATTTTTTTTTTTTTTACATATTTGGACGAGCAAACATTTGACCATCTATGAAACAGTGCCTATTAATGAAGTTGATATACTTGAACAAAACCACAAGAAAATTTGCTTTTCCAATCATTTATTCAACAAAAATATCAATAAATGTGATATTCTTCTGTGGAAAAAGTAAGTACACCCTTGGCCTCAGATGCTAGTATTGCCCCCTTTAGCAGAAACAACTTCTTGTAGGCATTTTGCATAATTTTGACCGCTCTTCCATGCAATATTCTTGCAAGATGAGGGTTTTCTTGCATGTACTGCCCATTTCAACTCCCCCCCCCCAAACATTTCAAATCATGGGATTCAAATCCAGGCTTTGACAAGGCCATTCCATAACCCTCCATTTCTTTTTTCTGAGCCAGTCCTTGGTGGATTTGCTAGTGTGCTTAGGATCGTTATCCTGTTGAAATGTCAATTTTCGGTTCAACTTCAAACTTTTGGGCAGATTATCACAATATCTTCAAGCACTCTGTGATATGATGCAGAATTCATAGTTGAAGCAAAGAATGCAAGCTGTCCAGTCCCTGATGCAGCGAAGCAACCCCAAACCATAACATTTCCACCACCATGCTTCACAGTTGGTATGAGGTGCTTCTCCTGAAAAGCTGTCTTTGGTCTGCAACAAATATGTCTGCTGTTACTGTGGCCAAACAATTCTATCTTTGATTCATCTGTCCAGAGGACATTATTCCAAAAGGCCTGGTCTTTGCCTAGATGCTCATTGGCAAACTGTAGTCTTGAAAAGACTTTTTCCTGGCACACCTTCCATGCAGATTAAATTTGTACAATCTCTTTCTGATTGTAGAAGCATGCACTTTGACAGCAACAGTTGCAAGACTTACTAGCAGATCATGTGATGAAATTTTGGAGACTTCTTTTTGCATCAGATGGTCTGCTCTTGGGTTGAATTTGCTGGGGCGACCAGTCCTGTTACAAATTGGCAATCGTTTGAAATCTGCGCCATTTGTAGATTATTTTCCTTATAGTGGAATGATGTATTTCAAATAACTTTTTTTCTGAAGGCCTTAAAGAACTCTTTAGCTCTTGGCATGATTACACGACACAACACATCTCAATAGCAAAGGGAACACCAGACACTAGATATGAGAGGGGTATAAATAAGACCGGTTCCACCTGCAATCCCTAAGCAAGTTCAATTCACTGGTACCCAATCTTGAACGCCTGATTTTAATTTTATGGATTTGAAGGTGTGATAAATGTAGGGGTGTACTTACTTTTTCCATGTGCCCAATCTGTTTATTGTTCACTTAAATTGTGAAAATTACTACAAAATGTCAATTTTATGCATCATCTGACAGAGTATATCAACTTTATTAATAGGCACTGTTTCAAAGAGGATCAAATTTGACATAGCTTGTACAAATATGTCAAAAAAGCCACCAATTTCCAAAGGTGGTACCTATTATTTTCCACATGACTGTACATTGAGGTGTTGTTACTTCCTTTCACTATACATAATATTTATTCTCTTTTTTCCCCAGGTACTGATTTGTGATTTCTGTTCACAGTCCAATGTTGATGACACCTTCAGTACCAGGTCTGGCATACTGTAACCCCAATTCTGAAAAATGTAGTATTAGTAAATAGTATTGAAAAGGAAAAAAAAAAAAAACCAAAGTGCTTTGAAAATTAAATTCACCCTGTACTATATTGAAACCACATTAACACATTATTTGATGTTTTATTTTGTGAATTTAATTTATTTTTGAAAATATACACTCATTTTATATCTGATAACTGCAACACACTCCAAAAAAGTTGGAACAGTCGACTGTTTACCCCTGTGTAACATCACTTTTCTTTTAATAACACTTATTAAGCGTTTGTGCACTGAAGACACCAGTTGGTTAAGTTTAACAAGCGGAATTTTCCCCCATTCATGCATAATGTATTTCTTCAGCTGCACAACTGTACGGGGCCTTCGTCACCTTATTTTTCGCTTCATAATGCTCCACACATTCTCAATCGGAGACAGGTCAGGACTGCAGGCAGGCCATGCTAGCACCTGCACTCTCTGTTTACGCAACCGTGATCACGCACAATCAGAAGTGGTTTTTGGCCTTGCCCTTTACGCACAGAGATTTGACTGGATTCCTTGAACCTTTTAATTATATTGTGCACTGTAGAAAGTGAAATGCCCAAAATCCTACCGATTTGTCATGGGGAAATGTTCTCAAAATGTTGGATTATTCACTGATGCATCTGTTGGCAGATTAGCGAGCCTCAACCCATCCTTGCTCTTGAAGGACTAGACCTTTTTTGGAGGCTCCTTGTATACTATGATTAGACAATTGCCTCACCTGTTTCACATCACCTTCTTTTTCAACTCGTCACATCGATATTAGTCCTAAATTCTCCCTATGCCAACTTTTTTGGAAAGTGTTGCATGCATCAATTTCAAAATAAACGTTTATATTCAAAAAACTATGCAGTTGATTGGATAAAACATCAAATACCTTATCTTTGTGTTTTTTGTTTAAATACAAGTTAAAGTACATTTACAAATCCCTTCTTTTTGTTTTTATTAGCATTTTCCACACTTTCCCAAGTTTTTCAGAATTGGGATTGTAATACAGTGAAATGTATTGAAGCCCTCAACACTAACTGAAATGTCTTAATACATCAAATATATTTTGACAAAAAGCTCTCTTGGTGTGCTTTAATTTATTTGCACTTTACAAAACCTTTGTCTTACTTGTATGGTGTGTGTGTGATCATTAGATATGTTAGTGCTTTAGTGTGTGGTCATTACCAGTCTGCCCTGGTGCTTAGTCTGTAGTCTCAGCAGCATCTTGTCTAGACGTCTCACAGATCTCCTAGCCTTGTCACCATGGGAACAGCTCTGAGTGACAACCTGGTCTCTTAATAGCTCGTCCACAGACCCTTCCTGATTCCCATCTGAGAGGTAGCCATCAATCACACTGTCCTGTACAGGAATAAATACAGGGATAATTGTTTCCATAGGAGACATGAGTGACTGGCTTTATCTAGAAATGGTGGCTGGCGTTGATTGACAACTTATACGCTTAACAGCTAAGAAGTGGCAAAAGATTAGTAAAACAGTAACGTGCCTCAAATGTTTTCTTTTTCTCATTAACATAAAGTTAAACATCTGTAGACTTGTACACAAGACTTCCTAATGTAATCCTAAAGACTGTACTGTACTTATACCAGGAGATTTATTCACAATATGTTCATACTGATAATCCTTAACACACTTAGTTCTGTTGACTATATAGCATCCAGTTGGAGAAGAGCAATGATTTATTAACCCCCTATCTGGGGTTATCCAGAAAAGTCATGTTCCCTTTTGAATCTGGTTCCTCCGAAGACGACTTCTTCATATGGTTTCACAGAGTTTTTCCTTGCCACTGGTGCCTCTGGGTTGCTCATTAGGGATCTTCCGTAAATCTACAACCGGATATGAATGCTGTATAGTCAATTGTTCACTTTAGTTAAATGTTCTCTTTAGTTTAGAAGTCTGTTCTGTTCCATGGCATTTTTCAGCTGGACTAAAAATATATATATATTTTTAATTAATTCCTTACATGTGTTTTTTGTTTGTTTGTTTTTAATTTAGCTAATTCCCAACAAGATTGTTAATTCTGGAGTTGATATAGGCAGGTGTATAGGTATATTCACAAAATGTCTGAATAGTGGACACTATAGGTGTACACCTAATAGTGGACACCTACAAGTTCCTAGGGGTGCAACTCAGTAACAAACTGGACTGGTCAGTCAACACTGAGGCCCTTTATAAGAAAGGACAGAGCAGGATGTTCTGTCTGAGGAGGCTCAAGTCCTTTGATGTGTGCACTAGGCGGCTACAGATGTTTTAACAATGGCGACCATAGACTGGTAATCTTCTATGCTGTGGTGTGCTGGGGAGGTGGCATTGGGACTTGTGGGGCCAACAAACTGAGCAAGCTAGTGAGGAAGGCCAGCTCTGTGGTAGAGATGGAACAGGACTGGATGGAGGAAGTGACTGAGAAGAGGATGAGAGGGAAGATGAGAGCTATCATGGACAATCCTTCTCATCCTCTCTACGCTGAGCTGAGGCAACTCAGGAGAAGATTCAGCGACAGATTCCACAATGCAACAATACCCAGTACCTCCTACTCCACTGATTGAGTCTCACAGAAACACACACTCAGCAGTTAATTGTCATTCCACAGATATTGCACATGTATATAAATACAGAGGATATTGCACATGTACATATACAAATAGAATTCTAGCATATGTACACATACACAGATCTGTTTTATTGTTTCTATTATTTATAGTCTTTCTATTGGATAGGTATTTATGGAAATTATTTTCTTTCTTTGATGTTACTCCTCCTACTTGTGCTGCTGTGTCAATTTGAATTTCCCCTACGGGGGATCAATAAAAGGTACATCTTATCTTATCTTAATACTTTTTAGCAACTTCAATTCACCCTGCTTACGACAAACTCTCAGAGAACAAGCAGCTCCTAACTGTCTTGAGATAAACAAGATAGTTCTGTATAAACCAAATAATATGCTTAAAATGTTTGGATTTCATTAAGGGCTGCTGTTTTCATAATGAAGTGGTTGTCTTGCTATTTACCTGAGCATTCTTTCCCTCTTTATTTGTAGTACTGGGAACACTTTTGGATATTAAAATGCTGGACTGAATTCAATTTCCATTTCAATAGCCAAAATTAATCAAAATGACACCCGTCAGAGGTTCTTTCAGCTCAGGACTAGCATATATCTGAAGACGGGCCATAAACTTTGACCCACACATCTCTCAAACACACCAATTGAAAATAATCTATAAACCAGCATCTGCCTCTTGTCGAGAGCATAGGACTGTCCTCCACTTTGCTACCTCGAAAAATTCATAACATTTCTCCTTCTCAATGCATAACATCAACACCCATTGCACTTCTTTTTACTTTAATCTGCAAGCTCAAAACCAAAATAAGGGACACCTGCCAAGAGCTATGAAACCACTCCTCTTAGCAGGAAGCTTCTAAATAATTTCAGTGCAATGTGGATGTGAGCTGGATGACAGCACAAGTGAGCACTTCATGGTTTCAGAGCACCTTAATTAACAAGGCAGAGTTAGTGGGTGGTTCTGGAAAGTGCAATGACTGAGTCAGTATCAAAAGCCTCGTATCCCAAAATGGCTCAGAGCTAATACCTTGTTCTACTTTAATAGTATACTGCAGCGCTTGAGATTAATCTAATTGGATGTGCAAAGCCTGTAAACTTTAAGAACTACCGATTATAAGTACACTCTTTACATAGCAAGTAAACAGACTAACAAGCCAAGTAGAAAATAAAACCTATAACTGAGTTAGGAAATTATTGCAAGGGATATGAGAGTAATATACAGCTACACTCACTGGCTGTTAAATCAGGTACACCCATCATAAAGGTACTCTTTATAAATATAATATTACTTACTATTGCTATTTGTTACTGACCACAGAACCATAGCTGACTAGGATTCTCTGCACAGCATGGCAAGATCACAGCAGTACATGCATCAGTGGTATGAGTGTATCACACACAGCTAGGGGTTGTAAACACCTCAGCAGTGTCACTGTGCTCAGAAAAGGGTGTAGACACAAGGTATGTGTGCTTAATAAACTAGTCACTGAGAGTATACCATTCTAATTTGTTCACAGAATCGGCATGCAAGTTATCCTTTATACATATTTTGTAACAAATTCCTACACAGGAGGCATTGTGCACAGTTACAATATGGTGCACAAACAGCAAAGTGAAAAACTGTGTTAGAATCTTAGCAAAGAAGGAGACCGTGCCCTCCAGAAATAATGGCAACCTTTGTAAAATAAGCAAAAATTATTATTTAAATATAATAATGAAAAATTGTTGGATTGTGTATAACAACAGGATTACATATTTATCTCTAACAAAAAAAAATATAAGTACTTTTTAATAAGCAGTTATAAGTATCATTAAGCAGTTTTAGAGGTTGCATGTCTGAAACAGGTGGAAATGTGGCTGAAGCCCAAATATCACAGTTTTCAAATTGAACAGATTCGTTGTTGTCAAGTCACCTGTTAAACACGGCTTTCACAACAAGCTGTTCAGAAGCATTGCCTGAAAGAAGCAAGGACACTGCATACAATTATAAGCATCCGATACCCAACTGTAAAATTTGTTGGTGAATCAGTGATGCTTTGGGGTTGTTTTGCAGCTGGTAATTCAAGGGGATCTTGTAAAAAATCATGACATCATGAATTCTGCTAAGCAACAGGATATCTCAGCCCAAAACCTGGTTGCCTCTGCCAGGAACTTCAGACTTGGCCGTAAATAGAGCTTTCGACAAGATGATGAGCAAAACATATTTCCAAATTATGCTTTGCAATGAATCTCTTAATCTTCAGCCTATACATCTATATAATGTCCATATGTGTTTGAGTTCATAATATCCTTTACAACATTCATTTATTTTTTGCATTTTGATTAAGAGTGCAAATAATTCTGGAGGACACTGTATATGCTGTCAAAACATAGAGACTTTGCATAGAGACCTGCATACCATCCAGCACCAGAACAGTGGCTCCATCTTTTTCCATTCTAGATATGCTTCAAGTATTCCATTCAGGGACTGTAGGCGCTCCAGATCCTAAAACAAAATAGATGAGCGCATTCAAATGTGAACCAAATGCACTGTAACTTATATATAGTTTGCACAAAAACATGCAACATGCAATAAGGTCACTGGAGCTACTTTCCAACCGCATCAAAAATTTCCTCGGATGAATAGTCAGACTTCAGAAGTGCTGAATAAGAGATATATATATTTGAGTTACACAGAATAGCACACTGGGAAGACTTAGACTTTGTATATTTGAAACCACCACTCACTACCATATTCAGGAAGTCTTAACCATCTTTTCTGTGGATCGTGGATAATTATACTTACCTGCATGATGTATTTAAAAAATACTTCTACATAGCTGGTATATGTACAGTATCTCACAAAAGTGAGTACACCCCTCACATTTTTGTAAATATTTGATTATATCTTTTCATGTGACAAAACTGAAGAAATGACACTTTGCTACAATGTAAAGTAGTGAGTGTACAGCTTGTGTAACAGTGTAAATTTGCTGTCCCCTCAAAATAACTCAACACACAGCCATTAATGTTTAAACCGCTGGCAACAAAAGTGAGTACACCCCTAAGTGAAAATGTCCAAATTGGGCCCAAAGTGTAAATATTTTGTGTGGCCACCATTATTTTCCAGCACTGCCTTAACCCTCTTGGGCATGGAGTTCACCAGAGCTTCACAGGTTGCCACTGGAGTCCTCTTCCACTCCTCCATGATGACATCACGGAGCTGGTGGATGTTAGAGACCTTGTGCTCCTCCACCTTCCGTTTGAGGATGCCCCACAGATGCTCAATAGGGTTTAGGTCTGGAGACATGCTTGGCCAGTCCATCACCTTCACCCTCAGCTTCTTTAGCAAGGCAGTGGTCGTCTTGGAGGTGTGTTTGGGGTCATTATCATGCTGGAATACTGCATACTGATCATGCTCTGCTTCAGTATGTCACAGTGCATGTTGGCATTCATGGTTCCCTCAATGAACTGTAGCTTCCCAGTGCCGGCAGCACTCATGCAGCCCCAGACCATGGCACTCCCACCATCATGCTTGACTGTAGGCAAGACACACTTGTCTTTGTACTCCTCAACTGGTTGCCGCCACACACACTTGACACCATCTGAACCAAATAAGTTTATCTTGGTCTCATCAGACCACAGGACATGGTTCCAGTAATCCATGTCCTTAGTGTGCTTGTCTTCAGCAAACTGTTTGCGGGCTTTCTTGTGCATCATCTTTAGAAGAGGCTTCCTTCTGAGATGACAGCCATGCAGACCAATTTGATGCAGTGTGCGGCGTATGGTCTGAGCACTGACAGGCTGACCCCCCACCCCTTCAACCTCTGCAGCAATGCTGGCAGCACTCATACGTCTATTTCCCAAAGACAACCTCTGGATATGACACTGAGCACGTGCACTCAACTTCTTTGGTCGACCATGGCGAGGCCTGTTCTGAGTGGAACCTGTCCTGTTAAACCGCTGTATGGTCTTGGCCACCGTGCTGCAGCTCAGTGTCAGGGTCTTGGCAATCTTCTTATAGCCTAGGCCATCTTTATGTAGAGCAACAATTCTGTTTTTCAGATCCTCAGAGAGTTCTTTGCCATGAGGTGCCATGTTGAACTTCCAGTGACCAGTATGAGGGAGTGTGAGAGCGATGACAAATTTAACACACCTGCTCCCCATTCACACCTGAGACCTTGTAACACTAACAAGTCACATGACACCAGGGAGGGAAAATGGCTAATTGGGGCCCAATTTGGACATTTTCACTTAGGGGTGTACTCACTTTTGTCGTCAGTGGTTTAGACATTAATGGCTTTGTGTCGAGTTATTTTGAGGGGACAGCAAATTTACACTGTTACACAAGCTGTACACTCACTACTTTACATTGTAGCAAAGTGTCATTTCTTCAGTGTTGTCACATGAAAAGATATAATCAAATATTTACAAAAATGTGAGGGGTGTACTCACTTTTGTGAGATACTGTATCAATTACTGCAATAAATATTCAACCTGGCTTGCAATTCATATAAACTGACAAGACTGTTCAGTGTTCCTGAGCATTGGCAGATAATGCTGTTTGCAGTATAATCTGTCTTAGGTCACCTTTTCAAGTGCAGTATATCCAGTTAGATTAGGAACAAGGGCAGCGCTGGGGTAACAGATGGGAGGAGAGCTTATGTGGGAGCAGACCTGGAGAAACATGACAAATCATTTTAGTCACCATTTCAGCCAGCAGATGAAGTTAATGTGGCAGGCCTTGTCACTTGCCTTGTCAGTAAGCTTGGCTTGCTCTTGCTGAGCTGTTAAGAGACTCCGCCACTGTAGCTTCAGTTTCCCATACTGCCACTGCAACCTCCTGACATCTTTTTCTCCACATCCATTTAGGTCCAGCTCCAGTTTTTCAGGTGGACCCTGGTGATCACAGACACACGCACACACGCCATCACAGTTGGTATCATGACACGTTTGTTCCTGATGTATCTTAAGAACACAACCACCTTTTGCAGATTATGAGCAGATGTAAATCAGGGTAACACACAAGTGAAATGTACAGGCTTATTACATGCCAACTGACTCAACACTGCAGCCTAATGGTTGTGAATAAATCCTAGATCTTGGTTAGAATTCTTATAAGAAAATATTGCAAAAAATTTTTAAACAACTAATGAAACAGGATGTACTAATGTAAACTAATGTAAATTATCAGCTTTCAATCTATGAAGAAAACAGGGAGTGATGGGAAAATATGAAAGGAAGGAAAGTTCTTATCTGCAAACGAAAAAGTTATACATTCACAGTACTGACCAAAAGTCTTAGGCACATCTAAAGAAATTCTGTTAAGCAAAGACACCTTCAAAAATAATTATATTAGAAATGAAACTGGAAACATTAGTGTTAACAGGAAATTGAGGAGTAACAGGAATCAACACCAACATTTAATACTAGCAGCCTTTGCCTTTACAACGATGTTGAATCTCACAGTTACAATGTCGTGCAGTGTTTTATATAAATTGGCTGGTATGTTTGTCAAAGGTCCTTTGAGAACCTGGCACAGTTCTTCCGGAGTCTTTTGGTGTTGCACTTGATTCGGTTTCTGCAGGTACAATACTAGACAGTCTCAATTATGCCTTTATCTAACATGTATCCATTTATACGCTACTTTCTTCAATGAAAAAAAAATTGTGTAACTAATTTTTTTTTTTTCGGGGGGCAGAATTTATGTTTGGAAATCTAAAACTTGTACATTGTAACAGTAGGGTTCATTTTTCAACCCACAGCACTGTTTTGTTGTTGCTAATTTGCAGTGCACTGTTCAGTGGTTTCTGTGTGGTTCTGACCACTGTGTGCTGTTCAAGGCTACTGCTTGTGCATGCTTGCAGGTTACTAAAAGTCTTAAAAATAAATACAGAGTCTCCTCACGTTTTACCTGAGCGTAAGTTCAATGATTTATTTTATTTTTTAAAGAACTGGCTATGTTAAAGTGTTTCTTGGGTTCTTTGTATCAATGTGCTCTCAAAATCTGTTAGAAATGAGCATTTACTGTTGCAATCAAAATTATTCACACCCCCCCCCCCCCATTGCAAATCAGGTTTGTTGTCAAAATGTACAGACATTCAGCTGTTTGCAATGAACAAATCAAACAAAAGCAATTGAAATAGTTCAACACAACGAACGCTTCAAGTGGTTTCCCCAAATTCAACTGAAAATGCAACTTATAATGGTTTCTCCAGTTTCAAAATTATTCAACCCCTTCATGGCATGTATCTTTAGTACTTAGTAGAGCACCCTTTTGCAGTTATGATCTGTTGCAAACGAGATGCATAGCCAGACACCAGTTTCTTCAATCTTAGCCCATTCCACACGAGAAATGACCTTGTGTGCTGCAACCGCCTTCTTCAAATCCCACCAGGGATTTTCTATTGGGTTCAAGTTAGGTGACTGTGATGGCCCTGTAGAATCTTCCAGGACTTCTTCTGCAACTAAGCCCTGGTGGAATTTGAGGTATGCTTGGGATCATTGTCTTGTTGGAATGTCCGATGACGCCCCAGCTTCAGCTTCCTCACAGACAGCATGACGTTTTCTCGTAGGATTTCCTGATATGAATCTGTCTTGCCTTCCACACGCTGCAGGGTTCCAGTACATGAAGATGCGAAGCAGCCCCAGAGCATCACCAAGCCACCACCATGCTTGACTGTGGACAGAGTGTTCATTCTTCGCTCTTATTTCTCCAGACATACCACTGATCCAATTTGCCGAAAAGTTCCAGTTTTGTTGCGGCGTTCCACAGAACAGTATCCCAAAACTTCTGTGGCTTATTTATACGATTTTGAGATGACTGATTTGCAATGGGGGTTGAATAATTTTGATTGCAACTATAAATACTATTTTTCAAAATCCTGCCCGACCCAAGTTTCTAAATTACTCCTACATTCTTGTCTAAATCTGTTAAGTATTTATGAAATGTAAGACTTTGTGACTATTAGATTTAGCGGTTATGAGGTCAAATAAACTGGAATATTTTTATTTAAAGCTACAATGTGTATAATGTTTTCATTAAAAAAAAGAAGAAGAAAAAAAACACGTTGTTCCTAAGCTGCTGAGAATCTTGTAATAGTAACGCACAGCAATTGACAGTCAGCCCTTCAACTCGCCACAAATTTGTGTCATGACTTTACACAAAGCCACAGGCATCATAAAAGAGCGATGTCTTCGCCTTCATCTGTCTTTGAGCCAGATACCTCACAGCCTCAGACACACTAAGCCCTGTGGAAACATTGTAAACTTACTCCACAGATCTTGTGTTTTAGCTAGAGTATTAGCACTGAGACCTCAATAATGGCATGAGATAAAATTACATCTTTCAGTGTGGGCTGCGTCCCAAACCACAGACTACTATACTATGTAGTAGATCAATACACCAGTGGTGTCTATAGGGTTTTGTTATCCTGTGTGTGATTTTGATTGCATTGGATTATCCCTGGGTTTTCACTGAATGTGTATCTGTTGTCTCTCACAGCATGGAGGAAGAGCGCTGCAGACCTATATCTTGAAATGTTCTTCCACAAGTAACATTTAACATTTTTCTACCAGAGAGAGCACAATTCAAATAATCTACATCCCGTACAGTAGTGAGCCAAAGTCTCAAAATGTTATGAAAATTGTACTGTAATATTTTGAATGGCTGTAAATTGATCAGTACATAACACTGTTAATAAATGCAGGCTATATACTAATAATTTAGCTCCAGATCATGTAGGAAATAGTAGTAATGTCAGATACCAAGAATTCTGCCATGGCACAAGGAGCCAAAACAGCTTTATATTACCATTTAGAACTTGTACGTGGAAGAAAATACCTCTCTCGCAGTATTGAGTTATAGTTCTTTTGGGACCTTTAACCATATTGTAACCATATTTTTCATTACAATTCAGAATATTTGGAAAGGTGAATGACAGCATGTCATAATGGTGATAATAATAATAAAGGGGCTCGCTTATCATGTTGGACATTGAATCATTTGCAGGCGCATTTGCAAAAGAGACGTGATATTCAGGAAATCCAATTTGTTCGAAAAAAATGTTTTCTATGGATGCACCGGAGTTTAGGTAAAATTACACATAAGGAGACTCATTCATATGAACCATACGAGGATTCACATACATACATCATTGCAATTTTATATATGCAGTCGCTTATTTATTTGTTGTGTATTATTGATTTCATTTTAATTCGAAATTTGTGAAACTCAGTCATTTCATATTAATGACCTGAAAGAGAGAAAAACAACACAAATCCATAAATTAAGACAAACTAATTAGTCATTTAATCAATATAAAAGAAATGGTGCGGTATAACGAGGAAGAGTTATGTCTATGGTAGCTGATGCACTATAATGGCAGAGCTGCACATATATTTGAACATCAAATCAAAATATTTATTTTGCTTGGTTATGGGCTTTATTGAATCAGACAACATTTTCATGTCATTTTCATTTTCTTTTCAACACAAGACCAGATACAAATAGTTCCCTAATATCAATACTGATGGTTACATATGACAGCAAACATGAAATATGTAATGATCCTCTACCACCTAATTTAGCCCCTAGCTAAAACTACCAGGAAGTGAAGTTGGATAAATATGTACACAATATGTACACTTTACAAGATTCTGGAGACTCACCACTGCTGCTGATGAGAGGACATCTAATTGCAGAAGTCTCTCTCTTAGTAGAGCCTCAAGGTTTCCTGATGCAATAAGCCAGCTGATGGCTAGCAGCAGATCCCTGCTTCCGATCTCCTCTCTGCTTTCACAGGCCCGGGGTCCGACAACCCACCAGCCCCCATAACCACTGTGCCAGAGGGCATTCTTCACAAAGCGTAACTGGGTGTCTGCAAGCATTATTCAATTCACCATGGAACACCAGAACACACACACACACACACAGAGGTTTATGGCAATTACATTAGAAGAACACTCCAAAAAGCAATTTCAGTATTTTCATTGACATATAATCAGTAAAATAGTTTAGACAATCTGTCAGTACCAGGGTTAGAGAGTTTGTTTGGTTCTGAGCATGCGCAGTCTGGTTCAAAGCTCTTCATAAGGAGACTGCTGAGCAAACACCACAAGTCTTGGGTCTACAATGGAGAATGGTGACATTTTTTTAGTTTAGACAACTGGAGTTTCCGCGTACTTTTGTGATATCTGATCATTAAAGACTTCAGGTTAGGTGTGCTGTGGGAAATAAGGTTTTGGTGAACTTAAAAACGAGTCACTAACCACATCTATCCTGTTGAATTTGGCTCTCCTGAACACTTCAGCAGTTGGGACTGACTCAACGTCGAGTGCCGAAAGAAGTTTACAAAACGTTGTTATTACTTCTTTAGCTTTTATATTCTTTTTAAATTCTTCATTCTTCTGCATTTTATAATGGAAGTGCAATGCTAATCTTTTTACTGAAGTGCCTGGGCGTATGTCAAAAAAACTACACAAACATTGTTTCCGCGATTGATATGTTCTGCCATAACACGTGACCAATGACGTCAGAGTCTTCGTTGCTACACACAACCACGTGACTGCTTTGGAAACTGATTCGGAAGACGTTTTTATGTTGTTAACCAGTAAAAGAGTGAAGGCGTTCTGAAGTTTAGGAAAGTCATTTCCACAAATTAAACTTGTATAAGTACAACAACCCTGTATTAATAATCTAACTGGGAAAATCAACAAATCATACCCTCATGTTTTACACTTCAGATACACTATATGGCCAAAAGTTTTTGGACACCTGACCATCACATCCATATTTTTTTCATCCTACAACTGTTGCCACAAAGTTGGAAGCACTCAATTGGTATAGGATGTCTTTATATGATGTAGCATTAAGGTTTCCTTTCCTGGATCTCACCAAAAGTCCCAAACCTGTTCCAGCATGGCAATGCTCCTGTGCACAAAGTGAGGTCCATGTGGAAGAACCTGAGTATCCTGAACAGAGTCCTGATCTCAACCCCACTGAAAACCTTTGGGATAAACTGGAATGCAGACTACATGCCAGGCCTTCTTGTCCAACATCAATACCTGACCTAATACCTGCTCTTGTGGCTGAATGAACACAGCCAAGCTCCAAAATCTAGTAGAAAGCTCTGGAATGAGATGTTTCCAGCACATATGGCTGCGATGGTCAGGTGTTCACATAATTTTTGCCATATAGTGTAAGCCCACATAAGCCAAGGTAGGTCTAAAGTAGCAAGCAACAGATTATGGCCTAGGGCTGGGTTAAAATTAAATGTATGTAATTAAATAATTTGTGTGTGTTTGTCAACAGATGTTGTTCTCAGTGAATGTCTGTGCCGAGTTTCTGTAAATGTTCTTTCTGTGACCATGTGGGTTTCCTCTGGGTACTCTGGTTTCCTCCCACCACTCAAAAACATGCATGTATATGGATTTACTAAGATAAATTGCCCCAGATAAAGAGCGAGTGTGTGTGTGTGTGTGTGTGTGTTGCCTTGTGATGGACTGGCATCCCATCTAGGATGTATTCCCACATCATGCCCAATGTTCCCAGGATAGGATTTTGAACTAGTTTTGCCATCATTACTGGTAAGGCTAGTCAGCATACACTTCCTGGTTAGGCAAGTTTGACTCTTTTGCTTTTGTTGTTTGAACTTCTCTAATCGGGATCACATAGAACCTGCTGAACAGCATCAGTGCATTTACATACACAGTTAATAAATATTTGTTATTATTTCCTTTGCTTTGATGTCTATTCTTATGCAATGGCTGTGGGGAAGGCCAACACATTTCACCTAAATAAGGCAATATTGGCAGTGAATATTGCCAGGGTGTTGGCAGTGAATATTGCCAGGGTGTTGACAGCAAACATTTCTGCAAAACTTTTTGATATTATTATGTAGGATTTTTTTTTTGTCATATTTTGTAGGCAAAATATATTAACCTGTAACAGAGGAAAGATTTTTATCTTTGCTGCCATTTTAAACATTTAGTCAAAAATTTGTACACTCGTGTTTTCCAAAGTGTGTTGCTGCCCCCTGGCAGGCCACATAGGTATTACAACCCAGATAAAAAGAGGGCACCGGGTCATTGTTGGCTTATTCATATCAAAGTGGCAGCCATGAGCAGTACCTTCATCAGTAAAGTAAAAAACAAACATAGTCAGGAAAGAGGATAAAATTAATCTACATTCAATAAACATTCAATTGTCTGACCAACTGAGTATTATGTAACTGAACTTTGGGGGTCCACGACAGTTAATGGAGGTTCCTGGCTGCAAACAGTTTGAGAACCCCTTGAATAATCGACTAGTCTGTGCAACTCCTAATTACACATGCGATAATGTAAGAATGCTAAGTGTTCTAATAGTTTCATATAAACTTAAGTATATATCATGTTGTGCTTCTCCAAATGAAATGGACGAGGTGAAAAAACAGCCTCAAAACTCAAATTCATTGCGAATTAAATAAATATAAATGACTCACTTCCTCTATTGAAACACTTCGCAAAAATATTTGCATACATATGTTTTTTGTTATTGCTCTATTTATTTTTTCACAAGATGAAACTATCTCAGCCATAAAAAATAACTGAACATGACTTCCTGTCAATCACATGTATAACGCCGATATTGATGACAAAAATACACTAGTTTTGTTCTTTTATTGCAACAGATGTTTTAAATATATTGATACATCACACAACTGTATATCATAGAACTTGTCTAAAAAAGTAATAAGATCAAGTAAAAATCACATTAAAAAATCTTCCAGAATTACTGTGAAAACAAAAACAGACTAGACAAATTTTATCTATCTAAATGTATCTGTTATTATAGTCCATTAGATTTCTTCTTCATTTGTTACAAAACATTAAAAATGTTTCCATTTGTGCCTTTATTGTGACTCTCCACACCCCATAATGTACAATTCAACATAATTATGATATGTTTACGTTACAGTCACATTGACAACTACAGAAAGCTACATAATGCCACAAAGTGTGTGTGTTTGTTTTTTTGGTAAACTGGTGAAGTGCATCAGCTTATCTGTAAGACTATTCTTACTATTTATTTTTATTTAAAATATTTTTACAACTGTATTAGCTGTTAGAACTGTATAAATTAACATCAAGTCAACATATAAAATCTGCAAATACTACAAAGTATCTTAATTTCTAACATGATGTAGTGAAATCATAAAAATTGTACCACAGTAAAGATATTAACTTTCTGCTTCTTTCTCCTCCTCTTCTTGCTTAATCACCGGGATCCCTGGTAATGACAGTTAGAAGAGTGGCAAGGGTCAGAATTACATTTCACTAAAGACTGAAACTACAATTCACCAAATCAGACTTACATCACAGCTGGGAAAAAGAAAGTACACCCTCCTTAAATTATATCTTTTTATTTATCAAGGCCTAAATAACAATTGTGTGGTCCTCACCAACTTCTATAAACAAACCCATAATAGGCTGTCAGGAGACCATGAAGAAACACAACAAATTCAATATGTAGTCATTTTTTTTCCCCCATAAAGTAAACCAGCTTTCAGAAATCAGGTAGGGAAAAAAATAAGTATACCCTTCCTTCTTCCACAATCTTTAAGAGAGTGATTAGCAGCTACAGATTACTAATTAAAATGCACAAGATTAGTTAATCTAGAAGTGGGACTACCTCTACAAAAACTTTTGGCAGTTTGGTGTTGTGTCTCCATCTGTGCAGTCACACCTTTTGATGATTAATTAATCTTGTGCATTTTATAATAAAGTTTATATAGATATTATTATAGTTTTTAACATATTAAAAACAGAATTGATTGTGTTATGTTGTACTGTTGCTTTACGGTCATGATTTTGCGAAGTTAAAATGGTTGTGTGTGTGTAAGTAAGAGGGAGCGGGCAACAGAAAAAGGTCTTTAAATAAAGTAAAATACTGTCAGGTTTTCTTATCACTTTATGATTTTAAACTCGTATAGTGAGTCTCAAATTTAACAAATAACATTTTGTGTTTTTACACCATGACCATGGAAATGAGAGACCAGGCAGATAACACAGAACTTGTTAACAGACCTCATGAATATTTACAGCTTAATGTAAAGTTAAAAATCAGATTACAATGCATGTATACATACAGAAATTAATGAAATAGAAATTAAATTAATCAAATGAATGTGAATCTGCATGGCTATATGTGTTTATCTGTAGCTGCATTTGTGTCAGTATAAAGCTAAGGACGCAGAGCATTAGAAAACTTAATGTCTTCCTTACCATCAAGTTTCTTCAGATTGGGGACCCTCTTGGTGGCCTCATCTATCCAGGTGCCCTCAGCAGAGTACTTCTCTTCCAAAGGATTGCCCACGAAGACCAGATCGACCAGTGATGAAAGCTCTGCCAGTTTCGCAAACTCCCCTAACATGGCACACAGTCACAAAACAGCTGAATAGTCATTTCATGGTTTCTAAAAAGCAACTACGTTGTTCCAAATGTTCTCAGAAATGTAATTTATGCACTGGAAGACATGCTGACCCCACTCTTTGACCAAGTTGTTGGACATATACAGGACACGGAGCTTCTTCATCACATGGATTCCCTTCAGCTTGTCTATGAGATTGTAGGAGATCCACAGTTCCTCCAATGTGTCCGCTATGGCCTCCTACAGGGCACAACAGCACAGATTAATATTTATCTTTAAACTCTCTCTCTCTCACTCACTCTCTCATGCTCTCTCACTCGCTCTCACTCGCTCTCACTCGCTCTCACTCACTCACAAGGTTGTTGGGTGGTACCTCCCAAAACCATGCTGATAGGTGGATTTGCTATGCTATTGTAAATTGCCCATAGGTGTGAATGTATGTATGTATATATGTGTGTGTGTGTGTGTGTGTGTGTGTGTGTGTGTGTGTGTGTGTGTGTGTGTGTGTGCAAGGTGCTATGTGAATGATGGATGGGTAAATTTCCAATCATCCATATATTCCTAGTTCAGGCTCCAGATCCACAGTGACCTTGACCAGAATAAAGTGGTTACTGAAGATAAATGCATGAATGAACGAATGAATTATTATACATTAGCCTAGAGGTGTGTGGGACTGCTTTTTTTACTCCCACTCTCACCAGCTCCAGTAGAAATCTTGACCAACCCCACCCCTGCTCCTTCAGTTATTATTGTTTGCACCTGCCTGGTATATATTCTGATGAATTTATTGGTTCTATTTCTTAAAATATAACCAAAATAACCTAATCCTAACCAGGATACAGTAGTTACTGAAACTGAATGAATAAACATATTACCATATACCTGCTCATGTTAATGAACATGGCCTTCCTTCATGGGCGAGCTTCATTTCATTCCCGATGCACACCTCTACCGTAGCCTTTTAACTTGAGGAATATATTGTTCTCAAAAATGCCACAGGGTGCCACTTCTGTTCACTCATTAGCATTAAATTACAAAGTCTGATGTACACTGTTCACTTACTAGTCCATTAAGGTTCTTGATGTTGTTACGACCCAAGGATAAGATCTTGAGGTTCTCTAGGAAAAGCAGCAAAATTGCGTCATAGTTTCAGACGATAAATTGTTTTCTCGTTACATTTAGAAAAGTCGCAAAAAAACAGCTTTTCAGAAACGTGGTTATAGATTCAGATTTACACATACACCCTGGTAATATATACTTACTTAATCCATTAAGGTTGGCAATTTTTTCAATACAGTTGGTTGACAGTGACAGTTTCCTGGACGAGAAGCATGAGAGCAAACATGAGAAAAGTTACGCAACCGACCCATTAATCGGTTTAATAAAGAAATACAAATAAAAGAGTAAACTCACTCGCAGTTAGTAAGGGTGGAGAGAGATGCATCCATCTTTTCAATAGGAGGGATTTGGCCATAGAGCTTCACTTCTTTGGCATCACCTGCTTTTTCTCCTGACTTCTCCTCCTGAGGAAAAACCAACCAAGGTGCACTAACATCTCTTTAAATATATGCTGAATAAGAATGATTAAAATTTTTTTTTTTTTTTAAATCATGTTATAAGGGCAGACACTGATTATTCCTTACCCATTTCGCCAAAGCCTCTTTAATAGTTGTTGATTTTGCCTGCAGAGAAAAGGAAAACCCCGTGAGGAGTCTGTGTGTACCCAGAAAACTTTTGCAACTTGGCTCACTACTCTGTCCACATTATGCCCACTTAATACCAGGTTAACATGTTGGCAGTCCAATCCTGTTGGTCCTTTTCTTGGTATTTCCTCTCATTTGGACATTATTTTGTAAAATATCTAGCTACAATCCTCAAAAATATCTCAAGCTAATGTCTATTAGCTAGGCAAAATCTATGACGTTAGATGAACTGGTTTATTTGACTAATTTTGTCGCAAAAACACAACTTCAGGCTTTTCGTTTTGTTGTAAGGTGACCCAGTTACTTTTAAGCTTCAGTAATATTGTATCACTTTAATAAACGTTAAAAAGATGGATTAGCCACTCACCATGTTATCCTCAGCGGTTGCTATGGAACTGTCATCATACAACGCGCATGCGCAAACTTCGGCGTGTAAACATGTAGCCCAGGCAGGGTGGTGACCGAGGAAGGGTTCTGTTTTTCAGTGCTCTCTTTATTCAGCAATGTTTTGCACACAATGGAATTGAAAGCTTAAGAGCAAAGGAGAGCAGGGGAGTCACACGAAGAGCATGTTACATCAAGTGGCTCATTTTTATTAGAGTATGAATTGTCAGAAGGTACAAAGAATGATTTATGCAAATATTTTAGTGGTTATTTTTATTTTAGGGTGCTTTTAAAAAAAACAAACATACATAACAACATAAAGGCTTGAAAATGTATCATCTGAAATCTATCATCTTCGCATGTAAATAATCATGTGAAATAATTCAACCAAGCCCAAGCTTCTACACGATATGATAGGCTATAAATTCAATTCTTAAAACAACGATTCGATATTTGATGTAACTACTGAATCTGCTTCGATACAATACAATTTCAAATCACAAGGCAATGATTCAATAGTTGATGTTACAACTGAATCTGGTAAGATATGATATAATACGATTCGGTTTAGTATCCTCCAGTCGATAATTGACTAACTTTGTTCAGAATCTGGGGTAGGCCTACCGTTAATTTATGAATTTTGATGACGTAGAGAAGGACTATTTTTGGTGTCAGGGTGGTTAGCATGTTCGCCTCATACCTCCAGGGCTGGGGGTTCGATTCCTGACCCAGCCCTGTGCGTGCGGAGTTTGCATGTTCTCCCTGCACTGCGGGGGTTTCCTCCAGGCACTCGGGTTTCCTCCCACAGTCCAAGACATGCACGGTAGGCTGACTGGCATGTCCAAAGTGTCCTTAGTGTATGAATGGGTGTGTGATTGTGCCCTGGCACCCCATCCAGGGTGTACCCCGCCTTGTGCTAAATGCTGCCTGGGATAGGCTCCGGGTTCCTCGCGACCCTGTAGGATAAACGGTATAGAAAATGGATGGATGGATGGAATAATCATTGCCTTTTAAATAGATGCATCAATCCAGATCGTTCAAGAATTATGACCCTGCGTTCCAACTGCTGTCGCCAAATGCCGTGCAGTGAAAACGCTACTACAGGAGCAGCCAGGTGTCAATTTAGGCTTTCGTACACAGCGAAACTACACATGACATATTGTGGAATATTGTAAAAATGGTAAAATATTAGATTTTCTGTCAGTTTTAAATGTATATAACATGATGCCTTTAAAGCTTAAAATCTCCCTTATTCTATTGAAGAAATACCAAACACAGGTAGAATGCCACTTCTTAGAACTGCTGTTTATCTCACTGTAGCTACTTTTTCATATGATACTCTTAAATTTCTTTACTCTAAAAATCAGGACAGATGGTAATAATTTAATGAATATATTTTAATCATTTATATTGTTAGTAATATGCTTGAATATGAAAAATCTTTTTTAGACAACGCAGGTATGGCATTTAAAAAATATTAGTTCATTAATAATTTATCATAATTCAACAATGAAAATCTGAACATTCAAAACTGTACAACTGGAAATTGTTTCTTCTTCTTTCTTTCTTCTTTTTTTTTTAAATGCCCATCACCATACCTGTCTCTGCAACTTTTGTAAATGTCCTCTCCTGTCTGTACTCCCCTCTTTCCTCTTTCAGTCTTCCAAGTTATGCCATCTGCATTTTTTTTTATTGGCAGGGTGGTTTTTAGTGGTATGAAAGTGTTTCTCACTGGTAAGACAGTAGGAGTGGGGTTTAGACCATGATCTTGAATATCTATATATTTCACTACAGGCTCAGAAGCACAGCTGATGAAGGAATTTCCGTCCCAAAACTTTCTGTATTACAGGAAACTTTGTGTACTATACTGAAATTTGACCATCTCTACCAAATATATGATCACCAGTGACTTTTATCAGATATGTAAGAATACCTGCAAGCCCTTTCTAGCAAACTGATTGTGGCTTCAAATGGTATGAATTCACAACTACAAAGATAAGAAACCCTGTTTTACATATAGTCTAATATAAATGATATCTGTTTCTTATATAAATATAAGGATAATAGAGAAACCCGAAGAACAAGTTGCTCTCTCTCTCTCTCTCTCACTGTACTGACGAATGTAATCATTGATGCTGGAAACGTGAAAGCCGCACTGTTTCAAAAAGGAAATACGTCATAACACTGAATGCAAGGAATCCTCATGGTCTACATCAGCCAATCAACTTACAAGACACCGCATATATTTATTCCGACCAATCGCAGCAGAAATGTGTTCAACCAATCATTTTAGGGGTTTACAACCGCTGCAGACCTGGTTGCCAGGTCCTCGTTTTGTGTGGTGTTATGCTACTTTAAATAGGCAAGTTGATTAAAAAAATGCAGTAAATGGTATATACATACACTGAGGTATGATTAAAATGTAATTAATTTTCAGATGAAATGGTGAATCAGTAGAAACAAGGTAATGTTACTAGAATAAATGCACATGAAGTCAAATCTTAATAATGTATGGTGTGTGTGGCAGTGAATTGGTCTATTGGTCTATTCATTCTCATAGTTATTCTTTTTTTTTTTTTATGATTTATATATTATCATATAGTTTGCTGCTCATTGGCCCACATTGATTTGGGCCAGTACATTCCTGTTAAAGGTGCATCTGATGAAATTGGCTTCCCAATGTCCCTTGTTCCTTTTCATCTTCATCTGACAGGCTTTCATATTTTAAGTCAAAACAGTGGGATGGTTGCTAGAACATTGGCAAGCAGAGTGATCAGTGAAATGTCCCAGTGCAGTTATAGCCTACTAAAAATAAGCACACTTGGAACTTTTGTATAAAAGAGAAATTAATATAAAGTAACTCATATTTCAGACAAAATATGGTCAAATATTTTGATAGTCCACCCATCCATCCATCCACTTTCTATACCACTTATCCTACAGGGTCACGGGGAACCTGGAGCCTATCCCAGGGAGCATGGGGCACAAGGCCGGGTACACCCTGGACACGGTGCCAATCCATCACAGGGCAGAATCACATACACATTCACAGACTGACTGACGGCCCGTAAGTAAGTGTAGTAACCGTTTCAGTGTAACAAATTATTTCTAGAATTTTGCATAGAGAAAACGGACAAGAGGAGTGATACAAACAATGAAATGTATCGGTGGTGTTATACTAAATATCATCACTCTTGGAAAGCTGCTTGTCCAATCAGATTAGTAGACTGGAACTAACTGTTGCATAAGGTGCTTTCTGAAACTTTTCAAATGTTTGACCAACTTTTTTAATGCAATCCCCACCTTCATTAATCCTCAGTATCTACTTTATATTTGTCTTCTGAGGTTTTCAGTTACATCATAAGTATAAATCAGCCCTAAGACAACAAAAACATGCACGGCATCGCATGAGTCTATAATATAAATATGTACTGTGGATCTATGGAGCTTATTTCACAGTTAAATGGGGCCCCCGGTGCAAAAAGCTTGAGAATATCTGTATTAAAGAAACCACCCAGGCAGACGGAAGTGCGGGATAATCGCGGAATGGGCAACACGCATCCACATTCCTGATACAAACCGCGTTTAAAAGATGTCTCCCGCTGCAGCTCGGTCTGCTTCTCATTGGCGCTTTTGAAAATCACCGCGCGATGTGATTGGCTCGTTTTGAATTCGGTCACCGCGGCCAGTTTGAACCAGGGAAATCCTTTAGTAACTGCAGTGCACATTTATCTCACGTCTTCGCAGTCTCAAAAATAGTCCAACTTTTGGTAAGTTTACTTTATTAAAGGAGACTTCTACTTACAAATGTATAGTAGTATTGATAATTATTAAGTACGTTGGTCTGTGGAAAGTGTTAACAGTTAGTTAAGTTAGCTAATGTAGCTTGCACAGCTCACCGAGTTAGCTAGCTAATGAACTTACCTAAACGTGACTTTAGCGGGGAACAACAATGCTAATGTTCATTTTGTATCAAATATATTAAATAACTAGCACGGATGAATTATATAACCACCTTGACTGAATAATAGACAGAAAACTACCTTACTAAATGTACCTTAGCCTAAATGTTCAGTCAAGATAAACCACCAGCTAGCATTTGAATCCTTATAATAATAATAATAATAATAATAATAATAACAATAATAACAATAATAATAATAATAAACAGATCCAGATTCTTTAGATGGTACGAAATGATTATCATATATAATACTTATCTTGGATTACCCAGTATAGGAATAGAAGTTAAAAAGGGATCAAACATTAAACCTGTAATAAAGAGAAGAATGAAATCTTCCAGTATGTTAATAAACAAAAATTGTGAACATTCAGGTCTACAATATTGAAAGATGATAGCCAGATTTATAGAATATATTTTTTATCACGTAATATTGTTGACATTCAATATATACACAGTTCATCACTATTCCATGATGCAGCTGGTTTAAGAGGTTAAAAAAAAATAGTTTTTAAAAAGAAAGAAAGCATTCATTGAAGTCTAGCACAAATTTTTATATATATATTTATATTTGTTTGTTTTGGAGGTGATTTAATGTCTTTTTATATTTTCCTTAAAAACAGCCTTATTGACTGTCCATTACTGTCCATTTGGTTAAAAGTATGTGAAATGCCATCCCAGGCTTATCGTGGTTGACTTTACATTATAACAGATAGATAAATCCGCGAATGTTAAAAAATATTCTGGATTAATGCGTATACATGTTTAAAGACTGTGTGTTGCAATCATGATTAATTTTTCTCTCCATACAGAAGATTTGATAATGGAAGATTACCTGAAGATAGAGAAAATTGGGGAAGGTGAGTGAATGTTTTTGTTTGTTTGTTTTTCCACGGCTGTCATTTATTTTTCCTGTATAGTGCACATTTCTGTTACTGGTAAAGTTAAAGTTTCACAGCTTTCAAACTTTCACCTAATATTTCACAGGGATGGATGTGTTCATATGTCTCCAAATACTGCTCCACCTATCAATTATTGGGGTGGGGAGTGGAGCTCTTTAAAACAACAGCCAGAGCTTAATTTTCTGCATGATACCATTGACTGCGGCATGAATGCTAAAGCTTTGAAAACAGAACTCGAGGAGCAGAGTGTACAGATGAGGATGTGCGAGAGCTGGACAGACTAAAGGACTAAAGTGCCACTGCATTGCTCTCTTTAGGTATTATCAGCAGGTAGTTAACATAGGAAACTTTTAGCCAAAGTGAAAATCAAGCAACATGTCGAAGAAAGGATTTTTAAACTTTAGTCAACCCAGAATTTGATGACAAAATAAATCTTGAATACCACTGAAGATCCCATGTTATTTATGAAGATCAATATGCAAGTCGTTCAGGGTGGACTTTTACTTTCAAAAGGTTGAAAAGCACTCCTGGTGATTGGCTCAAAAATGGCACAATCAGAACTGTACCATTCATCTGACAAAATTAAATTTGATTGATTCCATTTATTTGCCATTTAATTAATGAGTAAAAATCACATTAAAAATGACCTGTGTTGTGTATTGTCCTGTCGTAGGTACATACGGTGTGGTATACAAAGGCCGGCACAAGTCCACAGGTCAGGTGGTTGCTCTGAAGAAGATTCGTCTGGAGAGTGAGGAGGAGGGCGTGCCTAGCACTGCTGTAAGAGAGATCTCGCTGCTCAAAGAGCTACAGCACCCAAATGTTGTACGGTGTGTACTTGATCTTTTTTTTTAATAACTACTACCTTTAAATTAAAGTGATGTCCCGTGCTCCCGAATAGTGCAACAGAAAAGCGTTTGTCCAATCCCGGTGATGCTGTAGCCATCTTTGGCTGGGAGTATAGACAGCAAATTTGGTGGTCTGGCTGGGAGGCATAGCACATGCTCTGTCCCCTGTCAATCCAGCAACATTAGCCAATCATGGGCATCTGTGAGCTTATTTATGCTGAAGACTGCAGATAGTGCTCTCCTCCAAGTGTGTTACACTGCTCTGTGACATTGCATGAGCAGCAGTTCGAAAAGATGCAGTGGGTGGCTTTGTGAGTCTCTGAGGAAGCACGTGCTAGCCCACACTATCCACGTTTGCTAGTTATTGCGTGATGGGGAGAGTGGATTGGTGTGTTGGAATTGGCGAATGACCAAATTGTTGAGTATTTAAGCTGTCAAAATGACACATCTCTATATAGCTTTTATAAAAATAATAATGTTGAGTCTTTTTCTATAGTTAAACCAAACTCCTCCAAGGTATAGTAGTACATAAATATATGTCTGTGTCCATGTCTATGCCTGAAAAAGCATTTCTCTAACCCTGTGTTTACACAAGCAAGCAACAAGACACTCATGTAACTTGCAGTTTGTCTCTGATCTCACCCTCTTTCTCTCTTTAGACTGCTGGATGTGTTGATGCAGGAGTCCAAACTGTATTTGGTGTTTGAGTTTCTGTCAATGGACCTGAAGAAATACTTGGACTCCATTCCCTCAGGCCAGTACATGGATCCCATGCTTGTCAAGGTGTGTTTGTCTGTGTAATTGAAATAGCATTATAATAGAAAAAGTGAGAACCTCTTAAAATAAGTGCATAGAAAATTTGTGTCCATGGTCATTAAAGGAAAGTGTGTGAAGCTGTGAAGTGAGCAAAGATGAGAAAGAGCTCAAATTTGCGCCCACATGAAAGTAAAATCCTTCCACCTGGTAGCTTCCCATGGGACCCAGCATAACTCTGGTCTAAACCAGATGCCCTGTGAACCTTTTTGGAAAAGTAAATGTTAGAACATATTACCTATTCATTCCAGATAATGTATTCGTATTTGGTTACAGTTGTTGTGTGTGTGTGTGTGTGTGCATGAATTATGCTTTTTTAAATTGTTTAATTATTAATTTATTTTACATTTAAACTTTATTCAAACATGCAGGTACTACTGAAGCTTTGGGATATTTTTAAATCACTAATGTCAAATGTCCGACTAAATGTTGGTTACACTTTTTTCCACTGGTGCATTTAAATCTTGCTTGATGCACATGCAGGTATTAAATAAATCAACATGTTAAACTAAGTTATTTCCATTGTTTGAGAGCTTTCCTGGATACACAGAGTTATAAAAACTGACTTTTACTCATTGTGCTGATGCAATCATAATTTAGTTGCAGCCTACTGTCTGTCTCATTTTGCACTGCATTGATTTCAGTGAGGCTTCAATATGGACTTTACTTATGACAACAACCACACCAAATGAACCAAACTGATTGGCCTCTTCTAATTTGCATGAAGTTGAGAATCTCAACTTATTTTATTTATTTAAAAAAAAAGTAAAGAAAATCTCTATACAGGATTTTCGCCTGTCTCCACAGAAAACTAGTAGGAGACAGGAATGAAAAACACTTTGCCACAGCAACGTGAATGTACTGTTAGATGTCTATAGCGCTATTCGGACGGACCAGTTTTCCAAGGGGACGTTAGAGAAATTCATGTTTCACAGATGTACTTCACAAATTGATTACTCACCTTCATTTCTGCAGTCAATTATATAATGTTTTAATTATATAAGTAATCACATTTAGATCAGTGGTAGGGCTGCACGATTATGGCCAAAATGATAATCATGATTATTTTTGATCAATATTGAGATCACGATAATTTATCACGATTATTCGTTGATTTTACGGACAACCTATTTTTATGCACTTTCGCATTTAAGGAAACAGACCTTTGCTTTCACCTCCATGTTGTGCTACATTCCTGCTGATATACAAATCTTTGCATCAAATTAGACTGATCCTTAAAGTGCATCATCTCGTAGAAGCAAAATATAAATAAAATTGTACCCAAAATATAGGATAAGTATAAAATTAAAAATGCCATCAACCAAATGAAAATATGCATAAAATATAACAATATGCAACCAAATGAAAACAATTCAGGCGTTTGCAGAGAAGGCAATGACAGTGTTTACAGTAGGAGAGACACAGCCAAATCTTCCAATAGAGTGACACAGGGATGACATCATTTTGTACCGGAACCTGGAAGTTTGCATCACACTGGTCCCCTCGACAAAAACCCAATAGGATTTTCCCATAGGCTTTTGAATTATTGCCAAAAATAAGCTCTGTGATCAACAAAAGTTTACAACACTAACACGTTTTGTCCATCAAAATCATTTTCACAAATGAACACAACTTTTATGAAATTTGAAGCCTAAGTACAGTCGCCAGAAATAAAAAGCTAACCGTATGCTATAAACGAACTACACCGCAGTCGCTCGACTTCGATGTCACCATCATCAAGCTTCCGACAACTTTTCCAAACTTGATTTAAAACATTTTCCATAATACGGATTTATTGTTTCATTGTTTGACGCGAAGTATTGTGAGTTTTCTGTGTACCAAGCATTTGTTCATAGTTTGACGTCTCATAGTTTTGATCCTGTTCTCGACCTCGTTGTTCGATTCTCGTTTAGCCTTGTTTATACCCGTGTGCCGATCGTCTGACCTTTTGCTTGTTTTCGACCTTCCTATTGTCTTAAGTTTTTATTTGTCTGCGCCTCTTCAATAAAGCTCTTATCTGCACTTGCATCCGTCCTAAACCCTCATTACATGACGGTTAGCAAGCGCCTTTTTCAATACACGTGAAATCTTTTTAAAAAATCATGAATGGGTTTTACTGGCATATTTTATGTCGTAGAATAAAACGTGAAAATATTTTGAGCTTGTGTTCACCACAGACCTTATTTCAGGCTTTTAACCAAAATCCCATTTAAAAAAAAAAACCCATTGACTTTGCGATGGAACCGGAAGGGCTAAAATGCTAACTCGGTTCCAGGTTTTGGCGTACAAAATGATGTCATCCCTGCGCCACTCTATGGTTACTGCCTGTAGGAAGCGCTTGATTTGATCTGCAGCGGCATTTTCTATGAGCGGAGGACGAACTTTAAACGTCAATATTGCAGTCGATCATGTTCGTGTAATTGTGGGCAGTCAAAATCGTAATCGAGATCAATATTCGATTAATTGTGCAGCCCTAATCAGTGGGTTTGTTATAAGCAATCAGTTCTATAAAATCATGTGAAGCTTATTAGTAAGGTTTTTTAAATAAGTAATTTTAATAAATTTTTAAAAAATTCAATAAATGAAGAAATTTTACTTTTTAAATTTAAAAGTACTTATGTACTCATCCAGAGCACGTGATCTTCTGCAACGCCCAGATGTACAAAACAGACAGTCCCACCTCTGTAATAAACATGGAGATGTTAGTCCCGTCCGAATTGGTACATGGAATCGCAGATGTCGGGTGATAAGAATTGTAACTCAAACTATGTTTAGAAAAATACTCCTGTCCGAATAGTGCTTATGGGTATTGTTTTACATTTGTTGGGAAAGTATCTGTATTTTTATTATTTTTTTGTCTACAGTTACATGTGAGTAATGCAGCAGTGTCAGTGTATGCTCTCTCTGTTCTGCAGAGTTACCTGTATCAGATCCTGGAGGGGATTCTGTTCTGTCACTGTCGTCGAGTTTTGCATCGTGACCTGAAGCCACAGAACCTGCTAATTGATAACAAAGGGGTAATAAAACTGGCTGATTTTGGCTTGGCCCGTGCTTTTGGGGTGCCCGTTCGAGTCTACACACATGAGGTATACAACCATCCAAATCCTCCAGTGACTCTGTGTAACTCCATTAGCTTGTTGTTTAAATCAAAGTTAAGTCATAAGTAATTGGGTGCTTTTGTCTGTAGGTCGTGACTCTGTGGTACAGGGCCCCAGAGGTGTTACTGGGAGCTTCTCGTTATTCCACTCCAGTAGATGTTTGGAGTATTGGCACTATCTTCGCCGAGCTCGCTACCAAGAAGCCACTGTTCCACGGAGACTCAGAGATTGACCAGCTCTTCCGCATTTTCAGGTACACACACCAGTGCATCACACACTGAGGAGTATCTGTATTAAGTGAAATAATCCAACTGATTGAATGGTGGACTCGCCATTGCTGGTGATGGCTGGATCATCATGCACAGAAAATGAGAATGCACTAAGCCTTGGAGCATGGTCTGACCTTTTAATGCAGCAGTTTGAAGGCTTCTTTACAATTGGAAGTTACTAACTAGCAATCAATCTCCATTCGTAGGAGAAGAGGATGTTTTCTATCCCATTTGGCATTTTTCTCTCGTTAGTTTTTTACTGTTACGCACTGCTGCCTCTCCCTCTGCTTCCTCACTATGTTTATTATGAATTAATAAACAAAATGTATTTGTAATGGGATGTCCTCAAGATACCTGGGTGCAGTGCCAAAGTATCATCTATGTGAAGGGACCACAAAGAGAAAAGCTGCTGTCCAGTAAATGAAGAATCATTTACCATATCACTGACCAAAGTAGAAGAATAAAGAGCAAACCTAAATCTAACTGTAGGACAGTGTAATCTTTTTTGCGTTTGTGTTTAACAGGCTGTGTTTTGTCTTCCAATAATGATATTAATTATATAACATTGCTGGTTTGGTGTGTGTGCTTCCAGAATTCTAGGTACCCCAAATAATGAGGTGTGGCCAGACGTAGAGTCGCTACCTGACTACAAGAATACTTTCCCCAAGTGGAAGTCTGGCAATCTGGGAAGCATGGTTAAGAATCTGGACAAGAATGGCATCGACCTGCTTGGGGTGAGCTGAGATTCCCATTTACATGACTAAGGCAAAATAAACTATCAGAGTGACACACTTTTCTGTTTATCTTTCTGTCATTTAGAAAATGCTCACCTATGACCCTCTGAAGAGGATTTCTGCACGCCAGGCTATGACTCACCCCTATTTTGATGATTTGGATAAGACTACTCTACCTGCAAGCAACCTTAAGAGCTAAACAGTAACCAACTCTTGTGTTACACCTGACTAAACCTCAAACCAAACAAGTGACATCAGGCCCAAAATGGGTTATATGCTGTGGTGTCTAAATTAAAATGGACTAGAATTCTCAGTCTCACTCGTTTGGAGGAATTCAAAATTCCAAACTCGGTTCCCAGTGCAACAAATCTATATTTGACCTGAAAGCTCTTTACTGCACTGATGCAGACTTTTCAATCTGATGATAATGCAATACTCCTTTTCCTAATGTATGTTTACTTTTGTTTGTGTTTTTGTATGTGTTTTTCCTATACTTAGTCTCTGATTAAATGTTCTTTATGTTGGATTTGAATAGACGTGCTGATTTAATGCATCCTCAATAAAGTGCACTTTGTGGGGGCTGAACTATATTTTCTTTTCTGCCCTCTCTCTAAGCCTGTGGTGATCTGTCGAGATCAATGTTAGTGAGTTACAAACATCAGTTATCAAAAAAAAGTGTACAAATAATAACAGCAAATCATTTCGTATTAAAATGATAAATCCAAAGTGCAGCCATACGTCCTACTGCAAAATTCAATAAAAATTTCAGATAAAGTTAGCTGGAAGAGTAAATAGACTAGAAATTTTTTAGCTCAGTGTCTCAAATCTCTTGCTTTCTGTATGCAGCCATGAGTGTATTTGGGCATTCAAAGAAACTAGTGATTAAACAAGGAATGTATACAAATTCTTTGTTATAAAGTCTGTCCACTTGGTGGCCATCTTGGTATTGCTCCTGTGCGGTTATTTTCAGTCACAGAAAACCAGGCTCCTCTCTTCTAGATGGACTTGAAATCAGTAAATGTAATGCAAATAAACAGGGGTCCTTGACTCAAGTAAGAATATAAAACACATTTAAAGGTAGCTCTGACTACTGTACATGCTCCTTTCCCTATAAAAAGCAAAGTTTTGATACCAACTTTGATTGTTTCTATGGTAACTGATTGTCTTCCCAAAGAGTAGGCCAAGAGCAAAATATAATGGCTTCTACATCCTATGTAGTGCACTATATGGGCAAGAAGTATTTATTTTATTTATTTATTTTTTTATCTAAATTTTAGCTAATCAGGTTATTACAGTTCACAAATATTCATCTCTGTCCGGGTCTAAGTTGAAGTGAAAGACATAAGTAATGTTTTAGACAGAATGCTGCTTTAAATAGACTATATTACTGAATATGAAGATTATATGTAGCTACTCTGTTTTTACAGATATATCCATGTCTAATCTAATCCACAATAAAATGTTGATTTTATTGTGTTTTCTTGGGAAATTTGACTGTTGCTTGTGGCATGGGGGGGGAAACCTTACAGCATAGTGTGTCAATAATTAGAAATCTAGTTATATACTAGTTAGGAGTGCTTTATATCTGTATATGAGCTATAAAAGTATACCATAAATGGTGGCAGTATGACTGTCATGTAGGTGCAGTAAAAGTAAGCACTATACTCCTTGTGGATAAGTCCACTTGTCCTCATCATTTTATAGAAGGTGGATCATACTTTATATAGACCTCTGTGGAACTAGTACAGACATATGTGGTTAATGTATTTACATTTATGGCACTTGACGGATGCCCTTATCCAGAGTTATTTACAGAAGTGCTTTAAAGTCTCTATAAATAAATACATCCTCATATTGGTTCACTATGTTAAGGACTAAGTACTATCAGTCTAAAGACCCTGCTGGGGAGATTATTAAAGTATGAAAAAACGCATAAGACACGGATTTAATTGCTAATTTAAGTACTTCATGAAGAGGTAGGTCTTTAGTCTTCGTTTGAAGGCTCAGTTGTTCGGATATGCAGGGGAAATTCATTCCACCTCCTTGGCGCTAGCACAGAGAAGAACCTTGATGGGTACCTTACTTTTACCCTAAGAGATGGTGGGTCCAACTGAGCAATGCAGGAGGATCAGAGTCAGAGTGGTGTGAGATGGTGAGATCTCATAGTTGTCCAGGGAGATCACAAGATCTCATCCTGACATGGAGATGCATCATTACCCTTGCTGTCATTAATGCAGTTGCCACATGACCATATGTTATGGATTCATTAATGATGGTAGAGACGAAGGGGAGGAAGTCTTGTGAGATGGTCTGGAGCATTGTGGAAAAGATGGGATGCAACAGGCAGGTGTTGGGATTGCAGCATGAATTGCAGAATCTCTTGTTGATCAAGGAGAAAAATTTGTCCAGGAAAGAGAAGGGGAATCCTGATCTTTTTTTTTTTTTTTTTTTTTTTAAGTAGAAGTCAGGGTAGGAGTTAATGTCTGGTAGATATTTTCAATTTTCAAATTTCCAATCAAAAAAATTGGCAAAGTTGTCAGCAGTCAGTGAGGATGGTGAAGGAGTAGCTAGCAGGTTAAAAGAGTTAAGAAAAGATGCTGTAGAGCTTGCAAGGATCTTGTGCAGAAGCTTGCAGCTTTCAGTCTTGCTTACAGTCTAGGCGAGAAGGAAATTAGTCCCAGCTTCTTCTTACCATTCTTCGTATTTTCACAGTTGGTGGTGCTATGGTACTTCCACAACACATTTCACATGTCTTTCAAAATAAATCTCAATTCATGAACAACTAGCTTAGCTAAAGAAATGCACAAGAACATAATTAATTATCAAGTGAAGCTAGGTTTGTTGGATGCAAATAAACCAGTAGGAATGCAGTTACTGCACTTCCAATGAAATTTGTTTATATAGTCTTAATTGATTTGTGTCTATTACTGCTCTTATTGAATATAGTATTTCACCTATTTTACTTTGACCAGTAAATGGGGAGCAATTGTTCTGATTAGTAGTTTTATTTTTAGTAGCAGATAGATAGCCCTGTGGTGACTTTTATTGCAAGCATGGAAAATCAATCATCCAAACAGATTTTTTAGCTCAGGTGTTCCAAAATTTGGGGTCATGACCAGGAACATGGGGTTGCTTGATTTACAAATGGGATCATGAGAGAGAGCTTCAATCTCCACTTTAGTTTTATTAATTTGTTTTACATTTAGTTTATAGTAGAAATATCGCTCTATGAAAAAAAGGAATTTATGTGCTAATCTTTGGAAATGTCACTGGTAGTCACATTTAAACAATCCACATTTAAATAAAAAGTATATGTGCAATTTTAGTCTTTTTCTATTTTAGTCTATCCTGACATGCCGTGTGCTAGCATAGGAATGTCCTACTACTAGCACAAACTGGTTTTCCTATTAAAACATAGAAATTGATCTTTTACACATCACTGGTCACGGCAATCTACCTGACTACAAATTAATGCTTTCACCTTATTTGGGTAGTCTATAGATCTACTAATCATCAGAAACTATAAACTGGACTACCAAATGAGGTGAAAGCATTAATTGGTAGTCAGTTGATTAGCTACTAAACACAAACAAGCATAATCTGGACCATCATAAAAGAGTAAAAGAAAAATAAGGACAAAGGTCTGAGACAATAGTCTGTAGATTGTGTATACTGTAGACTATTTACTAAATTGCTGATGTGTTCAGAATTAGTTGAAAAAATAGTTGATGCTGATCACCTGACTGGTTGTTGACAATCTATAGATTTATGACAGCCTGTATATTCTCAAAATATCAGACTTTTGCGTCCTTTCAAAGTTCATTCATATAAAGTCCTTTTTTTGAGGTCCATCTACTCAAGATAGCAATCATTATTCATCACAAACTGAGAAATCTGCTCCCTGTTATGTAGTGTAACGTGACACTTCTTGTTTTCTCTCTGTATAAGGAGGATAACGTGGGGAGAGTCTGTCAGAATCTAGCCAGTGTGCACGGTGTTAGTTTGCTCAAACCTGCTTTAACATTAGTGCTTATGTCACCAAGTTCCCCTACAGGAAGTATAGAGGCTTGTGTAACTTTTGGTAAGAAGCTGAAGGTATTTAATTGTTTATGTTTTTAATTTGGAATATTGTGCATGTCAATTCCCATACATACAGGTGAATCTCAAAAATTTGTATGTCATGGAAAAGTTCATTTTTTTCTTTTAATTCAAAAAGTGGAAGTTTAATATATTCTAGATTCATTACACATCAAGTGAAATATTTTGTGGCTTTTTTGTTTTAATCTTGAGGATTACGGCTTACAGCTCATGGAAATAAAAAAAAAAATCCAGTTACATAAAATAATAGAATAAAGAATTTACAATACAGAAATTTCGACCTTCTGAAAGGTATGTTAATTTATGCACTCAGTACATGGTCGGGGCTCCTTTTGCAGAATTACTGCATCAATTGACTTGACTTGAGAAGAGACAGTGAACCAAAACCAGGAGATGATAAGGCACCCCAAATCAGCAATGAGTATAGTGAACACAATCAACTGAGAAACTGTAGCAGTTGTCCTATATGGTCTAGCGTTCAGGGTTCTTGTTTTTCCACACAGGTGGCCGGGGTTTGACTCCCGGTATGAGAAAGGTGGTTTATTGTATCGCCCAAGTTGAAATTAGCTTAGCTTTTTCAGCTGAATGCTTGACTTAATTGAAATGAAAGCATAAGTAGTTAAGTTCTCATTTCCACAAGGAAATCCTAAGGTTGAGCATGTCTGGTGACCTCTAGCCCTTTTCCTCTGGAAAAGCACAAGTAGATTGGATAACACCTCTACCAGCTTTCCATGGGACAATGGCACAATGGCTAACGTGTCTGACTACGGGTCAGGAGATTCTAGGTCCAACTCCTGGTTGGCTCAGTTCCCCTTTACCTCACTCCAAAGGTGTGCCTTTGAAACCCACGCTGGAAGCTGAGTTTCTGGCAGACCATTCATAATCTCTGGAATGCTGCGAGTCATGATCCTACTCAAGTCAGCACGTTGGCTTCCAAGTTTGCCATGTAGAAAGCAAAACCAGGCAGGCCGAAAGTGTGCTGGTGACTCCTGCTTGTCGTCCAGCAACTGATTTTCTGGCAGTGTAACAGGTCTGCGAATGTCATAACATAGTGGTTAGTACTACATGGCCCTGGAAACCGCGGTTGACAGCGCTGCATTTTCTCATTTTCCTGAGCCGTAGCAGATGTCCCATATGGTCTAGCGGTCAGGATTCTTGGTTTTCACCCAGGCGGCCCGGGTCCGACTCACGGTATGGGAACGCTGGTTTCTCGTATGGCCCAAGTTGAAGTTAGTTTAGCTTCTCCAGCTGAAGGCTTGACTTAATAGAAATGAAAGCGTAAGTAGTTAGCTTCTCATTTCCACGAGCTTTCTGTGGGCCAGTGGTGCAATGTATGGATCAGAAGATTCCAGCATCAACTCCTGGAGGATTTGCTTTAGCTCTCTCTTACCCCGTCCAACATTCAATTCAATTCAATTCAATTTTATTTGTATAGCGCTTTTTACAATAGACATTGTCTCAAAGCAGCTTTACAGAAATATCAACATGGTATACAGATATTAAAGGTGTGAATTTATCCCAACTGAGCAAGCCACTGAGTGGCGACGGTGGCAAGGAAAAACTCCCTAAGATGTTTTAAGAGGAAGAAACCTTGAGAGGAACCCGACTCAGAAGGGAACCCATCCTCATCTGGGTAACAATAGATAGTGTGAAAAAGTTCATTATGGATTCATATGAAGTCTGTATGGCCTTAGGAGCAGCCGTAGTCCCAGCAGTCTGGAATTAGAGAAGATTTGAGCTCCATCCAGAGGCAGAAAGGATCTGGATCTCTAGTATCTCCATAAATTCGTGCGGGGCTCGGCGAAAGGAGAGAGGGAGAAAAAAGATTATTATGACTGCGAAGTAGTAGAACAGAATCTAGTCAGGGTAGGCTTGAGTAAACAAATACGTTTTAAGCCTAGACTTAAACACTGAGACAGTGTCTGAGTCCCGAACAGTAATAGGAAGACTGTTCCATAACTGTGGGGCTCTATAAGCGAAAGCTCTCCCCCCTGCTGTAGCCTTCACTATTCGAGGTACCGTCAAATAGCCTGCATCTTTTGATCTAAGTAGGCGTGGCGGATCATATAAAACCAAAAGGTCGCTTAGATATTGTGGCGCAAGACCGTTTAGTGCTTTATAGGTGAATAAAAGTATTTTATAGTTAATGCGAGATTTTACTGGGAGCCAATGCAGTATTGATAATATCGGTGTGATATGGTCGTATCTTCTAGTTCTAGTTAGGACTCTAGCAGCTGCATTCTGGACTAACTGGAGCTTATTTATATTCCTACTGGAACATCCAGACAGTAAGGCGTTACAGTAATCTAATCTAGAGGTGACGAATGCATGAACTAGTATTTCCGCATCATGTAGTGACAATATGTTTCTTATTTTAGAAATATTTCTGAGATGAAAGAAAGCTATCCTAGTAATATTATCTACATGAGCATCAAATGATAGACTGGAGTCAATAATCACTCCAAGGTCTTTAACTGCTGTACATGATGAAACAGAAAGACCATCCAGAGTAACCATGTGATCAGAAAGATTACTTCTAGCTACACGTGGGCCTAATAAAAGTATTTCTGTTTTATCAGAATTAAGTAGAAGGAAATTAGTTAACATCCAATGTCTAATGTCCTTTACACAATCCTCAACTTTACTAAGCTTCTGTCTGTCCTCTGGCTTTGCTGAAACATACAACTGCGTATCATCAGCATAACAGTGGAAGCTAATTCCATGTTTACGAATAATTTGACCTAGGGGTAGCATATATAAAGTAAAGAGCAGTGGGCCTAAAACAGAACCCTGTGGAACTCCAAAAGTAACTTCAGTACGCATGGAGAAATCACCATTTACATCTACGAACTGATAACGATCGGTCAGATAAGACCTGAGCCAGGAGAGGACTGTTCCCTTAATACCAACAACATTTTCTAATCTATCAAGGAGAATAGTGTGATCAATAGTATCAAAAGCTGCACTAAGGTCGAGTAACACAAGCAGCGAGACACAACCCTGATCGTAGGTCAGTAGAAGGTCATTTACCACTTTAACTAACGCTGTCTCTGTGCTATGATGAGGTCTAAATCCTGACTGATACATTTCATGAATGTTATTCCTATCTAAGTACGAGCATAACTGCTTTGCTACAACCTTTTCTAAAATCTTAGACATGAAGGGGAGATTTGATATTGGTCTATAGCTGGACAACTGAGACGGGTCAAGATCAGGTTTTTTAATCAAGGGTTTAATAACTGCTAACTTAAGTGATTTAGGTACATAGCCAGTGCTTAGGGAAGAATTGATTATATTTAAAAGTGGTTCAATTACTCCTGGACAAATCTGTTTAAACAAACATGTAGGTACGGGATCTAGTATGCAAGTTGATGAATTGGCTGAAGAGATTAATGTAGCTAGTTCGGTCTCTCTAAGCGGAGCAAAACACTCTAAACATTGATCTGATATTGCTACATTGTCATGTAATGGGTTTGTTACAGTACTGTCCGGTTTTAATTTAATGGCCTGTATTTCACGTCTAATATTTTCAACCTTATCAATGAAAAATTTCATGAAATCTTCACTGCTATGTAATGATTGAGTGTTTCTCTCTGTAGTGGTTTTATTCCTAGTTAATTTTGCTACTGTGTCGAAGAGGAATCTAGAATTGTTTTTGTTGTCTCCTATTAAGGTGGAGAAATAGATATTTCTAGCATCGCCAAGAGATTTCCTATATTTCAGTAGGCTCTCCTTCCATGCTGTTTGAAATATCACCAGTTTGGTTTGACGCCATTCACGTTCTAATTGTCGAGTTGTCTGTGTTAAGGTTCGCGTTTGATCGTTATACCAGGGTGCAAATTTTTTTTGTCTAATTATTTTTCTTTTGAGTGGAGCCACTCTATCTAGCGTGTAGCGGAGTGTTGACTCCAAGCTTTCAGTCGCCTGATCGAGTTCTATGGGATCTGACGGTGATCCAAATCTAATTGATGTTTCTGCGAGGTTATTTATGAAGCTCGGTGCAGTAGCTGATGTGTAGGTACGTTTTACGCGGTAGCGAGGCGAGGTGGAAATATTATGGTCAATATGTATTATGAACGAGATAAGATAATGGTCTGAGACAACTTCAGACTGAGGAAAAATTATAATATTTTCTATACTTAGTCCGTATGTTAGTATGAGGTCAAGAGTGTGACCACCATTATGAGTAGGCCCGATTACGTTCTGATTAATCCCTACTGCATCTAAGATGGACACAACCGCTAATCTTAGAGGGTCTTCCAGGTTATCAAAATGAATATTAAAGTCTCCGACGATTAATGCTTTATCTACAGACACAACCAGGTTTGAGACAAAGTCTGCAAATTCACTAAGAAAGTCAGTATATGGCCCTGGGGGCCTGTAAATAATAATTAGAGAAATTGACTTATTTTTTGTGGCTACATAACTTATACTGGTATAAAGAATTTCAAAAGAATTAAATTCATGCTTAGGTTTTTGTGTGACGACTAGATTTTTACTATGGATGAGACCAACACCTCCTCCTCTACCAGTTGAACGAGGCTGATGTACATAACTGTATCCAGGAGGACTGGCTTCATTTAATGCTATGTACTCGTTTGGTTTAATCCAAGTTTCTGTTAAACACATTAAATTACATTCCTGATCAGTAATGATGTCGTTAACAATAAGAGCCTTAGACGCAAGAGATCTAATGTTTTCTGCTCCACGTCTGTATGTGGGAAGAGGTCCAGAGACGATGATCTTCGCGGTGGGTGATCTGCCTCGTACCGTCTCTATCAGGCTGGAGAAGTCCCTCTTCAGAACCTCCGTCTGCCGCAGCCTGGTGTCGTTCGTCCCCGCGTGCAGCACAACCGCTCCAATGCGCTCGTCCTTCTTCAGGATCCCGGATACCTGCGCAGCGACATCAAGGACACAAGCACCAGAAAAACAGTGTGTGCGCACCTTACCTTTAGATGAGGCTACACGGACGTTCCGCACAATGGAGTCCCCGACGATCACAGCGTTGGGTCTGGTCTGACGGAGAGGGGCGAAGCGGTTCCTGGTTGGAATCTCGAACACCGGAGGTGGAGAGGGTCCAGCCCGCGCCTTCCGCCGCTGGTTCACCCAAGGCCCGAGGTGTGTTGGCGCCGGCGTGACGGAGACCACGGCTGGGAAAGTCCTAGGTGCACGGTCCCTGCACAGAGAAACACATGGCGTAGAGGGGCTGGGAGTGGAAATACCACGCTGTGTGCTTACCTTGGATATGTGGGCAGAGGCACAAGATGTTTCCAGCGCAGTTTGTCGCTCCAGCAGCTGGGCCTGCTTGTCGAGTAGGCCGCGGATCTGCTTCTCCACATCCTCCAGTTCCAGCCGCACCATGTGAAGCTCGAGCGAGTCCTCATCTGCACTCAAAACCGGAGAGACAGCAGACATATTTGTTTTTTAAATAGAACAGCGGTAAATGAGAAATGTCAAACGTAAACAAGGCTAGCGGTAGGTGATGCTAGCGGGCTACGGGCTACAAGCTAGTCGCAAGCTAGTCGCGAATGTTTGTAAAAAAAAATAATAGCGTTAGCTCGAAGGGTGCTGCTTCCTCAGTGACACTTCAGGTTGCCAGATACTCTGACTGTCAACATCCTAGCCTGGTCTGATCGTTAACTCTAATAAACTAGCAAAGCTGCCACTCTGAATCTGGCTGTAGTAGCCCCTTTTCAGGGGTGAGGTTGGTCTCAACGTCCCTGGATCAAACCTGTGCAAAGTGAAATGAGGCTGCTTTTCACTACAGCAGGCAAAAGGTGTGCCTCTTCATCCAGCATATGGTTTTCTGTCAAAAAAAAAACAAAACTTATCGGGCTACGGGAGGTTGATGTGCCTGAGGTTCATTTTCTCACACAACAGCCTGCATGTTTCCAATAAAGGTCAAAATCAGATTGCAAGATTTTGTTAGAAGTTAGGTGGGAATTTGCATTTACCTAGTACAGGTTGCCTTGCTATGAGTATAGCACACGCCATCAACATTTCTCACTGTACCAGGCCAAAAGAAGTGCCAGAATGTCCCACGCTGCATCTAGCAGTTGATTTTCTGGCCGAGTGGCACCCACGCCAAGCCCCGAAGTGTGGAGTGCGGTGATCGTATAGTGGTTAGTACTCTGCGTTGTGGTCGCAGCAACCCCGGTCCGAATCCGGGTCACGGCATGGAGTTTTCTACCTCACCCCTGAATCCTAAGGTTGAGCGTGTCTTGTGACCTCTAGCCCTTTTCCTCTGGAAAAGCACAAGTAGATCAGATATCACCTCTGATCCAAGGGCCAGTGGTGCAATGGATAACGCGTCTGACTACGAATCAGGAGATTCTAGGTCCAACTCCTGGTTGGCTCAGTCCCCTTTCACCTCACTCCAAAGGTGTGCCTTTGCAACCCACTCTGGCAACTGAGTTTCCAGCAGACCACTCATAATCTCTGGAATGCTGCGAGTCATGATCCTGCTCAAATCAGCGCGCTGACTTCCAAGTTTGCCAAACCCCGGTTGGAACGCGATTGACAGCGCTGCATTTTCTCATTTTCCTGAGCCGTAGCAGCTGTTCCATATGGTCTAGCGGTCAGGATTCTTGGTTTTCACCCAGGCGGCCCGGGTTCGACTCCTGGTATGGGAACGCTGGTTTCTTGTATGGCCCAAGTTGAAGTTAGTTTAGCTTCTCCAGCTGAAGGCTTGACTTAATAGAAATGAAAGCATAAGTAGTTAGCTTCTCATTTCCACGAGCTTTCTGTGGGCCAGTGGTGCAATGTATGGATCAGAAGATTCCAGCATCAACTCCTGGAGGATTTGCTTTAGCTCTCTCTTACCCCGTCCAACATTCAATTCAATTCAATTCAATTTTATTTGTATAGCGCTTTTTACAATAGACATTGTCTCAAAGCAGCTTTACAGAAATATCAACATGGTATACAGATATTAAAGGTGTGAATTTATCCCAACTGAGCAAGCCACTGAGTGGCGACGGTGGCAAGGAAAAACTCCCTAAGATGTTTTAAGAGGAAGAAACCTTGAGAGGAACCCGACTCAGAAGGGAACCCATCCTCATCTGGGTAACAATAGATAGTGTGAAAAAGTTCATTATGGATTCATATGAAGTCTGTATGGCCTTAGGAGCAGCCGTAGTCCCAGCAGTCTGGAATTAGAGAAGATTTGAGCTCCATCCAGAGGCAGAAAGGATCTGGATCTCTAGTATCTCCATAAATTCGTGTGGGGCTCGGCGAAAGGAGAGAGGGAGAAAAAAGATTATTATGACTGCGAAGTAGTAGAACAGAATCTAGTCAGGGTAGGCTTGAGTAAACAAATACGTTTTAAGCCTAGACTTAAACACTGAGACAGTGTCTGAGTCCCGAACAGTAATAGGAAGACTGTTCCATAACTGTGGGGCTCTATAAGCGAAAGCTCTCCCCCCTGCTGTAGCCTTCACTATTCGAGGTACCGTCAAATAGCCTGCATCTTTTGATCTAAGTAGGCGTGGCGGATCATATAAAACCAAAAGGTCGCTTAGATATTGTGGCGCAAGACCGTTTAGTGCTTTATAGGTGAATAAAAGTATTTTATAGTTAATGCGAGATTTTACTGGGAGCCAATGCAGTATTGATAATATCGGTGTGATATGGTCGTATCTTCTAGTTCTAGTTAGGACTCTAGCAGCTGCATTCTGGACTAACTGGAGCTTATTTATATTCCTACTGGAACATCCAGACAGTAAGGCGTTACAGTAATCTAATCTAGAGGTGACGAATGCATGAACTAGTATTTCCGCATCATGTAGTGACAATATGTTTCTTATTTTAGAAATATTTCTGAGATGAAAGAAAGCTATCCTAGTAATATTATCTACATGAGCATCAAATGATAGACTGGAGTCAATAATCACTCCAAGGTCTTTAACTGCTGTACATGATGAAACAGAAAGACCATCCAGAGTAACCATGTGATCAGAAAGATTACTTCTAGCTACACGTGGGCCTAATAAAAGTATTTCTGTTTTATCAGAATTAAGTAGAAGGAAATTAGTTAACATCCAATGTCTAATGTCCTTTACACAATCCTCAACTTTACTAAGCTTCTGTCTGTCCTCTGGCTTTGCTGAAACATACAACTGCGTATCATCAGCATAACAGTGGAAGCTAATTCCATGTTTACGAATAATTTGACCTAGGGGTAGCATATATAAAGTAAAGAGCAGTGGGCCTAAAACAGAACCCTGTGGAACTCCAAAAGTAACTTCAGTACGCATGGAGAAATCACCATTTACATCTACGAACTGATAACGATCGGTCAGATAAGACCTGAGCCAGGAGAGGACTGTTCCCTTAATACCAACAACATTTTCTAATCTATCAAGGAGAATAGTGTGATCAATAGTATCAAAAGCTGCACTAAGGTCGAGTAACACAAGCAGCGAGACACAACCCTGATCGTAGGTCAGTAGAAGGTCATTTACCACTTTAACTAACACTGTCTCTGTGCTATGATGAGGTCTAAATCCTGACTGATACATTTCATGAATGTTATTCCTATCTAAGTACGAGCATAACTGCTTTGCTACAACCGTTTCTAAAATCTTAGACATGAAGGGGAGATTTGATATTGGTCTATAGCTGGACAACTGAGACGGGTCAAGATCAGGTTTTTTAATCAAGGGTTTAATAACTGCTAACTTAAGTGATTTAGGTACATAGCCAGTGCTTAGGGAAGAATTGATTATATTTAAAAGTGGTTCAATTACTCCTGGACAAATCTGTTTAAACAAACATGTAGGTACGGGATCTAGTATGCAAGTTGATGAATTGGCTGAAGAGATTAATGTAGCTAGTTCGGTCTCTCTAAGCGGAGCAAAACACTCTAAACATTGATCTGATATTGCTACATTGTCATGTAATGGGTTTGTTACAGTACTGTCCGGTTTTAATTTAATGGCCTGTATTTCACGTCTAATATTTTCAACCTTATCAATGAAAAATTTCATGAAATCTTCACTGCTATGTAATGATTGAGTGTTTCTCTCTGTAGTGGTTTTATTCCTAGTTAATTTTGCTACTGTGTCGAAGAGGAATCTAGAATTGTTTTTGTTGTCTCCTATTAAGGTGGAGAAATAGATTTTTCTAGCATCGCCAAGAGATTTCCTATATTTCAGTAGGCTCTCCTTCCATGCCGTTTGAAATATCACCAGTTTGGTTTGACGCCATTCACGTTCTAATTGTCGAGTTGTCTGTGTTAAGGTTCGCGTTTGATCGTTATACCAGGGTGCAAATTTTTTTTGTCTAATTATTTTTCTTTTGAGTGGAGCCACTCTATCTAGCGTGTAGCGGAGTGTTGACTCCAAGCTTTCAGTCGCCTGATCGAGTTCTATGGGATCTGACGGTGATCCAAATCTAATTGATGTTTCTGCGAGGTTATTTATGAAGCTCGGTGCAGTAGCTGATGTGTAGGTACGTTTTACGCGGTAGCGAGGCGAGGTGGAAATATTATGGTCAATATGTATTATGAACGAGATAAGATAATGGTCTGAGACAACTTCAGACTGAGGAAAAATTATAATATTTTCTATACTTAGTCCGTATGTTAGTATGAGGTCAAGAGTGTGACCACCATTATGAGTAGGCCCGATTACGTTCTGATTAATCCCTACTGCATCTAAGATGGACACAACCGCTAATCTTAGAGGGTCTTCCAGGTTATCAAAATGAATATTAAAGTCTCCGACGATTAATGCTTTATCTACAGACACAACCAGGTTTGAGACAAAGTCTGCAAATTCACTAAGAAATTCAGTATATGGCCCTGGGGGTCTGTAAATAATAATTAGAGGAATTGACTTATTTTTTGTGGCTACATAACTTATACTGGTATAAAGAATTTCAAAAGAATTAAATTCATGCTTAGGTTTTTGTGTGACGACTAGATTTTTACTATGGATGAGACCAACACCTCCTCCTCTACCAGTTGAACGAGGCTGATGTACATAACTGTATCCAGGAGGACTGGCTTCATTTAATGCTATGTACTCGTTTGGTTTAATCCAAGTTTCTGTTAAACACATTAAATTACATTCCTGATCAGTAATGATGTCGTTAACAATAAGAGCCTTAGACGCAAGAGATCTAATGTTTAATAGTCCTAGCCTCAGATCAAAAGTGCTGGCTGTGCATTCAATATGATTTAATTTTATGTTAATTAGGTTACGAAGATAGACTTTCCGAGATTTTCTATATATTTGTATAGCTCGGGGAACAGACACAGTCTCTATAGTATGTATTACCGGTGCCAGATTTTTAATTGAACATTGATAATACTGAATGTTGTTATTATTGGAAGATGTACTTACGGTAGGCAGTCACTTTGAGTGTATCGCCTTGGAGATGTTGTCTGACAGCAGTTCCGCTCCAAGGCTGCTGGGGTGCAGGCCATCAGGACGAAACAACCTAGGTCGCTCCCAGAACAGATTCCAGTTATTGACAAACACCAGATTCTGCTCATTACACCAAGAGACTAACCAATCATTTAATGCTAGAAGTCTACTGAACTTTTCTGCTCCACGTCTGTATGTGGGAAGAGGTCCAGAGACGATGATCTTCGCGGTGGGTGATCTGCCTCGTACCGTCTCTATCAGGCTGGAGAAGTCCCTCTTCAGAACCTCCGTCTGCCGCAGCCTGGTGTCGTTCGTCCCCGCGTGCAGCACAACCGCTCCAATGCGCTCGTCCTTCTTCAGGATCCCGGATACCTGCGCAGCGACATCAAGGACACAAGCACCAGAAAAACAGTGTGTGCGCACCTTACCTTTAGATGAGGCTACACGGACGTTCCGCACAATGGAGTCCCCGACGATCACAGCGTTGGGTCTGGTCTGACGGAGAGGGGCGAAGCGGTTCCTGGTAGGAATCTCGAACACCGGAGGTGGAGAGGGTCCAGCCCGCGCCTTCCGCCGCTGGTTCACCCAAGGCCCGAGGTGTGTTGGCGCCGGCGTGACGGAGACCACGGCTGGGAAAGTCCTAGGTGCACGGTCCCTGCACAGAGAAACACATGGCGTAGAGGGGCTGGGAGTGGAAATACCACGCTGTGTGCTTACCTTGGATATGTGGGCAGAGGCACAAGATGTTTCCAGCGCAGTTTGTCGCTCCAGCAGCTGGGCCTGCTTGTCGAGTAGGCCGCGGATCTGCTTCTCCACATCCTCCAGTTCCAGCCGCACCATGTGAAGCTCGAGCGAGTCCTCATCTGCACTCAAAACCGGAGAGACAGCAGACATATTTGTTTTTTAAATAGAACAGCGGTAAATGAGAAATGTCAAACGTAAACAAGGCTAGCGGTAGGTGATGCTAGCGGGCTACGGGCTACAAGCTAGTCGCAAGCTAGTCGCGAATGTTTGTAAAAAAAAATAATAGCGTTAGCTCGAAGGGTGCTGCTTCCTCAGTGACACTTCAGGTTGCCAGATACTCTGACTGTCAACATCCTAGCCTGGTCTGATCGTTACCTCTAATAAACTAGCAAAGCTGCCACTCTGAATCTGGCTGTAGTAGCCCCTTTTCAGGGGTGAGGTTGGTCTCAACGTCCCTGGATCAAACCTGTGCAAAGTGAAATGAGGCTGCTTTTCACTACAGCAGGCAAAAGGTGTGCCTCTTCATCCAGCATATGGTTTTCTGTCAAAAAAAAAACAAAACTTATCGGGCTACGGGAGGTTGATGTGCCTGAGGTTCATTTTCTCACACAACAGCCTGCATGTTTCCAATAAAGGTCAAAATCAGATTGCAAGATTTTGTTAGAAGTTAGGTGGGAATTTGCATTTACCTAGTACAGGTTGCCTTGCTATGAGTATAGCACACGCCATCAACATTTCTCACTGTACCAGGCCAAAAGAAGTGCCAGAATGTCCCACGCTGCATCTAGCAGTTGATTTTCTGGCCGAGTGGCACCCACGCCAAGCCCCGAAGTGTGGAGTGCGGTGATCGTATAGTGGTTAGTACTCTGCGTTGTGGTCGCAGCAACCCCGGTCCGAATCCGGGTCACGGCATAGAGTTTTCTACCTCACCCCTGAATCCTAAGGTTGAGCGTGTCTTGTGACCTCTAGCCCTTTTCCTCTGGAAAAGCACAAGTAGATCAGATATCACCTCTGATCCAAGGGCCAGTGGTGCAATGGATAACGCGTCTGACTACGACTCAGGAGATTCTAGGTCCAACTCCTGGTTGGCTCAGTCCCCTTTCACCTCACTCCAAAGGTGTGCCTTTGCAACCCACTCTGGCAACTGAGTTTCCAGCAGACCACTCATAATCTCTGGAATGCTGCGAGTCATGATCCTACTCAAGTCAGTGCGCTGGCTTCCAAGTTTGACCAACAGCGCTGCATTTTCTCGTTTTCCTGAAAGAAGTGCCAAAATGTCCCACGCTGCATCTAGCAGTTGATTTTCTGGCCAAGTGGCAACCCTCCCGAGCCCCGAAGTGTGGAGTGCCGTGATCGTATAGTGGTTAGTACTCTGCGTTGTGGTCGCAGCAACCCCGGTTCGAATCCGGGTCACGGCATAGAGTTTTCTACCTCACCCCTGAATCCTAAGGTTGAGCATGTCTTGCGACCTCTAGCCCTTTTCCGCTGGAAAAGCACAAGTAGATCGGATATCACCTCTGCCAGTTTTCCATGGGCCAGTGGCGCAATGGATAACGCGTCTGACTACGGATCAGAAGCTTCTAGGTTCAACTCCTGGCTGGCTCAGTTCCCTTTTACCTCACTCCAAAGGTGTGCCTTTGCAACCCACTCTGGCAGCTGAGTTTCGGGCATACCACTCATAATCTCTGGAATGCTGCGAGTCATGATCCTGCTCAAATCAGCGCGCTGACTTCCAAGTTTGCCAAACCCCGGTTGGAACGCGATTGACAGCGCTGCATTTTCTCATTTTCCTGAGCCGTAGCAGATGTCCCATATGGTCTAGCGGTCAGGATTCTTGGTTTTCACCCAGGCGGCCCGCGTCCGACTCCCGGTATGGGAACGGTGGTTTCTTGTATGGCCCATGTTGAAGTTAGTTTAGCTTCTCCAGCTGAAGGCTTGACTTAACATCCTGGCCCGGTCTGATCGTTAACTCTAATAAACTAGTGTTGTGGATAAAAAATGTCATAAAATAAACATAAGGGAGACCTAGCATCCAGCAAAGGGGAGAAGAAGAAAAGACGGGCACCTAGACACATAGAAGCGGGATTAGGCGGACATTGACAAATTGGAATTACACTTTAAAGATCTTTAAGAGCAGTAATAGTCAAAAAAAGTCAAAAAGAGGTATACGAGCTGAGCTGAGGAGGGCTAAAACACACACACACACACACACACACACACACACACCCTCGTACAGTCAAGGGCGGGCAAGTAGACATAACACACACACACACCATCTCTCTCACACATACTATTATAACTTTATAAGAATAATAAAAAGGAATATTAAGATATTATAAGGGTAATGTCTTATAATAAAAAGTATATATATATATACTTTTTATAAAAATGCTATTAAGAAGTAGGAAGTACAGTAAACCGGTTTTTCAAGCAGCATATATAATAAGAGATATAGAGTAAATCTGAAAATAAAAACTAGAAATACAGGAAAATATAACTTACTCATGATTCAGATGGTGAAGATTCTCGTCTCGCAAGGAAGGCCTTAATTTTAAGAGAACCATGAAGAGAGCCAGTTATAAGGGTGGCTGGGTCAAACTGCCCCCCCTCGAGATAACGATAAGACCAAGGTCCCTCTAGGTTGTTTAGTCTTGTCCACGTTCTATCCTCTGGGTAATTGAAAAGTGAAGTTTCTGATGCCCTAAGGTAACTGAAAATTCTGGTTTCTGATGCCCTAAGGTAACTGAAAATTCTGGTTTCTGATCCTCTGAGTAACTGGAAACTCTGGGTTTTTATTTTCTGGGTTATTAGAAATGCCTGGGTTCTGATTTTATGTGTAAATTAAAACCCCTGGTTTCAATTCTATGTGTAAGTGAAATAGCCCTTTTCTGGAACATAAGAGTAAGGTAAATGAGCTCTTTTTTAACCCTATTGGTAGTGAGATCATAGTCTTCTTGAAACATATGGGTTATTTAGTATGTAAATACAGTATAAATACTGGAGCTTAAGCTCAGGGTATTGGGATCACCTCTGAGAATTCTCATCGGTGTGGATCTCGTGTGGTGGAACGGAACAATAAAGCTGGACCCTTGCTTCTTCTCACTCACGGCTGCTGTATTTTTTCTATCTCCAACTGGGCTCAGAGGTAGATGTGAGTATTGGCTTCTAAGTTGAATTTTAAATGTTTTTGGGTAATAGGCTAAATTTGAGCCAACACTAGCAAAGCTGCCACTCTGAATCTGGCTGTAGTAGCCTCTTTTTAGGGGTGAGGTTGGTCTCAACGTCCCTGGATCAAACCTGTGCAAAGTGAAATGAGGCTGCTTTTCACTACAGCAGGCAAAAGGTGTGCCTCTTCATCCAGCATATGGTTTTCTGTCAAAAATAAAACAAAACTTATCGGGCTACGGGAGGTTGATGTGCCTGAGGTTCATTTTCTCACACAACAGCCTGCATGTTTCCAATAAAGGTCAAAATCAGATTGCAAGATTTTGTTAGAAGTTAGGTGGGGATTTGCATTTACCTAGTACAGGTTGCCTTGCTATGAGTATAGCACACGCCATCAACATTTCTCACTGTACCAGGCCAAAAGAAGTGCCAGAATGTCCCACGCTGCATCTAGCAGTTGATTCTCTGGCCGAGTGGCACCCATCCCAAGCCCCGAAGTGTGGAGTGCCGTGATCGTAGAGTGGTTAGTACTCTGCGTTGTGGTCGCAGCAACCCCGGTTCGAATCCGGGTCACGGCATAGAGTTTTCTACCTCACCCCTGAATCCTAAGGTTGAGCATGTCTTGCGACCTCTAGCCCTTTTCCTCTGGAAAAGCACAAGTAGATCGGATATCACCTCTGTCCGTTTCCCATGGGCCAGTGGCGCAATGGATAACGCGTCTGACTATGGATCAGAAGATTCTAGGTTCAACTCCTGGCTGGCTCAGTTCCCTTTTACCTCACTCCAAAGGTGTGCCTTTGCAACCCACTCTGGCAGCTGAGTTTCGGGCATACCACTCATAATCTCTGGAATGCTGCGAGTCATGATCCTGCTCAAATCAGCGCGCTGACTTCCAAGTTTGCCAAACCCCGGTTGGAACGCGATTGACAGCGCTGCATTTTCTCATTTTCCTGAGCCGTAGCAGATGTCCCATATGGTCTAGCGGTCAGGATTCTTGGTTTTCACCCAGGCGGCCCGGGTTCGACTCCCGGTATGGGAACGCTGGTTTCTTGTATGGCCCAAGTTGAAGTTAGTTTAGCTTCTCCAGCTGAAGGCTTGACTTAATAGAAATGAAAGCGTAAGTAGTTAGCTTCTCATTTCCACGAGCTTTCTGTGGGCCAGTGGTGCAATGTATGGATCAGAAGATTCCAGCATCAACTCCTGGAGGATTTGCTTTAGCTCTCTCTTACCCCGTCCAACATTCAATTCAATTCAATTCAATTTTATTTGTATAGCGCTTTTTACAATAGACATTGTCTCAAAGCAGCTTTACAGAAATATCAACATGGTATACAGATATTAAAGGTGTGAATTTATCCCAACTGAGCAAGCCACTGAGTGGCGACGGTGGCAAGGAAAAACTCCCTAAGATGTTTTAAGAGGAAGAAACCTTGAGAGGAACCCGACTCAGAAGGGAACCCATCCTCATCTGGGTAACAATAGATAGTGTGAAAAAGTTCATTATGGATTCATATGAAGTCTGTATGGCCTTAGGAGCAGCCGTAGTCCCAGCAGTCTGGAATTAGAGAAGATTTGAGCTCCATCCAGAGGCAGAAAGGATCTGGATCTCTAGTATCTCCATAAATTCGTGCGGGGCTCGGCGAAGGGAGAGAGGGAGAAAAAAGATTATTATGACTGCGAAGTAGTAGAACAGAATCTAGTCAGGGTAGGCTTGAGTAAACAAATACGTTTTAAGCCTAGACTTAAACACTGAGACAGTGTCTGAGTCCCGAACAGTAATAGGAAGACTGTTCCATAACTGTGGGGCTCTATAAGCGAAAGCTCTCCCCCCTGCTGTAGCCTTCACTATTCGAGGTACCGTCAAATAGCCTGCATCTTTTGATCTAAGTAGGCGTGGCGGATCATATAAAACCAAAAGGTCGCTTAGATATTGTGGCGCAAGACCGTTTAGTGCTTTATAGGTGAATAAAAGTATTTTATAGTTAATGCGAGATTTTACTGGGAGCCAATGCAGTATTGATAATATCGGTGTGATATGGTCGTATCTTCTAGTTCTAGTTAGGACTCTAGCAGCTGCATTCTGGACTAACTGGAGCTTATTTATATTCCTACTGGAACATCCAGACAGTAAGGCGTTACAGTAATCTAATCTAGAGGTGACGAATGCATGAACTAGTATTTCCGCATCATGTAGTGACAATATGTTTCTTATTTTAGAAATATTTCTGAGATGAAAGAAAGCTATCCTAGTAATATTATCTACATGAGCATCAAATGATAGACTGGAGTCAATAATCACTCCAAGGTCTTTAACTGCTGTACATGATGAAACAGAAAGACCATCCAGAGTAACCATGTGATCAGAAAGATTACTTCTAGCTACACGTGGGCCTAATAAAAGTATTTCTGTTTTATCAGAATTAAGTAGAAGGAAATTAGTTAACATCCAATGTCTAATGTCCTTTACACAATCCTCAACTTTACTAAGCTTCTGTCTGTCCTCTGGCTTTGCTGAAACATACAACTGCGTATCATCAGCATAACAGTGGAAGCTAATTCCATGTTTACGAATAATTTGACCTAGGGGTAGCATATATAAAGTAAAGAGCAGTGGGCCTAAAACAGAACCCTGTGGAACTCCAAAAGTAACTTCAGTACGCATGGAGAAATCACCATTTACATCTACGAACTGATAACGATCGGTCAGATAAGACCTGAGCCAGGAGAGGACTGTTCCCTTAATACCAACAACATTTTCTAATCTATCAAGGAGAATAGTGTGATCAATAGTATCAAAAGCTGCACTAAGGTCGAGTAACACAAGCAGCGAGACACAACCCTGATCGTAGGTCAGTAGAAGGTCATTTACCACTTTAACTAACGCTGTCTCTGTGCTATGATGAGGTCTAAATCCTGACTGATACATTTCATGAATGTTATTCCTATCTAAGTACGAGCATAACTGCTTTGCTACAACCTTTTCTAAAATCTTAGACATGAAGGGGAGATTTGATATTGGTCTATAGCTGGACAACTGAGACGGGTCAAGATCAGGTTTTTTAATCAAGGGTTTAATAACTGCTAACTTAAGTGATTTAGGTACATAGCCAGTGCTTAGGGAAGAATTGATTATATTTAAAAGTGGTTCAATTACTCCTGGACAAATCTGTTTAAACAAACATGTAGGTACGGGATCTAGTATGCAAGTTGATGAATTGGCTGAAGAGATTAATGTAGCTAGTTCGGTCTCTCTAAGCGGAGCAAAACACTCTAAACATTGATCTGATATTGCTACATTGTCATGTAATGGGTTTGTTACAGTACTGTCCGGTTTTAATTTAATGGCCTGTATTTCACGTCTAATATTTTCAACCTTATCAATGAAAAATTTCATGAAATCTTCACTGCTATGTAATGATTGAGTGTTTCTCTCTGTAGTGGTTTTATTCCTAGTTAATTTTGCTACTGTGTCGAAGAGGAATCTAGAATTGTTTTTGTTGTCTCCTATTAAGGTGGAGAAATAGATTTTTCTAGCATCGCCAAGAGATTTCCTATATTTCAGTAGGCTCTCCTTCCATGCTGTTTGAAATATCACCAGTTTGGTTTGACGCCATTCACGTTCTAATTGTCGAGTTGTCTGTGTTAAGGTTCGCGTTTGATCGTTATACCAGGGTGCAAATTTTTTTTGTCTAATTATTTTTCTTTTGAGTGGAGCCACTCTATCTAGCGTGTAGCGGAGTGTTGACCCCAAGCTTTCAGTCGCCTGATCGAGTTCTATGGGATCTGACGGTGATCCAAATCTAATTGATGTTTCTGCGAGGTTATTTATGAAGCTCGGTGCAGTAGCTGATGTGTAGGTACGTTTTACGCGGTAGCGAGGCGAGGTGGAAATATTATGGTCAATATGTATTATGAACGAGATAAGATAATGGTCTGAGACAACTTCAGACTGAGGAAAAATTATAATATTTTCTATACTTAGTCCGTATGTTAGTATGAGGTCAAGAGTGTGACCACCATTATGAGTAGGCCCGATTACGTTCTGATTAATCCCTACTGCATCTAAGATGGACACAACCGCTAATCTTAGAGGGTCTTCCAGGTTATCAAAATGAATATTAAAGTCTCCGACGATTAATGCTTTATCTACAGACACAACCAGGTTTGAGACAAAGTCTGCAAATTCACTAAGAAAGTCAGTATATGGCCCTGGGGGCCTGTAAATAATAATTAGAGGAATTGACTTATTTTTTGTGGCTACATAACTTATACTGGTATAAAGAATTTCAAAAGAATTAAATTCATGCTTAGGTTTTTGTGTGACGACTAGATTTTTACTATGGATGAGACCAACACCTCCTCCTCTACCAGTTGAACGAGGCTGATGTACATAACTGTATCCAGGAGGACTGGCTTCATTTAATGCTATGTACTCGTTTGGTTTAATCCAAGTTTCTGTTAAACACATTAAATTACATTCCTGATCAGTAATGATGTCGTTAACAATAAGAGCCTTAGACGCAAGAGATCTAATGTTTAATAGTCCTAGCCTCAGATCAAAAGTGCTGGCTGTGCATTCAATATGATTTAATTTTATGTTAATTAGGTTACGAAGATAGACTTTCCGAGATTTTCTATATATTTGTATAGCTCGGGGAACAGACACAGTCTCTATAGTATGTATTACCGGTGCCAGATTTTTAATTGAACATTGATAATACTGAATGTTGTTATTATTGGAAGATGTACTTACGGTAGGCAGTCACTTTGAGTGTATCGCCTTGGAGATGTTGTCTGACAGCAGTTCCGCTCCAAGGCTGCTGGGGTGCAGGCCATCAGGACGAAACAACCTAGGTCGCTCCCAGAACAGATTCCAGTTATTGACAAACACCAGATTCTGCTCATTACACCAAGAGACTAACCAATCATTTAATGCTAGAAGTCTACTGAACTTTTCTGCTCCACGTCTGTATGTGGGAAGAGGTCCAGAGACGATGATCTTCGCGGTGGGTGATCTGCCTCGTACCGTCTCTATCAGGCTGGAGAAGTCCCTCTTCAGAACCTCCGTCTGCCGCAGCCTGGTGTCGTTCGTCCCCGCGTGCAGCACAACCGCTCCAATGCGCTCGTCCTTCTTCAGGATCCCGGATACCTGCGCAGCGACATCAAGGACACAAGCACCAGAAAAACAGTGTGTGCGCACCTTACCTTTAGATGAGGCTACACGGACGTTCCGCACAATGGAGTCCCCGACGATCACAGCGTTGGGTCTGGTCTGACGGAGAGGGGCGAAGCGGTTCCTGGTAGGAATCTCGAACACCGGAGGTGGAGAGGGTCCAGCCCGCGCCTTCCGCCGCTGGTTCACCCAAGGCCCGAGGTGTGTTGGCGCCGGCGTGACGGAGACCACGGCTGGGAAAGTCCTAGGTGCACGGTCCCTGCACAGAGAAACACATGGCGTAGAGGGGCTGGGAGTGGAAATACCACGCTGTGTGCTTACCTTGGATATGTGGGCAGAGGCACAAGATGTTTCCAGCGCAGTTTGTCGCTCCAGCAGCTGGGCCTGCTTGTCGAGTAGGCCGCGGATCTGCTTCTCCACATCCTCCAGTTCCAGCCGCACCATGTGAAGCTCGAGCGAGTCCTCATCTGCACTCAAAACCGGAGAGACAGCAGACATATTTGTTTTTTAAATAGAACAGCGGTAAATGAGAAATGTCAAACGTAAACAAGGCTAGCGGTAGGTGATGCTAGCGGGCTACGGGCTACAAGCTAGTCGCAAGCTAGTCGCGAATGTTTGTAAAAAAAAATAATAGCGTTAGCTCGAAGGGTGCTGCTTCCTCAGTGACACTTCAGGTTGCCAGATACTCTGACTGTCAACATCCTAGCCTGGTCTGATCGTTACCTCTAATAAACTAGCAAAGCTGCCACTCTGAATCTGGCTGTAGTAGCCCCTTTTCAGGGGTGAGGTTGGTCTCAACGTCCCTGGATCAAACCTGTGCAAAGTGAAATGAGGCTGCTTTTCACTACAGCAGGCAAAAGGTGTGCCTCTTCATCCAGCATATGGTTTTCTGTCAAAAAAAAACCAAAACTTATCGGGCTACGGGAGGTTGATGTGCCTGAGGTTCATTTTCTCACACAACAGCCTGCATGTTTCCAATAAAGGTCAAAATCAGATTGCAAGATTTTGTTAGAAGTTAGGTGGGAATTTGCATTTACCGAGTACAGGTTGCCTTGCTATGAGTATAGCACACGCCATCAACATTTCTCACTGTACCAGGCCAAAAGAAGTGCCAGAATGTCCCACGCTGCATCTAGCAGTTGATTTTCTGGCCGAGTGGCACCCACGCCAAGCCCCGAAGTGTGGAGTGCGGTGATCGTATAGTGGTTAGTACTCTGCGTTGTGGTCGCAGCAACCCCGGTCCGAATCCGGGTCACGGCATAGAGTTTTCTACCTCACCCCTGAATCCTAAGGTTGAGCGTGTCTTGTGACCTCTAGCCCGTTTCCTCTGGAAAAGCACAAGTAGATCAGATATCACCTCTGATCCAAGGGCCAGTGGTGCAATGGATAACGCGTCTGACTAAGAATCAGGAGATTCTAGGTCCAACTCCTGGTTGGCTCAGTCCCCTTTCACCTCACTCCAAAGGTGTGCCTTTGCAACCCACTCTGGCAACTGAGTTTCCAGCAGACCACTCATAATCTCTGGAATGCTGCGAGTCATGATCCTACTCAAGTCAGTGCGCTGGCTTCCAAGTTTGACCAACAGCGCTGCATTTTCTCGTTTTCCTGAAAGAAGTGCCAAAATGTCCCACGCTGCATCTAGCAGTTGATTTTCTGGCCGAGTGGCAACCCTCCCGAGCCCCGAAGTGTGGAGTGCCGTGATCGTATAGTGGTTAGTACTCTGCGTTGTGGTCGCAGCAACCCAGGTTCGAATCCGGGTCACGGCATAGAGTTTTCTACCTCACCCCTGAATCCTAAGGTTGAGCATGTCATGCGACCTCTAGCCCTTTTCCTCTGGAAAAGCACAAGTAGATCGGATATCACCTCTGCCCGTTTCCCATGGGCCAGTGGCGCAATGGATAACGCGTCTGACTACGGATCAGAAGATTCTAGGTTCAACTCCTGGCTGGCTCAGTTCCCTTTTACCTCACTCCAAAGGTGTGCCTTTGCAACCCACTCTGGCAGCTGAGTTTCGGGCATACCACTCATAATCTCTGGAATGCTGCGAGTCATGATCCTGCTCAAATCAGCGCGCTGACTTCCAAGTTTGCCAAACCCCGGTTGGAACGCGATTGACAGCGCTGCATTTTCTCATTTTCCTGAGCCGTAGCAGATGTCCCGTATGGTCTAGCGGTCAGGATTCTTGGTTTTCACCCAGGCGGCCCGGGTTCGACTCCCGGTATGGGAACGCTGGTTTCTTGTATGGCCCAAGTTGAAGTTAGTTTAGCTTCTCCAGCTGAAGGCTTGACTTAATAGAAATGAAAGCGTAAGTAGTTAGCTTCTCATTTCCACGAGCTTTCTGTGGGCCAGTGGTGCAAGGTATGGATCAGAAGATTCCAGCATCAACTCCTGGAGGATTTGCTTTAGCTCTCTCTTACCCCGTCCAACATTCAATTCAATTCAATTCAATTTTATTTGTATAGCGCTTTTTACAATAGACATTGTCTCAAAGCAGCTTTACAGAAATATCAACATGGTATACAGATATTAAAGGTGTGAATTTATCCCAACTGAGCAAGCCACTGAGTGGCGACGGTGGCAAGGAAAAACTCCCTAAGATGTTTTAAGAGGAAGAAACCTTGAGAGGAACCCGACTCAGAAGGGAACCCATCCTCATCTGGGTAACAATAGATAGTGTGAAAAAGTTCATTATGGATTCATATGAAGTCTGTATGGCCTTAGGAGCAGCCGTAGTCCCAGCAGTCTGGAATTAGAGAAGATTTGAGCTCCATCCAGAGGCAGAAAGGATCTGGATCTCTAGTATCTCCATAAATTCGTGCGGGGCTCGGCGAAAGGAGAGAGGGAGAAAAAAGATTATTATGACTGCGAAGTAGTAGAACAGAATCTAGTCAGGGTAGGCTTGAGTAAACAAATACGTTTTAAGCCTAGACTTAAACACTGAGACAGTGTCTGAGTCCCGAACAGTAATAGGAAGACTGTTCCATAACTGTGGGGCTCTATAAGCGAAAGCTCTCCCCCCTGCTGTAGCCTTCACTATTCGAGGTACCGTCAAATAGCCTGCATCTTTTGATCTAAGTAGGCGTGGCGGATCATATAAAACCAAAAGGTCGCTTAGATATTGTGGCGCAAGACCGTTTAGTGCTTTATAGGTGAATAAAAGTATTTTATAGTTAATGCGAGATTTTACTGGGAGCCAATGCAGTATTGATAATATCGGTGTGATATGGTCGTATCTTCTAGTTCTAGTTAGGACTCTAGCAGCTGCATTCTGGACTAACTGGAGCTTATTTATATTCCTACTGGAACATCCAGACAGTAAGGCGTTACAGTAATCTAATCTAGAGGTGACGAATGCATGAACTAGTATTTCCGCATCATGTAGTGACAATATGTTTCTTATTTTAGAAATATTTCTGAGATGAAAGAAAGCTATCCTAGTAATATTATCTACATGAGCATCAAATGATAGACTGGAGTCAATAATCACTCCAAGGTCTTTAACTGCTGTACATGATGAAACAGAAAGACCATCCAGAGTAACCATGTGATCAGAAAGATTACTTCTAGCTACACGTGGGCCTAATAAAAGTATTTCTGTTTTATCAGAATTAAGTAGAAGGAAATTAGTTAACATCCAATGTCTAATGTCCTTTACACAATCCTCAACTTTACTAAGCTTCTGTCTGTCCTCTGGCTTTGCTGAAACATACAACTGCGTATCATCAGCATAACAGTGGAAGCTAATTCCATGTTTACGAATAATTTGACCTAGGGGTAGCATATATAAAGTAAAGAGCAGTGGGCCTAAAACAGAACCCTGTGGAACTCCAAAAGTAACTTCAGTACGCATGGAGAAATCACCATTTACATCTACGAACTGATAACGATCGGTCAGATAAGACCTGAGCCAGGAGAGGACTGTTCCCTTAATACCAACAACATTTTCTAATCTATCAAGGAGAATAGTGTGATCAATAGTATCAAAAGCTGCACTAAGGTCGAGTAACACAAGCAGCGAGACACAACCCTGATCGTAGGTCAGTAGAAGGTCATTTACCACTTTAACTAACGCTGTCTCTGTGCTATGATGAGGTCTAAATCCTGACTGATACATTTCATGAATGTTATTCCTATCTAAGTACGAGCATAACTGCTTTGCTACAACCTTTTCTAAAATCTTAGACATGAAGGGGAGATTTGATATTGGTCTATAGCTGGACAACTGAGACGGGTCAAGATCAGGTTTTTTAATCAAGGGTTTAATAACTGCTAACTTAAGTGATTTAGGTACATAGCCAGTGCTTAGGGAAGAATTGATTATATTTAAAAGTGGTTCAATTACTCCTGGACAAATCTGTTTAAACAAACATGTAGGTACGGGATCTAGTATGCAAGTTGATGAATTGGCTGAAGAGATTAATGTAGCTAGTTCGGTCTCTCTAAGCGGAGCAAAACACTCTAAACATTGATCTGATATTGCTACATTGTCATGTAATGGGTTTGTTACAGTACTGTCCGGTTTTAATTTAATGGCCTGTATTTCACGTCTAATATTTTCAACCTTATCAATGAAAAATTTCATGAAATCTTCACTGCTATGTAATGATTGAGTGTTTCTCTCTGTAGTGGTTTTATTCCTAGTTAATTTTGCTACTGTGTCGAAGAGGAATCTAGAATTGTTTTTGTTGTCTCCTATTAAGGTGGAGAAATAGATTTTTCTAGCATCGCCAAGAGATTTCCTATATTTCAGTAGGCTCTCCTTCCATGCTGTTTGAAATATCACCAGTTTGGTTTGACGCCATTCACGTTCTAATTGTCGAGTTGTCTGTGTTAAGGTTCGCGTTTGATCGTTATACCAGGGTGCAAATTTTTTTTGTCTAATTATTTTTCTTTTGAGTGGAGCCACTCTATCTAGCGTGTAGCGGAGTGTTGACTCCAAGCTTTCAGTCGCCTGATCGAGTTCTATGGGATCTGACGGTGATCCAAATCTAATTGATGTTTCTGCGAGGTTATTTATGAAGCTCGGTGCAGTAGCTGATGTGTAGGTACGTTTTACGCGGTAGCGAGGCGAGGTGGAAATATTATGGTCAATATGTATTATGAACGAGATAAGATAATGGTCTGAGACAACTTCAGACTGAGGAAAAATTATAATATTTTCTATACTTAGTCCGTATGTTAGTATGAGGTCAAGAGTGTGACCACCATTATGAGTAGGCCCGATTACGTTCTGATTAATCCCTACTGCATCTAAGATGGACACAACCGCTAATCTTAGAGGGTCTTCCAGGTTATCAAAATGAATATTAAAGTCTCCGACGATTAATGCTTTATCTACAGACACAACCAGGTTTGAGACAAAGTCTGCAAATTCACTAAGAAAGTCAGTATATGGCCCTGGGGGCCTGTAAATAATAATTAGAGGAATTGACTTATTTTTTGTGGCTACATAACTTATACTGGTATAAAGAATTTCAAAAGAATTAAATTCATGCTTAGGTTTTTGTGTGACGACTAGATTTTTACTATGGATGAGACCAACACCTCCTCCTCTACCAGTTGAACGAGGCTGATGTACATAACTGTATCCAGGAGGACTGGCTTCATTTAATGCTATGTACTCGTTTGGTTTAATCCAAGTTTCTGTTAAACACATTAAATTACATTCCTGATCAGTAATGATGTCGTTAACAATAAGAGCCTTAGACGCAAGAGATCTAATGTTTTCTGCTCCACGTCTGTATGTGGGAAGAGGTCCAGAGACGATGATCTTCGCGGTGGGTGATCTGCCTCGTACCGTCTCTATCAGGCTGGAGAAGTCCCTCTTCAGAACCTCCGTCTGCCGCAGCCTGGTGTCGTTCGTCCCCGCGTGCAGCACAACCGCTCCAATGCGCTCGTCCTTCTTCAGGATCCCGGATACCTGCGCAGCGACATCAAGGACACAAGCACCAGAAAAACAGTGTGTGCGCACCTTACCTTTAGATGAGGCTACACGGACGTTCCGCACAATGGAGTCCCCGACGATCACAGCGTTGGGTCTGGTCTGACGGAGAGGGGCGAAGCGGTTCCTGGTTGGAATCTCGAACACCGGAGGTGGAGAGGGTCCAGCCCGCGCCTTCCGCCGCTGGTTCACCCAAGGCCCGAGGTGTGTTGGCGCCGGCGTGACGGAGACCACGGCTGGGAAAGTCCTAGGTGCACGGTCCCTGCACAGAGAAACACATGGCGTAGAGGGGCTGGGAGTGGAAATACCACGCTGTGTGCTTACCTTGGATATGTGGGCAGAGGCACAAGATGTTTCCAGCGCAGTTTGTCGCTCCAGCAGCTGGGCCTGCTTGTCGAGTAGGCCGCGGATCTGCTTCTCCACATCCTCCAGTTCCAGCCGCACCATGTGAAGCTCGAGCGAGTCCTCATCTGCACTCAAAACCGGAGAGACAGCAGACATATTTGTTTTTTAAATAGAACAGCGGTAAATGAGAAATGTCAAACGTAAACAAGGCTAGCGGTAGGTGATGCTAGCGGGCTACGGGCTACAAGCTAGTCGCAAGCTAGTCGCGAATGTTTGTAAAAAAAAATAATAGCGTTAGCTCGAAGGGTGCTGCTTCCTCAGTGACACTTCAGGTTGCCAGATACTCTGACTGTCAACATCCTAGCCTGGTCTGATCGTTACCTCTAATAAACTAGCAAAGCTGCCACTCTGAATCTGGCTGTAGTAGCCCCTTTTCAGGGGTGAGGTTGGTCTCAACGTCCCTGGATCAAACCTGTGCAAAGTGAAATGAGGCTGCTTTTCACTACAGCAGGCAAAAGGTGTGCCTCTTCATCCAGCATATGGTTTTCTGTCAAAAAAAAAACAAAACTTATCGGGCTACGGGAGGTTGATGTGCCTGAGGTTCATTTTCTCACACAACAGCCTGCATGTTTCCAATAAAGGTCAAAATCAGATTGCAAGATTTTGTTAGAAGTTAGGTGGGAATTTGCATTTACCGAGTACAGGTTGCCTTGCTATGAGTATAGCACACGCCATCAACATTTCTCACTGTACCAGGCCAAAAGAAGTGCCAGAATGTCCCACGCTGCATCTAGCAGTTGATTTTCTGGCCGAGTGGCACCCACGCCAAGCCCCGAAGTGTGGAGTGCGGTGATCGTATAGTGGTTAGTACTCTGCGTTGTGGTCGCAGCAACCCCGGTCCGAATCCGGGTCACGGCATAGAGTTTTCTACCTCACCCCTGAATCCTAAGGTTGAGCGTGTCTTGTGACCTCTAGCCCGTTTCCTCTGGAAAAGCACAAGTAGATCAGATATCACCTCTGATCCAAGGGCCAGTGGTGCAATGGATAACGCGTCTGACTACGAATCAGGAGATTCTAGGTCCAACTCCTGGTTGGCTCAGTCCCCTTTCACCTCACTCCAAAGGTGTGCCTTTGCAACCCACTCTGGCAACTGAGTTTCCAGCAGACCACTCATAATCTCTGGAATGCTGCGAGTCATGATCCTACTCAAGTCAGTGCGCTGGCTTCCAAGTTTGACCAACAGCGCTGCATTTTCTCGTTTTCCTGAAAGAAGTGCCAAAATGTCCCACGCTGCATCTAGCAGTTGATTTTCTGGCCGAGTGGCAACCCTCCCGAGCCCCGAAGTGTGGAGTGCCGTGATCGTATAGTGGTTAGTACTCTGCGTTGTGGTCGCAGCAACCCCGGTTCGAATCCGGGTCACGGCATAGAGTTTTCTACCTCACCCCTGAATCCTAAGGTTGAGCATGTCATGCGACCTCTAGCCCTTTTCCTCTGGAAAAGCACAAGTAGATCGGATATCACCTCTGCCCGTTTCCCATGGGCCAGTGGCGCAATGGATAACGCGTCTGACTACGGATTAGAAGATTCTAGGTTCAACTCCTGGCTGGCTCAGTTCCCTTTTACCTCACTCCAAAGGTGTGCCTTTGCAACCCACTCTGGCAGCTGAGTTTCGGGCATACCACTCATAATCTCTGGAATGCTGCGAGTCATGATCCTGCTCAAATCAGCGCGCTGACTTCCAAGTTTGCCAAACCCCGGTTGGAACGCGATTGACAGCGCTGCATTTTCTCATTTTCCTGAGCCGTAGCAGATGTCCCGTATGGTCTAGCGGTCAGGATTCTTGGTTTTCACCCAGGCGGCCCGGGTTCGACTCCCGGTATGGGAACGCTGGTTTCTTGTATGGCCCAAGTTGAAGTTAGTTTAGCTTCTCCAGCTGAAGGCTTGACTTAATAGAAATGAAAGCGTAAGTAGTTAGCTTCTCATTTCCACGAGCTTTCTGTGGGCCAGTGGTGCAAGGTATGGATCAGAAGATTCCAGCATCAACTCCTGGAGGATTTGCTTTAGCTCTCTCTTACCCCGTCCAACATTCAATTCAATTCAATTCAATTTTATTTGTATAGCGCTTTTTACAATAGACATTGTCTCAAAGCAGCTTTACAGAAATATCAACATGGTATACAGATATTAAAGGTGTGAATTTATCCCAACTGAGCAAGCCACTGAGTGGCGACGGTGGCAAGGAAAAACTCCCTAAGATGTTTTAAGAGGAAGAAACCTTGAGAGGAACCCGACTCAGAAGGGAACCCATCCTCATCTGGGTAACAATAGATAGTGTGAAAAAGTTCATTATGGATTCATATGAAGTCTGTATGGCCTTAGGAGCAGCCGTAGTCCCAGCAGTCTGGAATTAGAGAAGATTTGAGCTCCATCCAGAGGCAGAAAGGATCTGGATCTCTAGTATCTCCATAAATTCGTGCGGGGCTCGGCGAAAGGAGAGAGGGAGAAAAAAGATTATTATGACTGCGAAGTAGTAGAACAGAATCTAGTCAGGGTAGGCTTGAGTAAACAAATACGTTTTAAGCCTAGACTTAAACACTGAGACAGTGTCTGAGTCCCGAACAGTAATAGGAAGACTGTTCCATAACTGTGGGGCTCTATAAGCGAAAGCTCTCCCCCCTGCTGTAGCCTTCACTATTCGAGGTACCGTCAAATAGCCTGCATCTTTTGATCTAAGTAGGCGTGGCGGATCATATAAAACCAAAAGGTCGCTTAGATATTGTGGCGCAAGACCGTTTAGTGCTTTATAGGTGAATAAAAGTATTTTATAGTTAATGCGAGATTTTACTGGGAGCCAATGCAGTATTGATAATATCGGTGTGATATGGTCGTATCTTCTAGTTCTAGTTAGGACTCTAGCAGCTGCATTCTGGACTAACTGGAGCTTATTTATATTCCTACTGGAACATCCAGACAGTAAGGCGTTACAGTAATCTAATCTAGAGGTGACGAATGCATGAACTAGTATTTCCGCATCATGTAGTGACAATATGTTTCTTATTTTAGAAATATTTCTGAGATGAAAGAAAGCTATCCTAGTAATATTATCTACATGAGCATCAAATGATAGACTGGAGTCAATAATCACTCCAAGGTCTTTAACTGCTGTACATGATGAAACAGAAAGACCATCCAGAGTAACCATGTGATCAGAAAGATTACTTCTAGCTACACGTGGGCCTAATAAAAGTATTTCTGTTTTATCAGAATTAAGTAGAAGGAAATTAGTTAACATCCAATGTCTAATGTCCTTTACACAATCCTCAACTTTACTAAGCTTCTGTCTGTCCTCTGGCTTTGCTGAAACATACAACTGTGTATCATCAGCATAACAGTGGAAGCTAATTCCATGTTTACGAATAATTTGACCTAGGGGTAGCATATATAAAGTAAAGAGCAGTGGGCCTAAAACAGAACCCTGTGGAACTCCAAAAGTAACTTCAGTACGCATGGAGAAATCACCATTTACATCTACGAACTGATAACGATCGGTCAGATAAGACCTGAGCCAGGAGAGGACTGTTCCCTTAATACCAACAACATTTTCTAATCTATCAAGGAGAATAGTGTGATCAATAGTATCAAAAGCTGCACTAAGGTCGAGTAACACAAGCAGCGAGACACAACCCTGATCGTAGGTCAGTAGAAGGTCATTTACCACTTTAACTAACGCTGTCTCTGTGCTATGATGAGGTCTAAATCCTGACTGATACATTTCATGAATGTTATTCCTATCTAAGTACGAGCATAACTGCTTTGCTACAACCTTTTCTAAAATCTTAGACATGAAGGGGAGATTTGATATTGGTCTATAGCTGGACAACTGAGACGGGTCAAGATCAGGTTTTTTAATCAAGGGTTTAATAACTGCTAACTTAAGTGATTTAGGTACATAGCCAGTGCTTAGGGAAGAATTGATTATATTTAAAAGTGGTTCAATTACTCCTGGACAAATCTGTTTAAACAAACATGTAGGTACGGGATCTAGTATGCAAGTTGATGAATTGGCTGAAGAGATTAATGTAGCTAGTTCGGTCTCTCTAAGCGGAGCAAAACACTCTAAACATTGATCTGATATTGCTACATTGTCATGTAATGGGTTTGTTACAGTACTGTCCGGTTTTAATTTAATGGCCTGTATTTCACGTCTAATATTTTCAACCTTATCAATGAAAAATTTCATGAAATCTTCACTGCTATGTAATGATTGAGTGTTTCTCTCTGTAGTGGTTTTATTCCTAGTTAATTTTGCTACTGTGTCGAAGAGGAATCTAGAATTGTTTTTGTTGTCTCCTATTAAGGTGGAGAAATAGATTTTTCTAGCATCGCCAAGAGATTTCCTATATTTCAGTAGGCTCTCCTTCCATGCTGTTTGAAATATCACCAGTTTGGTTTGACGCCATTCACGTTCTAATTGTCGAGTTGTCTGTGTTAAGGTTCGCGTTTGATCGTTATACCAGGGTGCAAATTTTTTTTGTCTAATTATTTTTCTTTTGAGTGGAGCCACTCTATCTAGCGTGTAGCGGAGTGTTGACTCCAAGCTTTCAGTCGCCTGATCGAGTTCTATGGGATCTGACGGTGATCCAAATCTAATTGATGTTTCTGCGAGGTTATTTATGAAGCTCGGTGCAGTAGCTGATGTGTAGGTACGTTTTACGCGGTAGCGAGGCGAGGTGGAAATATTATGGTCAATATGTATTATGAACGAGATAAGATAATGGTCTGAGACAACTTCAGACTGAGGAAAAATTATAATATTTTCTATACTTAGTCCGTATGTTAGTATGAGGTCAAGAGTGTGACCACCATTATGAGTAGGCCCGATTACGTTCTGATTAATCCCTACTGCATCTAAGATGGACACAACCGCTAATCTTAGAGGGTCTTCCAGGTTATCAAAATGAATATTAAAGTCTCCGACGATTAATGCTTTATCTACAGACACAACCAGGTTTGAGACAAAGTCTGCAAATTCACTAAGAAATTCAGTATATGGCCCTGGGGGCCTGTAAATAATAATTAGAGGAATTGACTTATTTTTTGTGGCTACATAACTTATACTGGTATAAAGAATTTCAAAAGAATTAAATTCATGCTTAGGTTTTTGTGTGACGACTAGATTTTTACTATGGATGAGACCAACACCTCCTCCTCTACCAGTTGAACGAGGCTGATGTACATAACTGTATCCAGGAGGACTGGCTTCATTTAATGCTATGTACTCGTTTGGTTTAATCCAAGTTTCTGTTAAACACATTAAATTACATTCCTGATCAGTAATGATGTCGTTAACAATAAGAGCCTTAGACGCAAGAGATCTAATGTTTAATAGTCCTAGCCTCAGATCAAAAGTGCTGGCTGTGCATTCAATATGATTTAATTTTATGTTAATTAGGTTACGAAGATAGACTTTCCGAGATTTTCTATATATTTGTATAGCTCGGGGAACAGACACAGTCTCTATAGTATGTATTACCGGTGCCAGATTTTTAATTGAACATTGATAATACTGAATGTTGTTATTATTGGAAGATGTACTTACGGTAGGCAGTCACTTTGAGTGTATCGCCTTGGAGATGTTGTCTGACAGCAGTTCCGCTCCAAGGCTGCTGGGGTGCAGGCCATCAGGACGAAACAACCTAGGTCGCTCCCAGAACAGATTCCAGTTATTGACAAACACCAGATTCTGCTCATTACACCAAGAGACTAACCAATCATTTAATGCTAGAAGTCTACTGAACTTTTCTGCTCCACGTCTGTATGTGGGAAGAGGTCCAGAGACGATGATCTTCGCGGTGGGTGATCTGCCTCGTACCGTCTCTATCAGGCTGGAGAAGTCCCTCTTCAGAACCTCCGTCTGCCGCAGCCTGGTGTCGTTCGTCCCCGCGTGCAGCACAACCGCTCCAATGCGCTCGTCCTTCTTCAGGATCCCGGATACCTGCGCAGCGACATCAAGGACACAAGCACCAGAAAAACAGTGTGTGCGCACCTTACCTTTAGATGAGGCTACACGGACGTTCCGCACAATGGAGTCCCCGACGATCACAGCGTTGGGTCTGGTCTGACGGAGAGGGGCGAAGCGGTTCCTGGTAGGAATCTCGAACACCGGAGGTGGAGAGGGTCCAGCCCGCGCCTTCCGCCGCTGGTTCACCCAAGGCCCGAGGTGTGTTGGCGCCGGCGTGACGGAGACCACGGCTGGGAAAGTCCTAGGTGCACGGTCCCTGCACAGAGAAACACATGGCGTAGAGGGGCTGGGAGTGGAAATACCACGCTGTGTGCTTACCTTGGATATGTGGGCAGAGGCACAAGATGTTTCCAGCGCAGTTTGTCGCTCCAGCAGCTGGGCCTGCTTGTCGAGTAGGCCGCGGATCTGCTTCTCCACATCCTCCAGTTCCAGCCGCACCATGTGAAGCTCGAGCGAGTCCTCATCTGCACTCAAAACCGGAGAGACAGCAGACATATTTGTTTTTTAAATAGAACAGCGGTAAATGAGAAATGTCAAACGTAAACAAGGCTAGCGGTAGGTGATGCTAGCGGGCTACGGGCTACAAGCTAGTCGCAAGCTAGTCGCGAATGTTTGTAAAAAAAAATAATAGCGTTAGCTCGAAGGGTGCTGCTTCCTCAGTGACACTTCAGGTTGCCAGATACTCTGACTGTCAACATCCTAGCCTGGTCTGATCGTTACCTCTAATAAACTAGCAAAGCTGCCACTCTGAATCTGGCTGTAGTAGCCCCTTTTCAGGGGTGAGGTTGGTCTCAACGTCCCTGGATCAAACCTGTGCAAAGTGAAATGAGGCTGCTTTTCACTACAGCAGGCAAAAGGTGTGCCTCTTCATCCAGCATATGGTTTTCTGTCAAAAAAAAACCAAAACTTATCGGGCTACGGGAGGTTGATGTGCCTGAGGTTCATTTTCTCACACAACAGCCTGCATGTTTCCAATAAAGGTCAAAATCAGATTGCAAGATTTTGTTAGAAGTTAGGTGGGAATTTGCATTTACCGAGTACAGGTTGCCTTGCTATGAGTATAGCACACGCCATCAACATTTCTCACTGTACCAGGCCAAAAGAAGTGCCAGAATGTCCCACGCTGCATCTAGCAGTTGATTTTCTGGCCGAGTGGCACCCACGCCAAGCCCCGAAGTGTGGAGTGCGGTGATCGTATAGTGGTTAGTACTCTGCGTTGTGGTCGCAGCAACCCCGGTCCGAATCCGGGTCACGGCATAGAGTTTTCTACCTCACCCCTGAATCCTAAGGTTGAGCGTGTCTTGTGACCTCTAGCCCGTTTCCTCTGGAAAAGCACAAGTAGATCAGATATCACCTCTGATCCAAGGGCCAGTGGTGCAATGGATAACGCGTCTGACTACGAATCAGGAGATTCTAGGTCCAACTCCTGGTTGGCTCAGTCCCCTTTCACCTCACTCCAAAGGTGTGCCTTTGCAACCCACTCTGGCAACTGAGTTTCCAGCAGACCACTCATAATCTCTGGAATGCTGCGAGTCATGATCCTACTCAAGTCAGTGCGCTGGCTTCCAAGTTTGACCAACAGCGCTGCATTTTCTCGTTTTCCTGAAAGAAGTGCCAAAATGTCCCACGCTGCATCTAGCAGTTGATTTTCTGGCCGAGTGGCAACCCTCCCGAGCCCCGAAGTGTGGAGTGCCGTGATCGTATAGTGGTTAGTACTCTGCGTTGTGGTCGCAGCAACCCCGGTTCGAATCCGGGTCACGGCATAGAGTTTTCTACCTCACCCCTGAATCCTAAGGTTGAGCATGTCATGCGACCTCTAGCCCTTTTCCTCTGGAAAAGCACAAGTAGATCGGATATCACCTCTGCCCGTTTCCCATGGGCCAGTGGCGCAATGGATAACGCGTCTGACTACGGATCAGAAGATTCTAGGTTCAACTCCTGGCTGGCTCAGTTCCCTTTTACCTCACTCCAAAGGTGTGCCTTTGCAACCCACTCTGGCAGCTGAGTTTCGGGCATACCACTCATAATCTCTGGAATGCTGCGAGTCATGATCCTGCTCAAATCAGCGCGCTGACTTCCAAGTTTGCCAAACCCCGGTTGGAACGCGATTGACAGCGCTGCATTTTCTCATTTTCCTGAGCCGTAGCAGATGTCCCGTATGGTCTAGCGGTCAGGATTCTTGGTTTTCACCCAGGCGGCCCGGGTTCGACTCCCGGTATGGGAACGCTGGTTTCTTGTATGGCCCAAGTTGAAGTTAGTTTAGCTTCTCCAGCTGAAGGCTTGACTTAATAGAAATGAAAGCGTAAGTAGTTAGCTTCTCATTTCCACGAGCTTTCTGTGGGCCAGTGGTGCAAGGTATGGATCAGAAGATTCCAGCATCAACTCCTGGAGGATTTGCTTTAGCTCTCTCTTACCCCGTCCAACATTCAATTCAATTCAATTCAATTTTATTTGTATAGCGCTTTTTACAATAGACATTGTCTCAAAGCAGCTTTACAGAAATATCAACATGGTATACAGATATTAAAGGTGTGAATTTATCCCAACTGAGCAAGCCACTGAGTGGCGACGGTGGCAAGGAAAAACTCCCTAAGATGTTTTAAGAGGAAGAAACCTTGAGAGGAACCCGACTCAGAAGGGAACCCATCCTCATCTGGGTAACAATAGATAGTGTGAAAAAGTTCATTATGGATTCATATGAAGTCTGTATGGCCTTAGGAGCAGCCGTAGTCCCAGCAGTCTGGAATTAGAGAAGATTTGAGCTCCATCCAGAGGCAGAAAGGATCTGGATCTCTAGTATCTCCATAAATTCGTGCGGGGCTCGGCGAAAGGAGAGAGGGAGAAAAAAGATTATTATGACTGCGAAGTAGTAGAACAGAATCTAGTCAGGGTAGGCTTGAGTAAACAAATACGTTTTAAGCCTAGACTTAAACACTGAGACAGTGTCTGAGTCCCGAACAGTAATAGGAAGACTGTTCCATAACTGTGGGGCTCTATAAGCGAAAGCTCTCCCCCCTGCTGTAGCCTTCACTATTCGAGGTACCGTCAAATAGCCTGCATCTTTTGATCTAAGTAGGCGTGGCGGATCATATAAAACCAAAAGGTCGCTTAGATATTGTGGCGCAAGACCGTTTAGTGCTTTATAGGTGAATAAAAGTATTTTATAGTTAATGCGAGATTTTACTGGGAGCCAATGCAGTATTGATAATATCGGTGTGATATGGTCGTATCTTCTAGTTCTAGTTAGGACTCTAGCAGCTGCATTCTGGACTAACTGGAGCTTATTTATATTCCTACTGGAACATCCAGACAGTAAGGCGTTACAGTAATCTAATCTAGAGGTGACGAATGCATGAACTAGTATTTCCGCATCATGTAGTGACAATATGTTTCTTATTTTAGAAATATTTCTGAGATGAAAGAAAGCTATCCTAGTAATATTATCTACATGAGCATCAAATGATAGACTGGAGTCAATAATCACTCCAAGGTCTTTAACTGCTGTACATGATGAAACAGAAAGACCATCCAGAGTAACCATGTGATCAGAAAGATTACTTCTAGCTACACGTGGGCCTAATAAAAGTATTTCTGTTTTATCAGAATTAAGTAGAAGGAAATTAGTTAACATCCAATGTCTAATGTCCTTTACACAATCCTCAACTTTACTAAGCTTCTGTCTGTCCTCTGGCTTTGCTGAAACATACAACTGTGTATCATCAGCATAACAGTGGAAGCTAATTCCATGTTTACGAATAATTTGACCTAGGGGTAGCATATATAAAGTAAAGAGCAGTGGGCCTAAAACAGAACCCTGTGGAACTCCAAAAGTAACTTCAGTACGCATGGAGAAATCACCATTTACATCTACGAACTGATAACGATCGGTCAGATAAGACCTGAGCCAGGAGAGGACTGTTCCCTTAATACCAACAACATTTTCTAATCTATCAAGGAGAATAGTGTGATCAATAGTATCAAAAGCTGCACTAAGGTCGAGTAACACAAGCAGCGAGACACAACCCTGATCGTAGGTCAGTAGAAGGTCATTTACCACTTTAACTAACGCTGTCTCTGTGCTATGATGAGGTCTAAATCCTGACTGATACATTTCATGAATGTTATTCCTATCTAAGTACGAGCATAACTGCTTTGCTACAACCTTTTCTAAAATCTTAGACATGAAGGGGAGATTTGATATTGGTCTATAGCTGGACAACTGAGACGGGTCAAGATCAGGTTTTTTAATCAAGGGTTTAATAACTGCTAACTTAAGTGATTTAGGTACATAGCCAGTGCTTAGGGAAGAATTGATTATATTTAAAAGTGGTTCAATTACTCCTGGACAAATCTGTTTAAACAAACATGTAGGTACGGGATCTAGTATGCAAGTTGATGAATTGGCTGAAGAGATTAATGTAGCTAGTTCGGTCTCTCTAAGCGGAGCAAAACACTCTAAACATTGATCTGATATTGCTACATTGTCATGTAATGGGTTTGTTACAGTACTGTCCGGTTTTAATTTAATGGCCTGTATTTCACGTCTAATATTTTCAACCTTATCAATGAAAAATTTCATGAAATCTTCACTGCTATGTAATGATTGAGTGTTTCTCTCTGTAGTGGTTTTATTCCTAGTTAATTTTGCTACTGTGTCGAAGAGGAATCTAGAATTGTTTTTGTTGTCTCCTATTAAGGTGGAGAAATAGATTTTTCTAGCATCGCCAAGAGATTTCCTATATTTCAGTAGGCTCTCCTTCCATGCTGTTTGAAATATCACCAGTTTGGTTTGACGCCATTCACGTTCTAATTGTCGAGTTGTCTGTGTTAAGGTTCGCGTTTGATCGTTATACCAGGGTGCAAATTTTTTTTGTCTAATTATTTTTCTTTTGAGTGGAGCCACTCTATCTAGCGTGTAGCGGAGTGTTGACTCCAAGCTTTCAGTCGCCTGATCGAGTTCTATGGGATCTGACGGTGATCCAAATCTAATTGATGTTTCTGCGAGGTTATTTATGAAGCTCGGTGCAGTAGCTGATGTGTAGGTACGTTTTACGCGGTAGCGAGGCGAGGTGGAAATATTATGGTCAATATGTATTATGAACGAGATAAGATAATGGTCTGAGACAACTTCAGACTGAGGAAAAATTATAATATTTTCTATACTTAGTCCGTATGTTAGTATGAGGTCAAGAGTGTGACCACCATTATGAGTAGGCCCGATTACGTTCTGATTAATCCCTACTGCATCTAAGATGGACACAACCGCTAATCTTAGAGGGTCTTCCAGGTTATCAAAATGAATATTAAAGTCTCCGACGATTAATGCTTTATCTACAGACACAACCAGGTTTGAGACAAAGTCTGCAAATTCACTAAGAAAGTCAGTATATGGCCCTGGGGGCCTGTAAATAATAATTAGAGGAATTGACTTATTTTTTGTGGCTACATAACTTATACTGGTATAAAGAATTTCAAAAGAATTAAATTCATGCTTAGGTTTTTGTGTGACGACTAGATTTTTACTATGGATGAGACCAACACCTCCTCCTCTACCAGTTGAACGAGGCTGATGTACATAACTGTATCCAGGAGGACTGGCTTCATTTAATGCTATGTACTCGTTTGGTTTAATCCAAGTTTCTGTTAAACACATTAAATTACATTCCTGATCAGTAATGATGTCGTTAACAATAAGAGCCTTAGACGCAAGAGATCTAATGTTTTCTGCTCCACGTCTGTATGTGGGAAGAGGTCCAGAGACGATGATCTTCGCGGTGGGTGATCTGCCTCGTACCGTCTCTATCAGGCTGGAGAAGTCCCTCTTCAGAACCTCCGTCTGCCGCAGCCTGGTGTCGTTCGTCCCCGCGTGCAGCACAACCGCTCCAATGCGCTCGTCCTTCTTCAGGATCCCGGATACCTGCGCAGCGACATCAAGGACACAAGCACCAGAAAAACAGTGTGTGCGCACCTTACCTTTAGATGAGGCTACACGGACGTTCCGCACAATGGAGTCCCCGACGATCACAGCGTTGGGTCTGGTCTGACGGAGAGGGGCGAAGCGGTTCCTGGTTGGAATCTCGAACACCGGAGGTGGAGAGGGTCCAGCCCGCGCCTTCCGCCGCTGGTTCACCCAAGGCCCGAGGTGTGTTGGCGCCGGCGTGACGGAGACCACGGCTGGGAAAGTCCTAGGTGCACGGTCCCTGCACAGAGAAACACATGGCGTAGAGGGGCTAGGAGTGGAAATACCACGCTGTGTGCTTACCTTGGATATGTGGGCAGAGGCACAAGATGTTTCCAGCGCAGTTTGTCGCTCCAGCAGCTGGGCCTGCTTGTCGAGTAGGCCGCGGATCTGCTTCTCCACATCCTCCAGTTCCAGCCGCACCATGTGAAGCTCGAGCGAGTCCTCATCTGCACTCAAAACCGGAGAGACAGCAGACATATTTGTTTTTTAAATAGAACAGCGGTAAATGAGAAATGTCAAACGTAAACAAGGCTAGCGGTAGGTGATGCTAGCGGGCTACGGGCTACAAGCTAGTCGCAAGCTAGTCGCGAATGTTTGTAAAAAAAAATAATAGCGTTAGCTCGAAGGGTGCTGCTTCCTCAGTGACACTTCAGGTTGCCAGATACTCTGACTGTCAACATCCTAGCCTGGTCTGATCGTTAACTCTAATAAACTAGCAAAGCTGCCACTCTGAATCTGGCTGTAGTAGCCCCTTTTCAGGGGTGAGGTTGGTCTCAACGTCCCTGGATCAAACCTGTGCAAAGTGAAATGAGGCTGCTTTTCACTACAGCAGGCAAAAGGTGTGCCTCTTCATCCAGCATATGGTTTTCTGTCAAAAAAAAAAAAAAACTTATCGGGCTACGGGAGGTTGATGTGCCTGAGGTTCATTTTCTCACACAACAGCCTGCATGTTTCCAATAAAGGTCAAAATCAGATTGCAAGATTTTGTTAGAAGTTAGGTGGGAATTTGCATTTACCTAGTACAGGTTGCCTTGCTATGAGTATAGCACACGCCATCAACATTTCTCACTGTACCAGGCCAAAAGAAGTGCCAGAATGTCCCACGCTGCATCTAGCAGTTGATTTTCTGGCCGAGTGGCACCCACGCCAAGCCCCGAAGTGTGGAGTGCGGTGATCGTATAGTGGTTAGTACTCTGCGTTGTGGTCGCAGCAACCCCGGTCCGAATCCGGGTCACGGCATAGAGTTTTCTACCTCACCCCTGAATCCTAAGGTTGAGCGTGTCTTGTGACCTCTAGCCCTTTTCCTCTGGAAAAGCACAAGTAGATCAGATATCACCTCTGATCCAAGGGCCAGTGGTGCAATGGATAACGCGTCTGACTACGAATCAGGAGATTCTAGGTCCAACTCCTGGTTGGCTCAGTCCCCTTTCACCTCACTCCAAAGGTGTGCCTTTGCAACCCACTCTGGCAACTGAGTTTCCAGCAGACCACTCATAATCTCTGGAATGCTGCGAGTCATGATCCTGCTCAAATCAGCGCGCTGACTTCCAAGTTTGCCAAACCCCGGTTGGAACGCGATTGACAGCGCTGCATTTTCTCATTTTCCTGAGCCGTAGCAGCTGTCCCATATGGTCTAGCGGTCAGGATTCTTGGTTTTCACCCAGGCGGCCCGGGTTCGACTCCCGGTATGGGAACGCTGGTTTCTTGTATGGCCCAAGTTGAAGTTAGTTTAGCTTCTCCAGCTGAAGGCTTGACTTAATAGAAATGAAAGCGTAAGTAGTTAGCTTCTCATTTCCACGAGCTTTCTGTGGGCCAGTGGTGCAATGTATGGATCAGAAGATTCCAGCATCAACTCCTGGAGGGTTTGCTTTAGCTCTCTCTTACCCCGTCCAACATTCAATTCAATTCAATTCAATTTTATTTGTATAGCGCTTTTTACAATAGACATTGTCTCAAAGCAGCTTTACAGAAATATCAACATGGTATACAGATATTAAAGGTGTGAATTTATCCCAACTGAGCAAGCCACTGAGTGGCGACGGTGGCAAGGAAAAACTCCCTAAGATGTTTTAAGAGGAAGAAACCTTGAGAGGAACCCGACTCAGAAGGGAACCCATCCTCATCTGGGTAACAATAGATAGTGTGAAAAAGTTCATTATGGATTCATATGAAGTCTGTATGGCCTTAGGAGCAGCCGTAGTCCCAGCAGTCTGGAATTAGAGAAGATTTGAGCTCCATCCAGAGGCAGAAAGGATCTGGATCTCTAGTATCTCCATAAATTCGTGCGGGGCTCGGCGAAAGGAGAGAGGGAGAAAAAAGATTATTATGACTGCGAAGTAGTAGAACAGAATCTAGTCAGGGTAGGCTTGAGTAAACAAATACGTTTTAAGCCTAGACTTAAACACTGAGACAGTGTCTGAGTCCCGAACAGTAATAGGAAGACTGTTCCATAACTGTGGGGCTCTATAAGCGAAAGCTCTCCCCCCTGCTGTAGCCTTCACTATTCGAGGTACCGTCAAATAGCCTGCATCTTTTGATCTAAGTAGGCGTGGCGGATCATATAAAACCAAAAGGTCGCTTAGATATTGTGGCGCAAGACCGTTTAGTGCTTTATAGGTGAATAAAAGTATTTTATAGTTAATGCGAGATTTTACTGGGAGCCAATGCAGTATTGATAATATCGGTGTGATATGGTCGTATCTTCTAGTTCTAGTTAGGACTCTAGCAGCTGCATTCTGGACTAACTGGAGCTTATTTATATTCCTACTGGAACATCCAGACAGTAAGGCGTTACAGTAATCTAATCTAGAGGTGACGAATGCATGAACTAGTATTTCCGCATCATGTAGTGACAATATGTTTCTTATTTTAGAAATATTTCTGAGATGAAAGAAAGCTATCCTAGTAATATTATCTACATGAGCATCAAATGATAGACTGGAGTCAATAATCACTCCAAGGTCTTTAACTGCTGTACATGATGAAACAGAAAGACCATCCAGAGTAACCATGTGATCAGAAAGATTACTTCTAGCTACACGTGGGCCTAATAAAAGTATTTCTGTTTTATCAGAATTAAGTAGAAGGAAATTAGTTAACATCCAATGTCTAATGTCCTTTACACAATCCTCAACTTTACTAAGCTTCTGTCTGTCCTCTGGCTTTGCTGAAACATACAACTGCGTATCATCAGCATAACAGTGGAAGCTAATTCCATGTTTACGAATAATTTGACCTAGGGGTAGCATATATAAAGTAAAGAGCAGTGGGCCTAAAACAGAACCCTGTGGAACTCCAAAAGTAACTTCAGTACGCATGGAGAAATCACCATTTACATCTACGAACTGATAACGATCGGTCAGATAAGACCTGAGCCAGGAGAGGACTGTTCCCTTAATACCAACAACATTTTCTAATCTATCAAGGAGAATAGTGTGATCAATAGTATCAAAAGCTGCACTAAGGTCGAGTAACACAAGCAGCGAGACACAACCCTGATCGTAGGTCAGTAGAAGGTCATTTACCACTTTAACTAACGCTGTCTCTGTGCTATGATGAGGTCTAAATCCTGACTGATACATTTCATGAATGTTATTCCTATCTAAGTACGAGCATAACTGCTTTGCTACAACCTTTTCTAAAATCTTAGACATGAAGGGGAGATTTGATATTGGTCTATAGCTGGACAACTGAGACGGGTCAAGATCAGGTTTTTTAATCAAGGGTTTAATAACTGCTAACTTAAGTGATTTAGGTACATAGCCAGTGCTTAGGGAAGAATTGATTATATTTAAAAGTGGTTCAATTACTCCTGGACAAATCTGTTTAAACAAACATGTAGGTACGGGATCTAGTATGCAAGTTGATGAATTGGCTGAAGAGATTAATGTAGCTAGTTCGGTCTCTCTAAGCGGAGCAAAACACTCTAAACATTGATCTGATATTGCTACATTGTCATGTAATGGGTTTGTTACAGTACTGTCCGGTTTTAATTTAATGGCCTGTATTTCACGTCTAATATTTTCAACCTTATCAATGAAAAATTTCATGAAATCTTCACTGCTATGTAATGATTGAGTGTTTCTCTCTGTAGTGGTTTTATTCCTAGTTAATTTTGCTACTGTGTCGAAGAGGAATCTAGAATTGTTTTTGTTGTCTCCTATTAAGGTGGAGAAATAGATTTTTCTAGCATCGCCAAGAGATTTCCTATATTTCAGTAGGCTCTCCTTCCATGCCGTTTGAAATATCACCAGTTTGGTTTGACGCCATTCACGTTCTAATTGTCGAGTTGTCTGTGTTAAGGTTCGCGTTTGATCGTTATACCAGGGTGCAAATTTTTTTTGTCTAATTATTTTTCTTTTGAGTGGAGCCACTCTATCTAGCGTGTAGCGGAGTGTTGACTCCAAGCTTTCAGTCGCCTGATCGAGTTCTATGGGATCTGACGGTGATCCAAATCTAATTGATGTTTCTGCGAGGTTATTTATGAAGCTCGGTGCAGTAGCTGATGTGTAGGTACGTTTTACGCGGTAGCGAGGCGAGGTGGAAATATTATGGTCAATATGTATTATGAACGAGATAAGATAATGGTCTGAGACAACTTCAGACTGAGGAAAAATTATAATATTTTCTATACTTAGTCCGTATGTTAGTATGAGGTCAAGAGTGTGACCACCATTATGAGTAGGCCCGATTACGTTCTGATTAATCCCTACTGCATCTAAGATGGACACAACCGCTAATCTTAGAGGGTCTTCCAGGTTATCAAAATGAATATTAAAGTCTCCGACGATTAATGCTTTATCTACAGACACAACCAGGTTTGAGACAAAGTCTGCAAATTCACTAAGAAATTCAGTATATGGCCCTGGGGGTCTGTAAATAATAATTAGAGGAATTGACTTATTTTTTGTGGCTACATAACTTATACTGGTATAAAGAATTTCAAAAGAATTAAATTCATGCTTAGGTTTTTGTGTGACGACTAGATTTTTACTATGGATGAGACCAACACCTCCTCCTCTACCAGTTGAACGAGGCTGATGTACATAACTGTATCCAGGAGGACTGGCTTCATTTAATGCTATGTACTCGTTTGGTTTAATCCAAGTTTCTGTTAAACACATTAAATTACATTCCTGATCAGTAATGATGTCGTTAACAATAAGAGCCTTAGACGCAAGAGATCTAATGTTTAATAGTCCTAGCCTCAGATCAAAAGTGCTGGCTGTGCATTCAATATGATTTAATTTTATGTTAATTAGGTTACGAAGATAGACTTTCCGAGATTTTCTATATATTTGTATAGCTCGGGGAACAGACACAGTCTCTATAGTATGTATTACCGGTGCCAGATTTTTAATTGAACATTGATAATACTGAATGTTGTTATTATTGGAAGATGTACTTACGGTAGGCAGTCACTTTGAGTGTATCGCCTTGGAGATGTTGTCTGACAGCAGTTCCGCTCCAAGGCTGCTGGGGTGCAGGCCATCAGGACGAAACAACCTAGGTCGCTCCCAGAACAGATTCCAGTTATTGACAAACACCAGATTCTGCTCATTACACCAAGAGACTAACCAATCATTTAATGCTAGAAGTCTACTGAACTTTTCTGCTCCACGTCTGTATGTGGGAAGAGGTCCAGAGACGATGATCTTCGCGGTGGGTGATCTGCCTCGTACCGTCTCTATCAGGCTGGAGAAGTCCCTCTTCAGAACCTCCGTCTGCCGCAGCCTGGTGTCGTTCGTCCCCGCGTGCAGCACAACCGCTCCAATGCGCTCGTCCTTCTTCAGGATCCCGGATACCTGCGCAGCGACATCAAGGACACAAGCACCAGAAAAACAGTGTGTGCGCACCTTACCTTTAGATGAGGCTACACGGACGTTCCGCACAATGGAGTCCCCGACGATCACAGCGTTGGGTCTGGTCTGACGGAGAGGGGCGAAGCGGTTCCTGGTTGGAATCTCGAACACCGGAGGTGGAGAGGGTCCAGCCCGCGCCTTCCGCCGCTGGTTCACCCAAGGCCCGAGGTGTGTTGGCGCCGGCGTGACGGAGACCACGGCTGGGAAAGTCCTAGGTGCACGGTCCCTGCACAGAGAAACACATGGCGTAGAGGGGCTGGGAGTGGAAATACCACGCTGTGTGCTTACCTTGGATATGTGGGCAGAGGCACAAGATGTTTCCAGCGCAGTTTGTCGCTCCAGCAGCTGGGCCTGCTTGTCGAGTAGGCCGCGGATCTGCTTCTCCACATCCTCCAGTTCCAGCCGCACCATGTGAAGCTCGAGCGAGTCCTCATCTGCACTCAAAACCGGAGAGACAGCAGACATATTTGTTTTTTAAATAGAACAGCGGTAAATGAGAAATGTCAAACGTAAACAAGGCTAGCGGTAGGTGATGCTAGTGGGCTACGGGCTACAAGCTAGTCGCAAGCTAGTCGCGAATGTTTGTAAAAAAAAATAATAGCGTTAGCTCGAAGGGTGCTGCTTCCTCAGTGACACTTCAGGTTGCCAGATACTCTGACTGTCAACATCCTAGCCTGGTCTGATCGTTACCTCTAATAAACTAGCAAAGCTGCCACTCTGAATCTGGCTGTAGTAGCCCCTTTTCAGGGGTGAGGTTGGTCTCAACGTCCCTGGATCAAACCTGTGCAAAGTGAAATGAGGCTGCTTTTCACTACAGCAGGCAAAAGGTGTGCCTCTTCATCCAGCATATGGTTTTCTGTCAAAAAAAAAACAAAACTTATCGGGCTACGGGAGGTTGATGTGCCTGAGGTTCATTTTCTCACACAACAGCCTGCATGTTTCCAATAAAGGTCAAAATCAGATTGCAAGATTTTGTTAGAAGTTAGGTGGGAATTTGCATTTACCTAGTACAGGTTGCCTTGCTATGAGTATAGCACACGCCATCAACATTTCTCACTGTACCAGGCCAAAAGAAGTGCCAGAATGTCCCACGCTGCATCTAGCAGTTGATTTTCTGGCCGAGTGGCACCCACGCCAAGCCCCGAAGTGTGGAGTGCGGTGATCGTATAGTGGTTAGTACTCTGCGTTGTGGTCGCAGCAACCCCGGTCCGAATCCGGGTCACGGCATAGAGTTTTCTACCTCACCCCTGAATCCTAAGGTTGAGCGTGTCTTGTGACCTCTAGCCCTTTTCCTCTGGAAACGCACAAGTAGATCAGATATCACCTCTGATCCAAGGGCCAGTGGTGCAATGGATAACGCGTCTGACTACGAATCAGGAGATTCTAGGTCCAACTCCTGGTTGGCTCAGTCCCCTTTCACCTCACTCCAAAGGTGTGCCTTTGCAACCCACTCTGGCAACTGAGTTTCCAGCAGACCACTCATAATCTCTGGAATGCTGCGAGTCATGATCCTACTCAAGTCAGTGCGCTGGCTTCCAAGTTTGACCAACAGCGCTGCATTTTCTCGTTTTCCTGAAAGAAGTGCCAAAATGTCCCACGCTGCATCTAGCAGTTGATTTTCTGGCCGAGTGGCAACCCTCCCGAGCCCCGAAGTGTGGAGTGCCGTGATCGTATAGTGGTTAGTACTCTGCGTTGTGGTCGCAGCAACCCCGGTTCGAATCCGGGTCACGGCATAGAGTTTTCTACCTCACCCCTGAATCCTAAGGTTGAAGCGTGTCTTGCGACCTCTAGCCCTTTTCCTCTGGAAAAGCACAAGTAGATCGGATATCACCTCTGCCCGTTTCCCATGGGCCAGTGGCGCAATGGATAACGCGTCTGACTACGGAGCAGAAGATTCTAGGTTCAACTCCTGGCTGGCTCAGTTCCCTTTTACCTCACTCCAAAGGTGTGCCTTTGCAACCCACTCTGGCAGCTGAGTTTCGGGCATACCACTCATAATCTCTGGAATGCTGCGAGTCATGATCCTGCTCAAATCAGCGCGCTGACTTCCAAGTTTGCCAAACTCCGGTTGGAACGCGATTGACAGCGCTGCATTTTCTCATTTTCCTGAGCCGTAGCAGATGTCCCATATGGTCTAGCGGTCAGGATTCTTGGTTTTCACCCAGGCGGCCCGGGTTCGACTCCCGGTATGGGAACGCTGGTTTCTTGTATGGCCCAAGTTGAAGTTAGTTTAGCTTCTCCAGCTGAAGGCTTGACTTAATAGAAATGAAAGCGTAAGTAGTTAGCTTCTCATTTCCACGAGCTTTCTGTGGGCCAGTGGTGCAATGTATGGATCAGAAGATTCCAGCATCAACTCCTGGAGGATTTGCTTTAGCTCTCTCTTACCCCGTCCAACATTCAATTCAATTCAATTCAATTTTATTTGTATAGCGCTTTTTACAATAGACATTGTCTCAAAGCAGCTTTACAGAAATATCAACATGGTATACAGATATTAAAGGTGTGAATTTATCCCAACTGAGCAAGCCACTGAGTGGCGACGGTGGCAAGGAAAAACTCCCTAAGATGTTTTAAGAGGAAGAAACCTTGAGAGGAACCCGACTCAGAAGGGAACCCATCCTCATCTGGGTAACAATAGATAGTGTGAAAAAGTTCATTATGGATTCATATGAAGTCTGTATGGCCTTAGGAGCAGCCGTAGTCCCAGCAGTCTGGAATTAGAGAAGATTTGAGCTCCATCCAGAGGCAGAAAGGATCTGGATCTCTAGTATCTCCATAAATTCGTGCGGGGCTCGGCGAAAGGAGAGAGGGAGAAAAAAGATTATTATGACTGCGAAGTAGTAGAACAGAATCTAGTCAGGGTAGGCTTGAGTAAACAAATACGTTTTAAGCCTAGACTTAAACACTGAGACAGTGTCTGAGTCCCGAACAGTAATAGGAAGACTGTTCCATAACTGTGGGGCTCTATAAGCGAAAGCTCTCCCCCCTGCTGTAGCCTTCACTATTCGAGGTACCGTCAAATAGCCTGCATCTTTTGATCTAAGTAGGCGTGGCGGATCATATAAAACCAAAAGGTCGCTTAGATATTGTGGCGCAAGACCGTTTAGTGCTTTATAGGTGAATAAAAGTATTTTATAGTTAATGCGAGATTTTACTGGGAGCCAATGCAGTATTGATAATATCGGTGTGATATGGTCGTATCTTCTAGTTCTAGTTAGGACTCTAGCAGCTGCATTCTGGACTAACTGGAGCTTATTTATATTCCTACTGGAACATCCAGACAGTAAGGCGTTACAGTAATCTAATCTAGAGGTGACGAATGCATGAACTAGTATTTCCGCATCATGTAGTGACAATATGTTTCTTATTTTAGAAATATTTCTGAGATGAAAGAAAGCTATCCTAGTAATATTATCTACATGAGCATCAAATGATAGACTGGAGTCAATAATCACTCCAAGGTCTTTAACTGCTGTACATGATGAAACAGAAAGACCATCCAGAGTAACCATGTGATCAGAAAGATTACTTCTAGCTACACGTGGGCCTAATAAAAGTATTTCTGTTTTATCAGAATTAAGTAGAAGGAAATTAGTTAACATCCAATGTCTAATGTCCTTTACACAATCCTCAACTTTACTAAGCTTCTGTCTGTCCTCTGGCTTTGCTGAAACATACAACTGTGTATCATCAGCATAACAGTGGAAGCTAATTCCATGTTTACGAATAATTTGACCTAGGGGTAGCATATATAAAGTAAAGAGCAGTGGGCCTAAAACAGAACCCTGTGGAACTCCAAAAGTAACTTCAGTACGCATGGAGAAATCACCATTTACATCTACGAACTGATAACGATCGGTCAGATAAGACCTGAGCCAGGAGAGGACTGTTCCCTTAATACCAACAACATTTTCTAATCTATCAAGGAGAATAGTGTGATCAATAGTATCAAAAGCTGCACTAAGGTCGAGTAACACAAGCAGCGAGACACAACCCTGATCGTAGGTCAGTAGAAGGTCATTTACCACTTTAACTAACGCTGTCTCTGTGCTATGATGAGGTCTAAATCCTGACTGATACATTTCATGAATGTTATTCCTATCTAAGTACGAGCATAACTGCTTTGCTACAACCTTTTCTAAAATCTTAGACATGAAGGGGAGATTTGATATTGGTCTATAGCTGGACAACTGAGACGGGTCAAGATCAGGTTTTTTAATCAAGGGTTTAATAACTGCTAACTTAAGTGATTTAGGTACATAGCCAGTGCTTAGGGAAGAATTGATTATATTTAAAAGTGGTTCAATTACTCCTGGACAAATCTGTTTAAACAAACATGTAGGTACGGGATCTAGTATGCAAGTTGATGAATTGGCTGAAGAGATTAATGTAGCTAGTTCGGTCTCTCTAAGCGGAGCAAAACACTCTAAACATTGATCTGATATTGCTACATTGTCATGTAATGGGTTTGTTACAGTACTGTCCGGTTTTAATTTAATGGCCTGTATTTCACGTCTAATATTTTCAACCTTATCAATGAAAAATTTCATGAAATCTTCACTGCTATGTAATGATTGAGTGTTTCTCTCTGTAGTGGTTTTATTCCTAGTTAATTTTGCTACTGTGTCGAAGAGGAATCTAGAATTGTTTTTGTTGTCTCCTATTAAGGTGGAGAAATAGATTTTTCTAGCATCGCCAAGAGATTTCCTATATTTCAGTAGGCTCTCCTTCCATGCCGTTTGAAATATCACCAGTTTGGTTTGACGCCATTCACGTTCTAATTGTCGAGTTGTCTGTGTTAAGGTTCGCGTTTGATCGTTATACCAGGGTGCAAATTTTTTTTGTCTAATTATTTTTCTTTTGAGTGGAGCCACTCTATCTAGCGTGTAGCGGAGTGTTGACTCCAAGCTTTCAGTCGCCTGATCGAGTTCTATGGGATCTGACGGTGATCCAAATCTAATTGATGTTTCTGCGAGGTTATTTATGAAGCTCGGTGCAGTAGCTGATGTGTAGGTACGTTTTACGCGGTAGCGAGGCGAGGTGGAAATATTATGGTCAATATGTATTATGAACGAGATAAGATAATGGTCTGAGACAACTTCAGACTGAGGAAAAATTATAATATTTTCTATACTTAGTCCGTATGTTAGTATGAGGTCAAGAGTGTGACCACCATTATGAGTAGGCCCGATTACGTTCTGATTAATCCCTACTGCATCTAAGATGGACACAACCGCTAATCTTAGAGGGTCTTCCAGGTTATCAAAATGAATATTAAAGTCTCCGACGATTAATGCTTTATCTACAGACACAACCAGGTTTGAGACAAAGTCTGCAAATTCACTAAGAAATTCAGTATATGGCCCTGGGGGCCTGTAAATAATAATTAGAGGAATTGACTTATTTTTTGTGGCTACATAACTTATACTGGTATAAAGAATTTCAAAAGAATTAAATTCATGCTTAGGTTTTTGTGTGACGACTAGATTTTTACTATGGATGAGACCAACACCTCCTCCTCTACCAGTTGAACGAGGCTGATGTACATAACTGTATCCAGGAGGACTGGCTTCATTTAATGCTATGTACTCGTTTGGTTTAATCCAAGTTTCTGTTAAACACATTAAATTACATTCCTGATCAGTAATGATGTCGTTAACAATAAGAGCCTTAGACGCAAGAGATCTAATGTTTTCTGCTCCACGTCTGTATGTGGGAAGAGGTCCAGAGACGATGATCTTCGCGGTGGGTGATCTGCCTCGTACCGTCTCTATCAGGCTGGAGAAGTCCCTCTTCAGAACCTCCGTCTGCCGCAGCCTGGTGTCGTTCGTCCCCGCGTGCAGCACAACCGCTCCAATGCGCTCGTCCTTCTTCAGGATCCCGGATACCTGCGCAGCGACATCAAGGACACAAGCACCAGAAAAACAGTGTGTGCGCACCTTACCTTTAGATGAGGCTACACGGACGTTCCGCACAATGGAGTCCCCGACGATCACAGCGTTGGGTCTGGTCTGACGGAGAGGGGCGAAGCGGTTCCTGGTTGGAATCTCGAACACCGGAGGTGGAGAGGGTCCAGCCCGCGCCTTCCGCCGCTGGTTCACCCAAGGCCCGAGGTGTGTTGGCGCCGGCGTGACGGAGACCACGGCTGGGAAAGTCCTAGGTGCACGGTCCCTGCACAGAGAAACACATGGCGTAGAGGGGCTGGGAGTGGAAATACCACGCTGTGTGCTTACCTTGGATATGTGGGCAGAGGCACAAGATGTTTCCAGCGCAGTTTGTCGCTCCAGCAGCTGGGCCTGCTTGTCGAGTAGGCCGCGGATCTGCTTCTCCACATCCTCCAGTTCCAGCCGCACCATGTGAAGCTCGAGCGAGTCCTCATCTGCACTCAAAACCGGAGAGACAGCAGACATATTTGTTTTTTAAATAGAACAGCGGTAAATGAGAAATGTCAAACGTAAACAAGGCTAGCGGTAGGTGATGCTAGCGGGCTACGGGCTACAAGCTAGTCGCAAGCTAGTCGCGAATGTTTGTAAAAAAAAATAATAGCGTTAGCTCGAAGGGTGCTGCTTCCTCAGTGACACTTCAGGTTGCCAGATACTCTGACTGTCAACATCCTAGCCTGGTCTGATCGTTACCTCTAATAAACTAGCAAAGCTGCCACTCTGAATCTGGCTGTAGTAGCCCCTTTTCAGGGGTGAGGTTGGTCTCAACGTCCCTGGATCAAACCTGTGCAAAGTGAAATGAGGCTGCTTTTCACTACAGCAGGCAAAAGGTGTGCCTCTTCATCCAGCATATGGTTTTCTGTCAAAAAAAAAACAAAACTTATCGGGCTACGGGAGGTTGATGTGCCTGAGGTTCATTTTCTCACACAACAGCCTGCATGTTTCCAATAAAGGTCAAAATCAGATTGCAAGATTTTGTTAGAAGTTAGGTGGGAATTTGCATTTACCTAGTACAGGTTGCCTTGCTATGAGTATAGCACACGCCATCAACATTTCTCACTGTACCAGGCCAAAAGAAGTGCCAGAATGTCCCACGCTGCATCTAGCAGTTGATTTTCTGGCCGAGTGGCACCCACGCCAAGCCCCGAAGTGTGGAGTGCGGTGATCGTATAGTGGTTAGTACTCTGCGTTGTGGTCGCAGCAACCCCGGTCCGAATCCGGGTCACGGCATAGAGTTTTCTACCTCACCCCTGAATCCTAAGGTTGAGCGTGTCTTGTGACCTCTAGCCCTTTTCCTCTGGAAAAGCACAAGTAGATCAGATATCACCTCTGATCCAAGGGCCAGTGGTGCAATGGATAACGCGTCTGACTACGACTCAGGAGATTCTAGGTCCAACTCCTGGTTGGCTCAGTCCCCTTTCACCTCACTCCAAAGGTGTGCCTTTGCAACCCACTCTGGCAACTGAGTTTCCAGCAGACCACTCATAATCTCTGGAATGCTGCGAGTCATGATCCTACTCAAGTCAGTGCGCTGGCTTCCAAGTTTGACCAACAGCGCTGCATTTTCTCGTTTTCCTGAAAGAAGTGCCAAAATGTCCCACGCTGCATCTAGCAGTTGATTTTCTGGCCGAGTGGCAACCCTCCCGAGCCCCGAAGTGTGGAGTGCCGTGATCGTATAGTGGTTAGTACTCTGCGTTGTGGTCGCAGCAACCCCGGTTCGAATCCGGGTCACGGCATAGAGTTTTCTACCTCACCCCTGAATCCTAAGGTTGAGCATTTGGTGCGACCTCTAGCCCTTTTCCTCTGGAAAAGCACAAGTAGATCGGATATCACCTCTACCCGTTTCCCATGGGCCAGTGGCGCAATGGATAACGCGTCTGACTACGGAGCAGAAGATTCTAGGTTCAACTCCTGGCTGGCTCAGTTCCCTTTTACCTCACTCCAAAGGTGTGCCTTTGCAACCCACTCTGGCAGCTGAGTTTCGGGCATACCACTCATAATCTCTGGAATGCTGCGAGTCATGATCCTACTCAAATCAGCGCGCTGACTTCCAAGTTTGCCAAACCCCGGTTGGAACGCGATTGACAGCGCTGCATTTTCTCATTTTCCTGAGCCGTAGCAGATGTCCCATATGGTCTAGCGGTCAGGATTCTTGGTTTTCACCCAGGCGGCCCGGGTTCGACTCCCGGTATGGGAAAGCTGGTTTCTTGTATGGCCCAAGTTGAAGTTAGTTTAGCTTCTCCAGCTGAAGGCTTGACTTAATAGAAATGAAAGCATAAGTAGTTAGCTTCTCATTTCCACGAGCTTTCTGTGGGCCAGTGGTGCAATGTATGGATCAGAAGATTCCAGCATCAACTCCTGGAGGATTTGCTTTAGCTCTCTCTTACCCCGTCCAACATTCAATTCAATTCAATTCAATTTTATTTGTATAGCGCTTTTTACAATAGACATTGTCTCAAAGCAGCTTTACAGAAATATCAACATGGTATACAGATATTAAAGGTGTGAATTTATCCCAACTGAGCAAGCCACTGAGTGGCGACGGTGGCAAGGAAAAACTCCCTAAGATGTTTTAAGAGGAAGAAACCTTGAGAGGAACCCGACTCAGAAGGGAACCCATCCTCATCTGGGTAACAATAGATAGTGTGAAAAAGTTCATTATGGATTCATATGAAGTCTGTATGGCCTTAGGAGCAGCCGTAGTCCCAGCACCGAATCCGGGTCACGGCATAGAGTTTTCTACCTCACCCCTGAATCCTAAGGTTGAGCGTGTCTTGTGACCTCTAGCCCTTTTCCTCTGGAAAAGCACAAGTAGATCAGATATCACCTCTGCCCATTTTCCATGGGCCAGTGGTGCAATGGATAACGTGTCTGATTATGGATCAGAAGATTCTAGGTTCAATTCCTGTTTGGCTCAGTTCCCTTTTTCCTCACTCCAAAGGTGTGCCTTTGCAACCCACGCTGGCAGCTGAATTTCGGGCATACCACTCATAATCTCTGGAATGCTGCGAGTCATGATCGTACTCAAGTCAGCACGCTGGCTTCCAAGTTTGCCAAACCCAGGTTGGAACGCGATTGACAGCGCTGCATTTTCTCATTTTCCTGAGCCGTAGCAGATGTCCCATATGGTCTAGCGGTCAGGATCCTTGGTTTTCACCCAGGCGGCCCGCGTCCGACTCCCGGTATGGGAACGGTGGTTTCTTGTATGGCCCATGTTGAAGTTAGTTTAGCTTCTCCAGCTGAAGGCTTGACTTAACATCCTGGCCCGGTCTGATCGTTAACTCTAATAAACTAGTGTTGTGGATAAAAAATGTCATAAAATAAACATAAGGGAGACCTAGCATCCAGCAAAGGGGAGAAGAAGAAAAGACGGGCACCTAGACACATAGAAGCGGGATTAGGCGGACATTGACAAATTGGAATTACACTTTAAAGATCTTTAAGAGCAGTAATAGTCAAAAAAAGTCAAAAAGAGGTATACGAGCTGAGCTGAGGAGGGCTAAAACACACACACACACACACACACACACACACACCCTCGTACAGTCAAGGGCGGGCAAGTAGACATAACACACACACACACCATCTCTCTCACACATACTATTATAACTTTATAAGAATAATAAAAAGGAATATTAAGATATTATAAGGGTAATGTCTTATAATAAAAAGTATATATATATATACTTTTTATAAAAATGCTATTAAGAAGTAGGAAGTACAGTAAACCGGTTTTTCAAGCAGCATATATAATAAGAGATATAGAGTAAATCTGAAAATAAAAACTAGAAATACAGGAAAATATAACTTACTCATGATTCAGATGGTGAAGATTCTCGTCTCGCAAGGAAGGCCTTAATTTTAAGAGAACCATGAAGAGAGCCAGTTATAAGGGTGGCTGGGTCAAACTGCCCCCCCTCGAGATAACGATAAGACCAAGGTCCCTCTAGGTTGTTTAGTCTTGTCCACGTTCTATCCTCTGGGTAATTGAAAAGTGAAGTTTCTGATGCCCTAAGGTAACTGAAAATTCTGGTTTCTGATGCCCTAAGGTAACTGAAAATTCTGGTTTCTGATCCTCTGAGTAACTAGAAACTCTGGGTTTTTATTTTCTGGGTTATTAGAAATGCCTGGGTTCTGATTTTATGTGTAAATTAAAACCCCTGGTTTCAATTCTATGTGTAAGTGAAATAGCCCTTTTCTGGAACATAAGAGTAAGGTAAATGAGCTCTTTTTTAACCCTATTGGTAGTGAGATCATAGTCTTCTTGAAACATATGGGTTATTTAGTGTGTAAATACAGTATAAATACTGGAGCTTAAGCTCAGGGTATTGGGATCACCTCTGAGAATTCTCATCGGTGTGGATCTCGTGTGGTGGAACGGAACAATAAAGCTGGACCCTTGCTTCTTCTCACTCACGGCTGCTGTATTTTTTCTATCTCCAACTGGGCTCAGAGGTAGATGTGAGTATTGGCTTCTAAGTTGAATTTTAAATGTTTTTGGGTAATAGGCTAAATTTGAGCCAACACTAGCAAAGCTGCCACTCTGAATCTGGCTGTAGTAGCCTCTTTTTAGGGGTGAGGTTGGTCTCAACGTCCCTGGATCAAACCTGTGCAAAGTGAAATGAGGCTGCTTTTCACTACAGCAGGCAAAAGGTGTGCCTCTTCATCCAGCATATGGTTTTCTGTCAAAAATAAAACAAAACTTATCGGGCTACGGGAGGTTGATGTGCCTGAGGTTCATTTTCTCACACAACAGCCTGCATGTTTCCAATAAAGGTCAAAATCAGATTGCAAGATTTTGTTAGAAGTTAGGTGGGAATTTGCATTTACCTAGTACAGGTTGCCTTGCTATGAGTATAGCACACGCCATCAACATTTCTCACTGTACCAGGCCAAAAGAAGTGCCAGAATGTCCCACGCTGCATCTAGCAGTTGATTCTCTGGCCGAGTGGCACCCATCCCAAGCCCCGAAGTGTGGAGTGCCGTGATCGTATAGTGGTTAGTACTCTGCGTTGTGGTCGCAGCAACCCCGGTTTGAATCCGGGTCACGGCATAGAGTTTTCTACCTCACCCCTGAATCCTAAGGTTGAGCATGTCTTGCGACCTCTAGCCCTTTTCCTCTGGAAAAGCACAAGTAGATCGGATATCACCTCTGTCCGTTTCCCATGGGCCAGTGGCGCAATGGATAACGCGTCTGACTACGGATCAGAAGCTTCTAGGTTCAACTCCTGGCTGGCTCAGTTCCCTTTTACCTCACTCCAAAGGTGTGCCTTTGCAACCCACTCTGGCAGCTGAGTTTCGGGCATACCACTCATAATCTCTGGAATGCTGCGAGTCATGATCCTGCTCAAATCAGCGCGCTGACTTCCAAGTTTGCCAAACCCCGGTTGGAACGCGATTGACAGCGCTGCATTTTCTCATTTTCCTGAGCCATAGCAGATGTCCCATATGGTCTACCGGTCAGGATTCTTGGTTTTCACCCAGGCGGCCCGGGTTCGACTCCCGGTATGGGAACGCTGGTTTCTTGTATGGCCCAAGTTGAAGTTAGTTTAGCTTCTCCAGCTGAAGGCTTGACTTAATAGAAATGAAAGCGTAAGTAGTTAGCTTCTCATTTCCACGAGCTTTCTGTGGGCCAGTGGTGCAATGTATGGATCAGAAGATTCCAGCATCAACTCCTGGAGGATTTGCTTTAGCTCTCTCTTACCCCGTCCAACATTCAATTCAATTCAATTCAATTTTATTTGTATAGCGCTTTTTACAATAGACATTGTCTCAAAGCAGCTTTACAGAAATATCAACATGGTATACAGATATTAAAGGTGTGAATTTATCCCAACTGAGCAAGCCACTGAGTGGCGACGGTGGCAAGGAAAAACTCCCTAAGATGTTTTAAGAGGAAGAAACCTTGAGAGGAACCCGACTCAGAAGGGAACCCATCCTCATCTGGGTAACAATAGATAGTGTGAAAAAGTTCATTATGGATTCATATGAAGTCTGTATGGCCTTAGGAGCAGCCGTAGTCCCAGCAGTCTGGAATTAGAGAAGATTTGAGCTCCATCCAGAGGCAGAAAGGATCTGGATCTCTAGTATCTCCATAAATTCGTGCGGGGCTCGGCGAAAGGAGAGAGGGAGAAAAAAGATTATTATGACTGCGAAGTAGTAGAACAGAATCTAGTCAGGGTAGGCTTGAGTAAACAAATACGTTTTAAGCCTAGACTTAAACACTGAGACAGTGTCTGAGTCCCGAACAGTAATAGGAAGACTGTTCCATAACTGTGGGGCTCTATAAGCGAAAGCTCTCCCCCCTGCTGTAGCCTTCACTATTCGAGGTACCGTCAAATAGCCTGCATCTTTTGATCTAAGTAGGCGTGGCGGATCATATAAAACCAAAAGGTCGCTTAGATATTGTGGCGCAAGACCGTTTAGTGCTTTATAGGTGAATAAAAGTATTTTATAGTTAATGCGAGATTTTACTGGGAGCCAATGCAGTATTGATAATATCGGTGTGATATGGTCGTATCTTCTAGTTCTAGTTAGGACTCTAGCAGCTGCATTCTGGACTAACTGGAGCTTATTTATATTCCTACTGGAACATCCAGACAGTAAGGCGTTACAGTAATCTAATCTAGAGGTGACGAATGCATGAACTAGTATTTCCGCATCATGTAGTGACAATATGTTTCTTATTTTAGAAATATTTCTGAGATGAAAGAAAGCTATCCTAGTAATATTATCTACATGAGCATCAAATGATAGACTGGAGTCAATAATCACTCCAAGGTCTTTAACTGCTGTACATGATGAAACAGAAAGACCATCCAGAGTAACCATGTGATCAGAAAGATTACTTCTAGCTACACGTGGGCCTAATAAAAGTATTTCTGTTTTATCAGAATTAAGTAGAAGGAAATTAGTTAACATCCAATGTCTAATGTCCTTTACACAATCCTCAACTTTACTAAGCTTCTGTCTGTCCTCTGGCTTTGCTGAAACATACAACTGCGTATCATCAGCATAACAGTGGAAGCTAATTCCATGTTTACGAATAATTTGACCTAGGGGTAGCATATATAAAGTAAAGAGCAGTGGGCCTAAAACAGAACCCTGTGGAACTCCAAAAGTAACTTCAGTACGCATGGAGAAATCACCATTTACATCTACGAACTGATAACGATCGGTCAGATAAGACCTGAGCCAGGAGAGGACTGTTCCCTTAATACCAACAACATTTTCTAATCTATCAAGGAGAATAGTGTGATCAATAGTATCAAAAGCTGCACTAAGGTCGAGTAACACAAGCAGCGAGACACAACCCTGATCGTAGGTCAGTAGAAGGTCATTTACCACTTTAACTAACGCTGTCTCTGTGCTATGATGAGGTCTAAATCCTGACTGATACATTTCATGAATGTTATTCCTATCTAAGTACGAGCATAACTGCTTTGCTACAACCTTTTCTAAAATCTTAGACATGAAGGGGAGATTTGATATTGGTCTATAGCTGGACAACTGAGACGGGTCAAGATCAGGTTTTTTAATCAAGGGTTTAATAACTGCTAACTTAAGTGATTTAGGTACATAGCCAGTGCTTAGGGAAGAATTGATTATATTTAAAAGTGGTTCAATTACTCCTGGACAAATCTGTTTAAACAAACATGTAGGTACGGGATCTAGTATGCAAGTTGATGAATTGGCTGAAGAGATTAATGTAGCTAGTTCGGTCTCTCTAAGCGGAGCAAAACACTCTAAACATTGATCTGATATTGCTACATTGTCATGTAATGGGTTTGTTACAGTACTGTCCGGTTTTAATTTAATGGCCTGTATTTCACGTCTAATATTTTCAACCTTATCAATGAAAAATTTCATGAAATCTTCACTGCTATGTAATGATTGAGTGTTTCTCTCTGTAGTGGTTTTATTCCTAGTTAATTTTGCTACTGTGTCGAAGAGGAATCTAGAATTGTTTTTGTTGTCTCCTATTAAGGTGGAGAAATAGATTTTTCTAGCATCGCCAAGAGATTTCCTATATTTCAGTAGGCTCTCCTTCCATGCCGTTTGAAATATCACCAGTTTGGTTTGACGCCATTCACGTTCTAATTGTCGAGTTGTCTGTGTTAAGGTTCGCGTTTGATCGTTATACCAGGGTGCAAATTTTTTTTGTCTAATTATTTTTCTTTTGAGTGGAGCCACTCTATCTAGCGTGTAGCGGAGTGTTGACTCCAAGCTTTCAGTCGCCTGATCGAGTTCTATGGGATCTGACGGTGATCCAAATCTAATTGATGTTTCTGCGAGGTTATTTATGAAGCTCGGTGCAGTAGCTGATGTGTAGGTACGTTTTACGCGGTAGCGAGGCGAGGTGGAAATATTATGGTCAATATGTATTATGAACGAGATAAGATAATGGTCTGAGACAACTTCAGACTGAGGAAAAATTATAATATTTTCTATACTTAGTCCGTATGTTAGTATGAGGTCAAGAGTGTGACCACCATTATGAGTAGGCCCGATTACGTTCTGATTAATCCCTACTGCATCTAAGATGGACACAACCGCTAATCTTAGAGGGTCTTCCAGGTTATCAAAATGAATATTAAAGTCTCCGACGATTAATGCTTTATCTACAGACACAACCAGGTTTGAGACAAAGTCTGCAAATTCACTAAGAAATTCAGTATATGGCCCTGGGGGCCTGTAAATAATAATTAGAGGAATTGACTTATTTTTTGTGGCTACATAACTTATACTGGTATAAAGAATTTCAAAAGAATTAAATTCATGCTTAGGTTTTTGTGTGACGACTAGATTTTTACTATGGATGAGACCAACACCTCCTCCTCTACCAGTTGAACGAGGCTGATGTACATAACTGTATCCAGGAGGACTGGCTTCATTTAATGCTATGTACTCGTTTGGTTTAATCCAAGTTTCTGTTAAACACATTAAATTACATTCCTGATCAGTAATGATGTCGTTAACAATAAGAGCCTTAGACGCAAGAGATCTAATGTTTTCTGCTCCACGTCTGTATGTGGGAAGAGGTCCAGAGACGATGATCTTCGCGGTGGGTGATCTGCCTCGTACCGTCTCTATCAGGCTGGAGAAGTCCCTCTTCAGAACCTCCGTCTGCCGCAGCCTGGTGTCGTTCGTCCCCGCGTGCAGCACAACCGCTCCAATGCGCTCGTCCTTCTTCAGGATCCCGGATACCTGCGCAGCGACATCAAGGACACAAGCACCAGAAAAACAGTGTGTGCGCACCTTACCTTTAGATGAGGCTACACGGACGTTCCGCACAATGGAGTCCCCGACGATCACAGCGTTGGGTCTGGTCTGACGGAGAGGGGCGAAGCGGTTCCTGGTTGGAATCTCGAACACCGGAGGTGGAGAGGGTCCAGCCCGCGCCTTCCGCCGCTGGTTCACCCAAGGCCCGAGGTGTGTTGGCGCCGGCGTGACGGAGACCACGGCTGGGAAAGTCCTAGGTGCACGGTCCCTGCACAGAGAAACACATGGCGTAGAGGGGCTGGGAGTGGAAATACCACGCTGTGTGCTTACCTTGGATATGTGGGCAGAGGCACAAGATGTTTCCAGCGCAGTTTGTCGCTCCAGCAGCTGGGCCTGCTTGTCGAGTAGGCCGCGGATCTGCTTCTCCACATCCTCCAGTTCCAGCCGCACCATGTGAAGCTCGAGCGAGTCCTCATCTGCACTCAAAACCGGAGAGACAGCAGACATATTTGTTTTTTAAATAGAACAGCGGTAAATGAGAAATGTCAAACGTAAACAAGGCTAGCGGTAGGTGATGCTAGCGGGCTACGGGCTACAAGCTAGTCGCAAGCTAGTCGCGAATGTTTGTAAAAAAAAATAATAGCGTTACCTCGAAGGGTGCTGCTTCCTCAGTGACACTTCAGGTTGCCAGATACTCTGACTGTCAACATCCTAGCCTGGTCTGATCGTTAACTCTAATAAACTAGCAAAGCTGCCACTCTGAATCTGGCTGTAGTAGCCCCTTTTCAGGGGTGAGGTTGGTCTCAACGTCCCTGGATCAAACCTGTGCAAAGTGAAATGAGGCTGCTTTTCACTACAGCAGGCAAAAGGTGTGCCTCTTCATCCAGCATATGGTTTTCTGTCAAAAAAAAAACAAAACTTATCGGGCTACGGGAGGTTGATGTGCCTGAGGTTCATTTTCTCACACAACAGCCTGCATGTTTCCAATAAAGGTCAAAATCAGATTGCAAGATTTTGTTAGAAGTTAGGTGGGAATTTGCATTTACCTAGTACAGGTTGCCTTGCTATGAGTATAGCACACGCCATCAACATTTCTCACTGTACCAGGCCAAAAGAAGTGCCAGAATGTCCCACGCTGCATCTAGCAGTTGATTTTCTGGCCGAGTGGCACCCACGCCAAGCCCCGAAGTGTGGAGTGCGGTGATCGTATAGTGGTTAGTACTCTGCGTTGTGGTCGCAGCAACCCCGGTCCGAATCCGGGTCACGGCATAGAGTTTTCTACCTCACCCCTGAATCCTAAGGTTGAGCGTGTCTTGTGACCTCTAGCCCTTTTCCTCTGGAAAAGCACAAGTAGATCAGATATCACCTCTGACCCAAGGGCCAGTGGTGCAATGGATAACGCGTCTGACTACGAATCAGGAGATTCTAGGTCCAACTCCTGGTTGGCTCAGTCCCCTTTCACCTCACTCCAAAGGTGTGCCTTTGCAACCCACTCTGGCAACTGAGTTTCCAGCAGACCACTCATAATCTCTGGAATGCTGCGAGTCATGATCCTGCTCAAATCAGCGCGCTGACTTCCAAGTTTGCCAGAACGCGATTGACAGCGCTGCATTTTCTCATTTTCCTGAGCCGTAGCAGCTGTCCCATATGGTCTAGCGGTCAGGATTCTTGGTTTTCACCCAGGCGGCCCGGGTTCGACTCCTGGTATGGGAAAGCTGGTTTCTTGTATGGCCCAAGTTGAAGTTAGTTTAGCTTCTCCAGCTGAAGGCTTGACTTAATAGAAATGAAAGCATAAGTAGTTAGCTTCTCATTTCCACGAGCTTTCTGTGGGCCAGTGGTGCAATGTATGGATCAGAAGATTCCAGCATCAACTCCTGGAGGATTTGCTTTAGCTCTCTCTTACCCCGTCCAACATTCAATTCAATTCAATTCAATTTTATTTGTATAGCGCTTTTTACAATAGACATTGTCTCAAAGCAGCTTTACAGAAATATCAACATGGTATACAGATATTAAAGGTGTGAATTTATCCCAACTGAGCAAGCCACTGAGTGGCGACGGTGGCAAGGAAAAACTCCCTAAGATGTTTTAAGAGGAAGAAACCTTGAGAGGAACCCGACTCAGAAGGGAACCCATCCTCATCTGGGTAACAATAGATAGTGTGAAAAAGTTCATTATGGATTCATATGAAGTCTGTATGGCCTTAGGAGCAGCCGTAGTCCCAGCAGTCTGGAATTAGAGAAGATTTGAGCTCCATCCAGAGGCAGAAAGGATCTGGATCTCTAGTATCTCCATAAATTCGTGCGGGGCTCGGCGAAAGGAGAGAGGGAGAAAAAAGATTATTATGACTGCGAAGTAGTAGAACAGAATCTAGTCAGGGTAGGCTTGAGTAAACAAATACGTTTTAAGCCTAGATTTAAACACTGAGACAGTGTCTGAGTCCCGAACAGTAATAGGAAGACTGTTCCATAACTGTGGGGCTCTATAAGCGAAAGCTCTCCCCCCTGCTGTAGCCTTCACTATTCGAGGTACCGTCAAATAGCCTGCATCTTTTGATCTAAGTAGGCGTGGCGGATCATATAAAACCAAAAGGTCGCTTAGATATTGTGGCGCAAGACCGTTTAGTGCTTTATAGGTGAATAAAAGTATTTTATAGTTAATGCGAGATTTTACTGGGAGCCAATGCAGTATTGATAATATCGGTGTGATATGGTCGTATCTTCTAGTTCTAGTTAGGACTCTAGCAGCTGCATTCTGGACTAACTGGAGCTTATTTATATTCCTACTGGAACATCCAGACAGTAAGGCGTTACAGTAATCTAATCTAGAGGTGACGAATGCATGAACTAGTATTTCCGCATCATGTAGTGACAATATGTTTCTTATTTTAGAAATATTTCTGAGATGAAAGAAAGCTATCCTAGTAATATTATCTACATGAGCATCAAATGATAGACTGGAGTCAATAATCACTCCAAGGTCTTTAACTGCTGTACATGATGAAACAGAAAGACCATCCAGAGTAACCATGTGATCAGAAAGATTACTTCTAGCTACACGTGGGCCTAATAAAAGTATTTCTGTTTTATCAGAATTAAGTAGAAGGAAATTAGTTAACATCCAATGTCTAATGTCCTTTACACAATCCTCAACTTTACTAAGCTTCTGTCTGTCCTCTGGCTTTGCTGAAACATACAACTGTGTATCATCAGCATAACAGTGGAAGCTAATTCCATGTTTACGAATAATTTGACCTAGGGGTAGCATATATAAAGTAAAGAGCAGTGGGCCTAAAACAGAACCCTGTGGAACTCCAAAAGTAACTTCAGTACGCATGGAGAAATCACCATTTACATCTACGAACTGATAACGATCGGTCAGATAAGACCTGAGCCAGGAGAGGACTGTTCCCTTAATACCAACAACATTTTCTAATCTATCAAGGAGAATAGTGTGATCAATAGTATCAAAAGCTGCACTAAGGTCGAGTAACACAAGCAGCGAGACACAACCCTGATCGTAGGTCAGTAGAAGGTCATTTACCACTTTAACTAACGCTGTCTCTGTGCTATGATGAGGTCTAAATCCTGACTGATACATTTCATGAATGTTATTCCTATCTAAGTACGAGCATAACTGCTTTGCTACAACCTTTTCTAAAATCTTAGACATGAAGGGGAGATTTGATATTGGTCTATAGCTGGACAACTGAGACGGGTCAAGATCAGGTTTTTTAATCAAGGGTTTAATAACTGCTAACTTAAGTGATTTAGGTACATAGCCAGTGCTTAGGGAAGAATTGATTATATTTAAAAGTGGTTCAATTACTCCTGGACAAATCTGTTTAAACAAACATGTAGGTACGGGATCTAGTATGCAAGTTGATGAATTGGCTGAAGAGATTAATGTAGCTAGTTCGGTCTCTCTAAGCGGAGCAAAACACTCTAAACATTGATCTGATATTGCTACATTGTCATGTAATGGGTTTGTTACAGTACTGTCCGGTTTTAATTTAATGGCCTGTATATCACGTCTAATATTTTCAACCTTATCAATGAAAAATTTCATGAAATCTTCACTGCTATGTAATGATTGAGTGTTTCTCTCTGTAGTGGTTTTATTCCTAGTTAATTTTGCTACTGTGTCGAAGAGGAATCTAGAATTGTTTTTGTTGTCTCCTATTAAGGTGGAGAAATAGATTTTTCTAGCATCGCCAAGAGATTTCCTATATTTCAGTAGGCTCTCCTTCCATGCCGTTTGAAATATCACCAGTTTGGTTTGACGCCATTCACGTTCTAATTGTCGAGTTGTCTGTGTTAAGGTTCGCGTTTGATCGTTATACCAGGGTGCAAATTTTTTTTGTCTAATTATTTTTCTTTTGAGTGGAGCCACTCTATCTAGCGTGTAGCGGAGTGTTGACTCCAAGCTTTCAGTCGCCTGATCGAGTTCTATGGGATCTGACGGTGATCCAAATCTAATTGATGTTTCTGCGAGGTTATTTATGAAGCTCGGTGCAGTAGCTGATGTGTAGGTACGTTTTACGCGGTAGCGAGGCGAGGTGGAAATATTATGGTCAATATGTATTATGAACGAGATAAGATAATGGTCTGAGACAACTTCAGACTGAGGAAAAATTATAATATTTTCTATACTTAGTCCGTATGTTAGTATGAGGTCAAGAGTGTGACCACCATTATGAGTAGGCCCGATTACGTTCTGATTAATCCCTACTGCATCTAAGATGGACACAACCGCTAATCTTAGAGGGTCTTCCAGGTTATCAAAATGAATATTAAAGTCTCCGACGATTAATGCTTTATCTACAGACACAACCAGGTTTGAGACAAAGTCTGCAAATTCACTAAGAAATTCAGTATATGGCCCTGGGGGTCTGTAAATAATAATTAGAGGAATTGACTTATTTTTTGTGGCTACATAACTTATACTGGTATAAAGAATTTCAAAAGAATTAAATTCATGCTTAGGTTTTTGTGTGACGACTAGATTTTTACTATGGATGAGACCAACACCTCCTCCTCTACCAGTTGAACGAGGCTGATGTACATAACTGTATCCAGGAGGACTGGCTTCATTTAATGCTATGTACTCGTTTGGTTTAATCCAAGTTTCTGTTAAACACATTAAATTACATTCCTGATCAGTAATGATGTCGTTAACAATAAGAGCCTTAGACGCAAAAGAGATCTAATGTTTAATAGTCCTAGCCTCAGATCAAAAGTGCTGGCTGTGCATTCAATATGATTTAATTTTATGTTAATTAGGTTACGAAGATAGACTTTCCGAGATTTTCTATATATTTGTATAGCTCGGGGAACAGACACAGTCTCTATAGTATGTATTACCGGTGCCAGATTTTTAATTGAACATTGATAATACTGAATGTTGTTATTATTGGAAGATGTACTTACGGTAGGCAGTCACTTTGAGTGTATCGCCTTGGAGATGTTGTCTGACAGCAGTTCCGCTCCAAGGCTGCTGGGGTGCAGGCCATCAGGACGAAACAACCTAGGTCGCTCCCAGAACAGATTCCAGTTATTGACAAACACCAGATTCTGCTCATTACACCAAGAGACTAACCAATCATTTAATGCTAGAAGTCTACTGAACTTTTCTGCTCCACGTCTGTATGTGGGAAGAGGTCCAGAGACGATGATCTTCGCGGTGGGTGATCTGCCTCGTACCGTCTCTATCAGGCTGGAGAAGTCCCTCTTCAGAACCTCCGTCTGCCGCAGCCTGGTGTCGTTCGTCCCCGCGTGCAGCACAACCGCTCCAATGCGCTCGTCCTTCTTCAGGATCCCGGATACCTGCGCAGCGACATCAAGGACACAAGCACCAGAAAAACAGTGTGTGCGCACCTTACCTTTAGATGAGGCTACACGGACGTTCCGCACAATGGAGTCCCCGACGATCACAGCGTTGGGTCTGGTCTGACGGAGAGGGGCGAAGCGGTTCCTGGTTGGAATCTCGAACACCGGAGGTGGAGAGGGTCCAGCCCGCGCCTTCCGCCGCTGGTTCACCCAAGGCCCGAGGTGTGTTGGCGCCGGCGTGACGGAGACCACGGCTGGGAAAGTCCTAGGTGCACGGTCCCTGCACAGAGAAACACATGGCGTAGAGGGGCTGGGAGTGGAAATACCACGCTGTGTGCTTACCTTGGATATGTGGGCAGAGGCACAAGATGTTTCCAGCGCAGTTTGTCGCTCCAGCAGCTGGGCCTGCTTGTCGAGTAGGCCGCGGATCTGCTTCTCCACATCCTCCAGTTCCAGCCGCACCATGTGAAGCTCGAGCGAGTCCTCATCTGCACTCAAAACCGGAGAGACAGCAGACATATTTGTTTTTTAAATAGAACAGCGGTAAATGAGAAATGTCAAACGTAAACAAGGCTAGCGGTAGGTGATGCTAGCGGGCTACGGGCTACAAGCTAGTCGCAAGCTAGTCGCGAATGTTTGTAAAAAAAAATAATAGCGTTAGCTCGAAGGGTGCTGCTTCCTCAGTGACACTTCAGGTTGCCAGATGCTCTGACTGTCAACATCCTAGCCTGGTCTGATCGTTAACTCTAATAAACTAGCAAAGCTGCCACTCTGAATCTGGCTGTAGTAGCCCCTTTTCAGGGGTGAGGTTGGTCTCAACGTCCCTGGATCAAACCTGTGCAAAGTGAAATGAGGCTGCTTTTCACTACAGCAGGCAAAAGGTGTGCCTCTTCATCCAGCATATGGTTTTCTGTCAAAAAAAAAACAAAACTTATCGGGCTACGGGAGGTTGATGTGCCTGAGGTTCATTTTCTCACACAACAGCCTGCATGTTTCCAATAAAGGTCAAAATCAGATTGCAAGATTTTGTTAGAAGTTAGGTGGCCACTCTGGCAGCTGAGTTTCCAGCAGACCACTCATAATCTCTGGAATGCTGCGAGTCATGATCCTACTCAAGTCAGTGCGCTGGCTTCCAAGTTTGACCAACCGCGATTGACAGCGCTGCATTTTCTCATTTTCCTGAAAGAAGTGCCAAAATGTCCCACGCTGCATCTAGCAGTTGATTTTCTAGCCGAGTGGCAACCATCCCAAGCCACAACAAGTTTTTTCGTTGTGTTGAACTATTTCAATTGCTTTTGTTTGATTTGTTCATTGCAAACAGCTAACAGTCTGTAAATTTTGAAACTAAACCTGATTTGCAATAGGGGTTGAATAATTTTGACTGCAACTGTAGTGTGTGTATGTGCCTCCTGTGTTTGGGCAGGGTGTATGTCTCTTTTTTCCTCCATAACATTACTGTTAACTTTCAAAATCTCAGACTTGCTGACCACTGTAATGGTTGTGGTCAGTTGTGTTGCAGTCACTAACATTTATATGTAACTGGGAAATTAGGGGTAAAATCGTGTAGTGTGTGCTAGGCTTAACTGGTCCTTCTTTTCTCTGAGTTTCTCTCATGGTGCTGTTTATCTGTTTCTCTTCTCTCTCATCATGCACTTATTTATCTTGCCATCTCTTTCTCCATCTGCTTTATTTAAGGTTATTGCTATCTCCTTGCCTCCCATCCCTCCATCCTGTTATGACTGATGTGGTAATTGTGTGTTTGATTAATGATGCATTTATTCTGCATTTCAATTTAACACACGCAGGAACTGAAAGGTCACTACAGAGTTTATTGCATCTAACTGTAAACATACAAGGACTTCAGACTTAATACAGTCTGAGCTAAGAGAAAGAATAAAAGAAGAATAAGAGAGAAAGAAATGAAGGAATAAAAAGAAAGGATCGAAAATTAAAGATGATTACAATTGATTACAATTAAAAAGTAAGAACGAGAATGAGCATTTGAATCATTTTATTATTTGGACTTAACAGGATTTTTCAGGATGGTTACAATGGAATAAATGAATATTACAGAAATAATAAATTCATCTCTATTCAGATCTATTCTGTGTGTCGATGGTGCTGTGCTAATCATCCAGTTTCCTCGAGCCCATTTTCACTGCTGTGTTAAAAAATAATTTTAATACCTCACTTTAGTGACAAAACACCGACAAACACAAACATAAATGCAATAAACACCGTCAACAAACACAATGCATATAAACACAACAAACTGTAATCATCACTTACACATGTATTCATTAAACCATCGCTCAGAATGATCCACCAAGCAGGAAGTTCACTCGCTCAAAGTCTCTTTATTATTATTCACATGGCCTGCGCACGCATGCACACACACACACACACACACACAGCCTTAAACACTTCAAGCTTCAGGTTAAATACAGTAAACACATAATTACAGTGATGAACTTTATTTGCCTGTGTGTATCTTATGTTTGTCTTGTGGCCCTGAGCTGAGCACCACTAGTTCCCCCAGTTCTCCTTGTTCAACTAATTGTGTTGTTCCCAATTAGTTTTACAGGCATTTTACACTGCACCTATTTTCAATTGTTAAAAGGCTATACAGTCCCGCCAGGATTTTGCGATTTTGTGATCGTAGAAATTAACGCAAACTCTGCAATATGCGGAGGAGCTGCAATTTTTCAAAATTACTGCAGATTTTCAGCAGATTTGGGCCAAGACGCATCACGTGACATAATCAAAACACACATTCAGCCAAAGCCCTCTTCAATTCACGTGAATTGAAAGAGTACAGCTAAAAACTCACATTTACCAACAAACTTCACTACAAAAGATTGTGCAAAACTATTTTGTGTAATTACTATTTCGCCAATTCAAGTAGTTTTCCGCAAAAAAAGCACACAAAAAGCCACAAATTGCATTGAAAAAAAGTTACAGCAACAATCGTGCAACAATCAGAAAAAAACTGTGCGAAATCTTGTATGGACTGACTATACTAAAATTTAATTTAGGAAGAACCAACCCAGTAATTAATATAACTAATATTCTTTAAATCAGAAATGTACATTCAATAGGCAATCATGAATAAAACAACAGAACACTGCTGAAGCCATTGAACCACAGGACACCAAACTGATTTAACCAGTTAGGGAATAAAACACTCTTATGGACAGATTGATATTGAGAAAGGACACACACACACACACATACATACAGAGATCATTTGAAGGTACATATTAAAAGCAAAACGGGCCTCTACATCCTGCTCTCATTCTGTCATCCCTCATTCTTCTGTTTTTCCTTCCTGCTTCATAAAAATAAATAATTTAAATCATACAAAAAACTCAACATGATGAAAAGAAATAACCAGGAGAGAGAGAGAGAGAGTTTTAAACCCCCTTTCATTTTAAACTACTACATTTAGGAAAGATTTTATATACATACATTATGTGTGTGTATATATATATATATATATATATATATATATACACACACACACACACACACACATATACATACATATGTCATATATATATCCAGTGTCACCCAGATGGGGATATGTTCCCTTTTCAGTCTGTTCCTCTCAAGGTTTCTTCCTCATGTCTTAGGGAGTTTTTCCTTGCCACTGTTGCCACCAGCTTGCTCATTAGGGATAAATTCACACATTTAAAATCTGTAGCCTTTGTTTATATGTTTCTACAAAGCTGCTTTGAGACAATGTCCATTGTAAAAATCGCTATACAAATAAAATAAAATTGAATTGAATTGAATTGAGTGTTTCCCACAGTGGGCAGAACTTGCCATAAAGTTAGTGATAACGATCCCTGCCCATTTAGACGGAAAGTTTGATTGGTCAATTTTACCGTCATTTGAAATTAGTCTCTCGTTGAATTACTATTGATTGGCCGGCTGTCATTTTATAGCAGGATCACCAATCACAGAGCTGAAAGTGTACCATTTTAACCCAGCAACAGGCAAAGGTGGAAAAACGCTAATAGGGAGGAAAAATAGCTTCTTTCATTTAACCCTTCACATTCCAACACAAAATGAATAGGCAGATTTGAAGGATTTATTTCCTCAGAAACATTTTATTTAGAGGTTGATTGTCAAATTATTAATTGCTAAAAAATTCTGAACTGATGACTTTTTAAATATTATTTCCTAAAATAGTTTATATAATAGTTCATAGTTCTGAGTTATAGTTCTATAAAAACTATTTATAAAATAGTTCTGAGGGTCTAGAGCGCCTAGGGTGACTGTGGCTTGGGTGGTAGAGCAGGTTGTCCACTAATTGTAGGGTTGGTGGTTTGATTCCAGCTCCACATACCAAAGTGTCCTTGGGCAAGACACTGACCCCCAAGTTCCAACAATGGTGGTAATTCCAACCATTGTAGTAGGTATTGGCACAAACACTCCATTGGCACATTCCATTTAGAGCCCCTAACAGAGTCCTCTGTGAACTTCTAAACAATATAAACTAACAATCACCAAAGATACATCAAATGTGCATTTGAATTTCAGTTAAGCATTTGAAATAAAATTCACTTAATTTCCCAAACAAAAAGTGCTGTCCAGCCTTCTTTCACCTCACCAAACAAACTCCATCACCATGCTCTCTTTTCTTCCTTATCACAGGAACCGTCTTAAACCATTTCCTCTCTCTATCACCCCCTAATGGCCAGGATGATAAATTTCACCCCTGTAACAGGATACAGTAACTGTTACAATCTGACAGTTACAAACTCCACCAGTGATGAGCACTAACTAGAAACTAGCAACAATTCCATGTGGATGTAAACATACAAGCCACCCCATGAGTCTTATCACACAGAGTTGCATTTCTGTCAGCATGAAACGAGGCAAGCCCATGAATGGCGGTGTCCAGAACTCTGCCGCTGAGCCACGTCTCTGTGAAACCAAAGATGCAACAGTCTCTAAAGTCACACCGCGTAATCAGTTGCAGTCATATGTTGCCCAATTTATTGTCCAGGGAGCATACATTGGAGAGCAGGATGGACAGGAGAGCCAGCCAGCTAGCGTTTGCTTTTTGCATTTCTGCTTCCTCACACATTGCTTACAATTTCTCCTCCCCCACCACTAAAAAGTAACATTTTATAATGTATCTAGGAATAGCAGCATAACACAGAATTTGAAATAAAAAAAACATTAATTAGTAAAATGATATGAACACAGTACACTTGTCAGGGATTTATAGAGGCAGCGGATACAAGTGCAGATTTTATTGAAAAAGTGTAACACAAACACCCAAAACTGAAAAAAGAACCATAAACGTAAACACTGGATATAAAGCAAAAACAGGCAGATTATGAGCAAGGCTGTCGCACATACAATGACATATGCACAACAGTGACAAAAGCTTGACAACGAAACATACAGAAACCAGGAGTTAAGTAGAGGTGCTTATTAGGGGTACTACAGAACAGGTGTGAGTGCTCAGTGAAACATGTGGCAAGGTCATGTGATGTGCGATGGCTGATGGGTAATTTAGTCAAGCACCGATTTCGGCATAACCATGACAACACCTAGTAAAAAATCATTGCATATTCAGCAGTAGGCCTAAGTATAATTCTATAATTTCCAGTAAATTTTGATAGCGGCTCAGGGTTTCTTATTCTCCTCTTTTCCACTTTTCAGTGCGCTGCTCCTAAACTTAAAGACAAATCCAAAATGATCAAGCACAGCACTACTTGTCTAATGTTTAAGTTAAAAGTTCCAGTTAGTTAAAGAGAGAGAGAGAGAGAGAGAGAGAGAGAGAGAGAGAGAGAGAGAGAGAGAGAGAACGAGAACTTTGGTGATAGAACTCACTGAGCCTGGATTGGCGTGTTGCACTAAATCAAGTGGTAATATTTTTTTTAAAGGACCACTTTTATTAACTAACTTCCTAAAAACCCACCTGGGTGCAAGTCTAGTACTGTTACTGTTAGTCGTGTAGTTGTTTGTTGACTTTACCTACTGGTCACCCACACATGAACATGTCATTGTGAACTCCTATGAACTCCAAGTGAAAATCTTTTTTTGTTCTTTGTTACTGTGTTTTCTGGTTTCAACATTTGCCTTCTTGTTGCTGGATAATCACTGTGGATATTACCTGTGTCAAACATGACTATTTCTAACAGTCCTAATTAAAAATACTACATGTGTACACCCTCTGGACTCGGACACAGGAATAAGATCATAGAGAAAAAATAGCATTATTAAGATAAATACATTACTGTCAAATATACAGTGTGTTATTTGTTTACAAACCAAACAGGTTAGTGTGCACTGCGCTGAAGTGATAAAGAGCAGCTGATGGAGTGGCGTTATAGTGCATTGCTAACATACTGCACATAAAACACACACACACACACACACACACACACCGTGCAGATGGCCTCTCTCTGAACAGCAGGATGGAGAGGGTGTGAGGAAAGATGGAGTGATAACTGCACTCAGAGGAGATGGGAGGAGTCTGCTTTACACACATTCAAAAATGTGAAAACTACTTGACCTATAGAGCACACCCACTCTCTCTCTCTCTCTCTCTCTCTCTAGGGGAGTGTCATATGACAGGTGGCACTGTTGATGTAAGCATGTACATTATTGGTAGAAACAAAAGGACAATGTTTTGCTGCTGTTTCGTATAAAGATTAGATTTTTACTGAAAAATCTAGAAGTAAACTTTCTGATCACACAGTAACTTT